>NC_140595.1:636211721-636511721 GCF_964204655.1 Triturus cristatus | reverse complement strand
ACTCCAGTCATGCTCGTCCGGGGAGGAGGGAGGGTCGCTTATGACTTTGATGAGTATATCCCTGGATGAGAACTAGGATTACAGGTAACTAATCCTTCTCATCCAGGGGATACTCATCAATAGTCATAATCTGTGAATAGAGTAGCAAGCCCATACCCACTACCTCGCGAAACGAGCAACAGAGTATACAGAACATCAAAAACATTACATTCAAATTGCAATCATGCAAAAAATTCCTCAAAGAGACCTGTCCAACCTGGGCATCGGCCTGTGCATCAGAATCTAGTCAGTAATGGCGTGTGAAGGTATGCACCGATCGCCATGTAGCCGCCTTACAGATTTCAGACATTGGAACATTGCGAAGGAGAGCTGTGGTAGAAGCTTTCCCTCTATTAGAGTGTGCTTTAGGTTTGCCTTGTAAAGTCGTTAGCTAACTGGTAGTATAAAGCTATACAAGAGATAATCAATCGAGAAATGGATCTTTTAGATGCAGATAGACCGGTGTTAGTGGAACCGTAGTTGATAAAGAGCCGGTCAGATTCCCTAAGTGTGTGAGTTTTGGCAAGGTAAAACTTCAATACTCTCCGGAGATCTAAAGAGTGTAAAGATCTCTCAGGGGCAGTAGAAGGTGGGAAGAGTAATAACCTGATTGATTTGAAAATCTGAGACCACCTTAGGAAGGAATCTAGGATGTGTACGTAATACCACCCTATTGGCATGAAACAGTAGAAGGCTCCTTACAGCACAGCGCCTGTATCTCGCTCACCCTGCGGGCTGATGTGATGGCTACTAAAAAAGCAGCCTTCCAGGTCAAATGCTGCAAAGATGCCTTATGAATCGGCTCGAAAGGAGCACTCATCAGTTTAGTAAGAACAATGTTAAGTTCCCAAGGTGGAGAAGGAGATCTCACTGGGGGATGAACCTTCCTGAGTCCTGCCAGAAAGTCCTTGACCACTGGCATTTGAAAGAATGACTCCTGGTTCGGAGACTTCCTGTATGCCGTAATTGCAGCCAGGTGAACCCTGATGGAGGAATATTGCAGGCCGGACTTAGCCAAGTATAACAAGTAAGGATGGATCACTTGCTCCTGACCCTTGATCGGATTATAAGTGTTGTCCTTACACCACAGGCAAAATCTCTTCCACTTGAAAGCATAAGATTTCCTGGTGGAGGGCCTCTTTGCTTCCTTGAGAATAGTCTTACAGTTCGCTGAGAGGTCTAAGTGCCCATACTGGATGACCTCAGGAGCCATGCTGTCAATCGCAGGGACGAGAGGTTGGGATGGAATACTCTCCCTTCGATCTTGGTCAGCAGGTTCGGGCAAAAGGGCAGTCTCCGGTGTGGGGCCTCGGACAGCTGTAGAAGATCCGGATACCACCACTGGCGCGGCCACTCTGGAGCTATCAGGATAATTCTGGTGTTGGTCCTGCAAAATGTATGTATGACCGCCGGGATCAGAGGGAGCGGTGGGAAAGTGTACAGCAATATCTGCGACCATTTGATCAAAAGTGCATTCCCCCGTGATCCTTGTTGTGGGAATCTGGACGCGAAGACGGGCATTTTGTATTTGCCGCGTCTGCGAACAGGTCGATGTCTGGCACTCCCCAATGCCGAAAAATGTCCTGAGCAACTTCGTCGTTTAGCACCCAATCGTGCGCTTCTACGAAGTCTCTGCTGAGAGCATCTGCTTGCACGTTCAAGGTCCCTGGAAGGTGGACAGCCACGTTCGTGAGACTCCTCGCCAGAAGCCACTTCCATATGGTCTGGGACGCCAGAGACAGGACCCTTGACCTGGTGCCTCCCTGCTTGTTCAGATAGAACATTGTAGTAGTGTTGTCTGTCTGAATGGAACTGGACTGGAGAGATGGATACAGAGACTTGAGAGCCAGTTGAAGTGCCCTTAGCTCCAGGAAGTTGATGTAATAACTTCGCTCTGTCTCGGACCAGAGACCTTGTACCTGAAGCTGGCCCATGTGAGCTCCCCAACCCTGCAGTGAGGCATCTGTAGCAGTCTGGGTCGGAATGACCTGGTGAAAAGGGACCCCTTGGAGAAGGTGCGATCGTTTCATCCACCATTTGATGGAGTCCCTGGCAGCCTGAGGAAGAGACACACGATCTTCCCAACGGCCTGACCGCTGCGTCCACGGATCTTCGAGGGACTGCTGCAGAGGCCGCATGTGAAGTCCGGCATTGGGAGCAATGAAGATGCATGAGGCCATCGATCCCAACAGCGACGACACCTGCCTGGCTGTAGGATGTGGAGTGCTGAGAAGAGCGCGGCACTTGATCAGCATTGATGACAACCTCTCCTCCGAAGGACACACGCTTGCCCTTGCGGTGTCCAGGGAAGCGCCCAAGTAATGTATCGTCTGTGTTGGATTGAGGACTGATTTCTTGTAGTTGACTTGAAACCCCAGGGGGTGAAGAAGTTGGAGAAAGTAGGTGAGATGGCTCTGGAGCAGTGAAGGTTTGGAACTCTTTAGGAGCCAATCGTCTAGGTAGGGGTAGACTAAGATTTTCCGATTGCGGAGGAACGCAGCCACCACCGCCATGCACTTGGAGAACGTTCGGGGGCAGATTTGAGCCCGAACGGAAGTAATTTGGGAGAACCATTGAGGGGTTTGAACCCTCTGCTGGAAGGGGCGCTTATCGTATTGACGAAAGTGTTTGCGAAACTCCTTCCGCTTTTCTAGTCCAACTGCTTTGACCGTATCCAGCTCGGTCTTCATCTTTGTCATTTCCTCATCTGCGTGAGAGCCGAATAGGGAGGAACCGTTGCAAGGCAGGTTGAGAATCCTCCGCTGGGCATCCGGTTTAAGGCCTGTGAGGCGCAGCCATGCTGAGCGTCGTGAACAGATGCCGTGCACATAACCATGCGCGGCGAGGTCTGAGGCGTCTGCAGCAGCGCTGATGACCTGGTTTGCTACCAAATCACCCTCCTGCAGGATCTCTTGAAAGTCCTGTCGATCTTCTTTGGGAAGCTTGTCGGTAAACTGAGCCAGGGAGTCCCAAAGAGACCTGTCGTAATGCCCTAGGAGGGCTGATGCACTTGCTACTTTCATAGTGGATGCAGACGTACTACACATCTTCCTGCCACAAGAGTCCATTTGCTTACTGTCCTTTTCTGGAGGAACTGAAGCTGATGAGGCTGCGGAGTGCGCTTTCCTGGCTGCTGCCACAATGACTGAATCAGCCGGAGGATCAGACCTAAGGAACAAGGGATCTTGGTCTGAAGCCTTATACTTTTTCGCAATCCTTGATGGAACTGACCCCACTGTGGCAGGAGTGAGGAACGTGGTCATAGCTGGCTCTAAAAAACCTGGCACCAGAGGTAGCAGAGGCCTGGGAGCCCGTATGATGATGCAATGTCTCAAAAATGACTGATGTGGGAATCACGGGAATATACAAACTGATATTCACTTTCTGAGCTCCTCTGCCAAGTAAGTCAGTGAAAGTCCCAATGTCATCTATTGGAGACACTCTTGAAGGTGGCGTAGACAAAAGGGTTGGAGAGTAGTCCCAGACAGAAGACCTAATGGAAGAAGATCAGGAGGATGATCTTCGGCATCTTCTCTTATGTGCAGGTTCGTGGCGCGGGTTGTGACAACCCCGTGACCGGCGATGGGAATGCGATCTGGGTCGTTTGGAATGAGACTTTGAAGGCTTCTCAGGAATGCCTCTCTCAGGGTCTTTTGTGGTCCTAGAGGGAGAGTATGTCTGTGAGTAGTCCGAGACTGGACTCCTGCGGACGCCTCCCTCTCCGAAGTCCTTCAGCCACCGTGGCGAGAGACCTGAGAACCTCCTGTTCGCCACCTCTAGGAGATCTCGCTGGAGAAATCTGTACAATATTCAGCCCTGGGGATGATGAATGGGCTCTTGACGTCGATCGGGACCTCGACGTCGGTTTGTGCCGAGCCTCCTCAGAGGCCGCTGCAGTTTTGTCCCTCGACGTCGAACGCCTCGACAAGGTGTGAGCCACCTTCGTCGTCTATCTGTGCGGCGATAAGGTGTAAGAACGACCTCCCATGGCGCCTTCCTGACGTCGATCTCCTCGACGTCGAATGCCTTGACCGCGACTACGTTCGACGTCAACAGTCAATCCACTCGCTGCAGGATCTTCATCGGCGGGTCTCGACGCCGACCCTCTCGAGGGTGACGGAGAATGCCTCGCGATCGACGGAAGCCTCAACGTCGACGGGGCTTTACCTGGTCTCTCTGGACCCACAGCCTTCGAGCCCAAAGTGCTGTACCTCGACGCCGACTTACTGGCATGCGGCGGAGGGTCTCGATGTCTAGACTATGACTTGTCCCTTGACGCTGAAGAGTGCCTCGGCCTCTTCGACGGCGATGTCGAACATTCTGTCACCTGCTTCTTCCTGGAATCAGGGGAGGTGGAACGACACTGTATTCGATGTTGCTTGCTGGAAGAGGAGACTCTGATGTCTCCATGGCCACAAACCTGATGGCTTCTATCCCTTTCCAGCTGGGCATGAAGCTTGATGCGTTCTCTGTCGCGCAATGTCCTTTTAGAAAATTTCTGGCAATGATAACACTGGTCAGGGTTGTGTGAAGAAGGAAGACACACAATACACACTGAGTGTGTATCTGACAGTGCCATTTTCTTGTCACAGGAAGGACATTTCCGAAATAAAGCAGGCATTCTGACTGGAAAAAATTCAGAAAACTAGTCCCAAATACTTCAAGGAATCAAGAAATGTCGAATTTTCAAAGAAAATGTTGAACATAACCAAATTCAGTCAAAAACTGACGAGCTCGAACTCCAGGATCCTCTCAGAAGGAGCCGGAAAAAAGAACTGATCTAACTGTCACCTGTAGTGAATGATGGGAGCAGAGGGTCTCCTGGCAGGCCTTAAAGGCAAGGTGCCCTGATCTTTGGAAGCCTTAAAGGCAAGGTGTCAGTTTCTTTGTTTCATTACTGCTCTGCTATGCAGCCTACAAGCAACTGCCTGCAATTACAAGTTTTCCTTATGGCAATAAAGGATTGTTGTATAACAACTTTTCAGTGCATGTCCTCTTTTCCTTATGGGTTAGGAGGGTATTTTTCTTACAATGCAAACCTGTGTAATTGCGGCACTTTTGCCATGTTAGAAACATTTTAGGCTGCATGTATATGTTTTCACATATGCATATATATGCCACAGAAATCGTCTCACAGCTTGCAAACAATCCTAGTACAAGAGACGAACACGGACCCAACGATAAGTGCAAATTCTCTTTTATTCAGTCCAACATGAACGCACCACCGCCATGAAGCATTTCGGCCTACCAGAGAGAGGTGGGGGGGGGGCGTGTGTATATATATATATATATATATATATCCTAACACAAACACCTCCTCCATGAAGTAATGTTGAGAGGCCAACTGAGGGAAGTATGGAAACCCTTTATTTAAACAGCACAAGCATGATGCATTTCGGTAAAATAACCTTCCTCAGACGCTGTTGCTGCTACCAGGTAAGTGGCTCCTCCCTCGTTTTTAAGTGTCCTGCATGACTCCCATTGGTGGGAGTATCCCGACCCCAAGTCACATGGTTGCCCTCTTACTGCAGTCCAACATAGACTATAGTACCCAGAAAGCACAGTTGCCGGCTGAGTGCTGCATGGGGAAGGCGAAAGTAATCAGGTAAAAAACGAGGTGATTAAGTGGAAAATCCCGGTTTCAAAAATTAAAAATATCAGGTTTCCTCGAATCCCTCTACAGTTCCAAGCCTCTGATGCAGATTGTCGTCGGGCCATGAGTCGAAGATACAGTGATTTCGGCTCCTTGTGAAGTCACAAGCTGCGCTTGGCAGCAGTCCTTTGCTTTCTCCGCAGTCGAGGTGGGCAGGAGTTAATCCAATCACTTGGAAAGAACAAAAGCGAACAGCTGCCGCTGGTGTCAGCATTACTCCCGCCACTTGAAGGAACGGGGCCTCTCGAGTGCCACTGGCAAGCACTTAAAGATAAATCCTAACACAAACACCTCCTCCATGAAGAAATGTTGAGAGGCCAACTGAGGGAAGTATGGAAACCCTTTATTTAAACAGCACAAGCATGATGCATTTCGGTAAAATAACCTTCCTCAGACGCTGTTGCTGCTACCAGGTAAGTGGCTCCTCCCTCGATTTTAAGTGTCCTGCATGACTCCCATTGGTGGGACGGCCGCATCGTAACAAGCCGCCATGCCTCTGATGAAGAATTATTTCGAAACGCGTCAGGCACGCAGTGCAGCGGATTCATTGTGATCGGCATTTGGACTCCGTTTGTACTCAATAAATGCTGTATGCGAACTCTGCAACTCGAGTGCTTCCTAACTGATGGGCAACCTCTGAGCTGAATAAAATATACGAGAGCACTGAGGAAGGCGAGAAGCGCCGAAATGCATTTGCTGTTCATGGTTTTATTTGAAATAAAATGAACTTTCGGACACCCCGTGAGTGCTCCTTAATTGTGGCGGAGTTGTTTTAGAAACACGCGAGTCCTACCCTCGCGCAAAGGAGTCACCCGTTACGGAGTTCGGCAGTGGCACATGGTGGGAAAACGTGGAAGCTGTAAAAGTCGCCTATACTGCCTGAACCGCAGCTGAGAATTCTTTCGTCCACCTATGGAGGTGGCAAACTATACAAGTTTGTGGTTCCCGTTTATTTATGCGGCGCCTACGAGAATATGAATTACGGCTGCAACGAGGGGTGCCCGACAACACAGGATCTTCTAAGTGGCAGGCCCACCTGGGAAACGATGGAATGCGGCTGGGGTTGTATTAACAGAGCTCCAAATGGATGCGGAAAAAACGACATTCAAACCGACACCTGAAAAAACATCCATTACTGCTGAGCCAATTACATCGAAATTGCAGCCCTTCCATTGGCCACCTATTCACCAATCAGAATGAAGGTGACTATTTTTCAACGAATGAGTGACTGTGTTGCATTTCACGAGCCTGAACGAGAGCACTGAGGAAGGCGAGAAGCGCCGAAATGCATTTGCTGTTCATGGTTTTATTTGAAATAAAATGAACTTTCGGACACCCCGTGAGTGCTCCTTAATTGTGGCGGAGTTGTTTTAGAAACACGCGAGTCCTACCCTCGCGCAAAGGAGTCACCCGTTACGGAGTTCGGCAGTGGCACATGGTGGGAAAACGTGGAAGCTGTAAAAGTCGCCTATACTGCCTGAACCGCAGCTGAGAATTCTTTCGTCCACCTATGGAGGTGGCAAACTATACAAGTTTGTGGTTCCCGTTTATTTATGCGGCGCCTACGAGAATATGAATTACGGCTGCAACGAGGGGTGCCCGACAACACAGGATCTTCTAAGTGGCAGGCCCACCTGGGAAACGATGGAATGCGGCTGGGGTTGTATTAACAGAGCTCCAAATGGATGCGGAAAAAACGACATTCAAACCGACACCTGAAAAAACATCCATTACTGCTGAGCCAATTACATCGAAATTGCAGCCCTCCCATTGGCCACCTATTCACCAATCAGAATGAAGGTGACTATTTTTCAACGAATGAGTGACTGTGTTGCATTTCACGAGCCTGAACGAGAGCACTGAGGAAGGCGAGAAGCGCCGAAATGCATTTGCTGTTCATGGTTTTATTTGAAATAAAATGAACTTTCGGACACCCCGTGAGTGCTCCTTAATTGTGGCGGAGTTGTTTTAGAAACACGCGAGTCCTACCCTCGCGCAAAGGAGTCACCCGTTACGGAGTTCGGCAGTGGCACATGGTGGGAAAACGTGGAAGCTGTAAAAGTCGCCTATACTGCCTGAACCGCAGCTGAGAATTCTTTCGTCCACCTATGGAGGTGGCAAACTATACAAGTTTGTGGTTCCCGTTTATTTATGCAGCGCCTACGAGAATATGAATTACGGCTGCAACGAGGGGTGCCCGACAACACAGGATCTTCTAAGTGGCAGGCCCACCTGGGAAACGATGGAATGCGGCTGGGGTTGTATTAACAGAGCTCCAAATGGATGCGGAAAAAACGACATTCAAACCGACACCTGAAAAAACATCCATTACTGCTGAGCCAATTACATCGAAATTGCAGCCCTCCCATTGGCCACCTATTCACCAATCAGAATGAAGGTGACTATTTTTCAACGAATGAGTGACTGTGTTGCATTTCACGAGCCTGAACGAGAGCACTGAGGAAGGCGAGAAGCGCCGAAATGCATTTGCTGTTCATGGTTTTATTTGAAATAAAATGAACTTTCGGACACCCCGTGAGTGCTCCTTAATTGTGGCGGAGTTGTTTTAGAAACACGCGAGTCCTACCCTCGCGCAAAGGAGTCACCCGTTACGGAGTTCGGCAGTGGCACATGGTGGGAAAACGTGGAAGCTATATATATATCCGCACGTGGGCGGGGATTATTCACAGTTTATGACTATTGATGAGTACCCCCTGGATGAGAACCTGGTCTCCGGGGCATCCACGGGTGGGGTGGCTCCCTACTAACCTTCTGCCCTCCAAGGGAATTCTTCAGTACCCTCTGGGAAGGGTCCTGCTGCAAAACTGCGACTTCAACATTGACTTCCAAGGGGAACGCAGCCATGTTCCCACTCTGCACACAGCCTCCGTGGAGTTCCTGGGTACTTACCTTGGGTGGTTTCTTGTGACACTGGCTCCTCTGGGTCTTCTGGTATAAGTCCCGGCCTCTCCTGCAGTTCGCATTTCACATTTTTAATATATGGGTTGGTCTCCCCCCGGAGACCACTGTATTTTGTGCTACTTACCTTATTGTTATTGAAGTATTTTTGGTTTATTGTGTTAATTCCTGGTGGGAGATACACCAATGTGTTAGTGAGTGTTGTGTAATAATTAGAAGTATTTTTATATAAACACTGTGTGGTTCTTGTTCGTTTAACTAACACTACATGATTAAACTGGTAAAACAAGCTGCCACTTTGAGAGCTTTCTATGGTTATCGAAGACCACTAAAAACAACCATAACGGTTGCCTGGATTAGTGCAAGGTGAACCACTTAAATAAGTGTGCACCATGTACTAAGCCAGCCTCCTACAATAAGCCAACATGTTTAATAACTTTAAGGAACTCAATGGCACATAGATGACTTTGCGGTATCTTAGTAAATACTTTTCTACAACCTTCTACGCTGATCAGGGTGGAACGAGCAGGGGTGTGGGAGGTGCAGGCAGCTTGGAGGTGCTCGGTTAAAGTAGTTGCAACTATGCAAGAATGTTACAGGATTTCGACAAGCGCTGAATCCGCTATTCTCTAGGGCATGGTTTCTTTTGACTTCAGTGGACCCCCAGTGAATCGCTGCTGGAAGCCAGGGAACCCTGCCACAGCAATCTTAATGATTTGAACATCAAAACCGAGAGAAATTAAATGTCTGCTTTCTCACTTTGTCAGTTTTCCCGTCTTTCTCTTCCTCCTCCTTTACCCCCTCTTCTGTTTTTCTCTCCCTTTTTCTGTGTCAACACTGATGATGAAAAATATATTTTGGTCCACAACAAAAAAAAGAAAAAGAAAAAAAAAAAAAAAAAAAAAAAAAAGAGTGCACCGGGCTCAACCTGCAAGCTCTGGCTCAAATTAAGCACTGGTGGTCTCCTTCGAAACGTATATCTAAAATTCTATTCTATATTTCAAATCTGAAAAAGGTAGAGCACGGCCACCACTGCCGTCTAAGGATTTATAAAGTGCTGCTAATCACCCGTGAAAATGTTCCAGGACTTCGCAGCGCGGTAGGAGGAGGAGCGTCCGCCACTGTTGCTTCGGCAGATGTGTGAGGTGTGAGCGAGGGAGAAGGAGGGCAGTTGTCTTGCTGGTTAGTGGAAGCTCAGGTGGTGGTTGATGTATGCTAGTCTTTGATTGTGCAGGGCTTTGAAGGCGTGGTTTAGCATCTTGAATTGCTATCCCTTGTGAACAGGCAGCCCGCAGAGTTTCTTTAGGTGAGATGCATGTGGGTCCGTTTGGGAAGGTGAAGATTGAGTCTGGCCACTGCGTGCTGTATGGTCTGCAGTCTCTTGAGGAGGTGTGTGTTGTGATTCCTACGTAGATTGTGCTGCCATAGCCCAAGCTGCTGGTGACGAGGGCTTGAGTGACGTTGCGTCTGGTGGTGACTGGGTGCCATCTGAAGATCTTTCCGAGCATGCGAACAGGGAGGAAGCAGGCAGAAGAGACTGCATTGATCTACGTTTTCATGGTGAATTTGCTGTCCAGGATGAAGCAGAGGTTCTGGCCGTGGTCTGTGGGAGATGGTGAGGGTCCCAGCTCCATGGGCCACCAGGCGTCGTTGCATGGGGAGGTGTTGCTCCCAAAGAGCAGTACTTCTATTTTGTCTGTGTTGATTTTGAGACCGTTATTTTGGATCCAGTAGGCGATGATGGTCATGCATGAGAGGAACTTGGCCCTTGTGGTGGAAGGGTCCTCAGATAGGGAGAGGATGAGCTGGGTATCATCTGCGTAGGAGGAGATGATGTTCAGTCCATGTGCTCGGGACTGGGAAGCCGGGAGGGGGGTGGGGGCATGTCGGCGTCAAACAGAGTGAGGCTGAGTGATGCCGAAGATGATGTTCTTCGATTCCCAGGTGAAAAGTGGAAGGCTCTGGGTTCTTCCAGTGAGTAAGGATGCGATCCATTTTAGGGTGTCCTCTTAGATTCTGATCTGATGAAAACTCTAGACCAGGTAGTGGTTGGACATGGTGTCAAAAGCTGCTGAGAGGTCGAGGAGGATCAGGGCAGCGTTTCTCAGTTTTGGTGCTGTGGTTCGTGCCAAATCCATACTGGGATGGGTCCAGAAGATCATCGTTCTCCAGGTATTCCATGAGTTGGCGGTTGATGGCCCTTGAGGACTTTGGCAGAAGAGGGGAGCAGGGAGATGGGCCAGTAGTTCTTGAGCTCGTTGGGGTGGTGGATGGTTTGTTGAGGACGGATTTGACTTCAGCGTGTTTCCATTCTTTTGGGAAGGTGGCCGAGGAGATGAATGTGTTGAAGATGGCAGTGAGTTCGTTCCTGGTAGTCCTATTTCCGAAGTTGAATATGTGGTGGGGACATGGGTTAGTGGGAGCTCCTGAGTGGATGGAGTGCATGATGGCTGTGGTGTTCTGTGTGGTGAGCTGATTCCAGGTGGTGATCCAATCGACGGAGCTTCTTCTCTTTTACCCCATCACTATCATCATCATCATCTGAGGCATAACTATCCATCTGGTGATGCCAATGGTTGTGGTGGAGGAGCACCTGGAGGCTGTGATGGTAAAAGCAGAGGGGGAGGTGGCGGATGTGATTGAGATGGGCCTCCGCATGATGTGGAAACCTATTATAATAGTCTTACATCACTCAATGAAGATCATTTACAAAGTGTCCCGGGACCCTAGACATTGGTGGCTCTTACTAGGATGGGTCTTCGTGGTACTCATTGTATTATCAATTATAATTGTTTTAAGGTCACATAATGAGGCTCCTCTTCCTCATAATACCTTTAGGGCCTAAAAAGGGAGTTATCTAGAGATACCGAAGGTCTGCCTCGTAGACTGGTTTTCATGACATTTATTTCCCCTTTGAACTGCCTTTTTTGTACCTTTTTATCTTTAAAAAGCTAGTGCCTGGAAAGTATCACTCATGAGATGAGATCTGGTCACTGGTCTTCCTCTTCTACAGCCTGATCAACCATTTTTTTCTGTCATTCAGGAATTTCAACAAGAATTTACAGCAAATTTTACAACTGTGAGGTTAATGCTGCGGATGAAGTAGTAGATGCAGTAAGAACGTGGATCATTCCCATAAAATCACTTTTGTCCACAAGGGATACATGCTTTAAAGAGGACTCTCAGGTGACTCGCCCATTGCTTGAAAATCTGTACTCTAAAGGACAGCTAAACTAATGACTAAAGATCAAAGCAAGTTGATAACTGGCAAAAGTGGTGACAAAGTTGCTCAGTAGAGCTCCAAGAGAGATTCCCTTTCACACGGTCTGAAGTAGAAGTTTGAAGTATGGAAGCCTTTTGGGATACTGGAATTCAGGGCACTTTCTCCTCATTACCTGGAGTTTTGTTCTTATCTAATGAGGCGATTGTGCTACTAAAGTGACACTGCTTTTATGCTGTACTTTTTCAATGCATTTCTTTAAAACTGCCATTGGAAGTTACTGTGGGAATTCCAGCAGGACAAGAGGGAACGACTTAAGCATGTAAACCTTTGAAAGATCCAAGCTGGAGAACTGCGCAGAATCAAAGGGAGGACAGCAGAATGATGAGACCATGTTGGTGGCAGGAGTTGAAGATCAGATATAAAATTGTAATAGATAAAAATCAAATGACCGAGCAAATGGATGGATATTGCTAATCTTTGATTGAGCCGAAAAAGAGAGGTGACAACAAGTTTATGTTCATCAGCCCAAATACTGAAATCCCCTTAAGTCAATAAATTAAGTGCTAGGGGAGAAAAATTCAACAAAGGATTGGTCAAAAGAGGGTCAAGCAGATGATAAACTAATAAGTGTAAGGAATGGATGAAAAAGTCAGGATATTAGAAACAAGGTACTCAGCAATGGTGTAAAAGGCCTTCAGGATACATAGGAATAGTTTTCCTTGAATGTAAACCCTCTAGGGCGTCATCCTTCTTCCTTAATTGGTCAAGAGGACGAGTTTTGTGCACAGGAGTGACAGCTCAGAAGAGCCACACATCCAGGTTCCTCTGACAAAAAATGTAACGGTTATCATGTGAAATAAGAAATAAGTTACTTATCTGTAACTATATTCTCCAGTAATGGAATCTTTCATAGATTTACATGCTTTAATCCTTCCCAGTTGTCGAGAAGGGAGTTCCCCAGTGTAGATTTATAAAGCAATGTAATGATAGGTATAGACTAGAAATGGCCTAGGCCTCTTTAGTTTAATGACCGATCATAGTCATTTTAAAGAAGAAACAAAACTTTAAGCTTTGACCAATCAGAATTGACCACCTCCTTGGAACACTCCTGTGAGAAACTCCAGTGCCTCAGATTTTTTAGCACAAGTGCAATGTATAATCACTGGTGAAAGAGAAATAGGTGAGGCTGGTGGGTCGCATTTGAGGCTATGGAAGATTCCAATTCTGGAGATGTACAGTTACAGGTAAGTAGCTTATTTCTTACTACAGTATTGGAAGTTTCATAGATTCACATGCTTGAATCAGGGTAAAGAGCAGTAAAATAGCACATTTGAAGTCTTGCAAAGGTTCCCAAATAGAAGCAAATACTATTAATAAATAGAAGAAACATTAACATAACAGTATAATGCATATCACCGTATAATGGGAAAACTTTTTGCATTGTCAGACATACACTGAAAATGAGCATAACTAGATAAAGGATGGTGGGAAGACAGGGTAGTTCACCTCCATTGGAGCAGATGTCGAAGCAGTACTTGGCCCATTGCCGTATCCTTGTGAACTGCTGCATCCAAGCAATGGTGTTGAGTAAATGTGGGTCTGTTCTTCCATATTGCTGCACAGCAGTTAACCGGAAGAGAGAGACTGGCAAACAGAGCTGTAGAAGTGGAAACCGATCTAGTAGAATGGGTACGAGATCTTGCAGTTAAGGATCGGTTTTCTGGTGGCAAAACTGAATGGTGTTGGAAATCCATCTAGAAGTGCCTTGCTTTGAGAGTGGAAGCCCCTTTCTAGAAGAACTGAAGGCCACAAAGAGTGAAGTTGTTTTGCGAAAGTCTTTAGTCCGGGCCAAATAAAATGTAAGGCATCACCTGACGTCTAAATTATAAAGCTCTTTCTGCTGTTGTAGTAGGATTGGGGGAAAAAGGTTTTGAAAATGACTGGTTCGTTAAGGTGAAAGTCTGTAGGTACCGTGGAAATGAATTTAGGGTTTGGTTTGAGAAAACCCCTCTTGTTTCTGTATTGGAGAAAGGGTTCCTGAATGGTAAACACCTGGAGTTCATTAACCCTTCTAGTTGATGTGATGGCAAGGAGAGCCATTTTCAGGAAAGAAACTAGATATCTGCTTTGTCGACTGGCTCAAAGGGATGTTTCATTAGCTGACACAGAACAGTATTTAGCTGCCATTGTGGAGGTGAAAGCCTAATTGGAGGAAATATCCAGAATAGGCCTTTGAGAAACTGCTTAATTATTCTGGAAGACCATAGTGACTGATATGGGGAAGAAAGCCTGAAATGTGAAATGTCCGCTAGATTGACCTTCACGGATGAATGTGACAAGCCTGACTGTGCCAAGTGGAGGAGATATGGAAGATTTTCTTCCGGAGAGGAGGAGACCGGATAAACTTTAACTTGGCTACCCCAGATGCAGAACCTCTCCATTTCAGATGATACCTCATATTGGTGCAGTCATCACAGGCCCTGGTTAGAATATCTCTACAATCCGATGGTATATTTAGATGTTGGAATTAAAGGTATTCAGGAGACATGCTGATAAATGGAGTGACCTGAGGTCCGGATGGAGAACTTGGCCCGGGTGCATTGTCATGAGAGTTTGGAACAATTTCAGCTGAATGTGCTGGTCCTGAGAGAGAATTAGTAACTCCGTGAACCAGGATGGTGCGATGAGAATTCTCACAAGGTCTTTCCTTCATTTTCCTGAGCCCTGTGGGAAGCAGGGGAATTGGAGAAAAGGCATAGGCAAAGATGCCGGACCATGCAATCGAAAATGCATTGCCTCATTACCCCGCATGGGAATGCCAGCTTGAGAAAGAAAAAAAAAAAAAAGAATTTGTGGTTCTGGGGAGTTGCAAAAAGATCCAGCTTCGGCCTGTCCCAGCAGAGAACGATGCGGTGCATGGTTGGTTGATGTAGTTCCCACGCGTGGCAAAATGTTGTGAGCCTGATGAGAGAATCCGCTATGGTGTTCTGCTTCCCGGAAAGGTGCTCCTTTCAAAGATGTACTTTGTTTGAAATGGACCATTCCCATATTTTTGGAGCTTCCTGAGAAAGCAGATGGGATCTTGTGCCCCCTTGTTTATATTTTGAAAAGATGTTGTGTTGTCTGTACGAATGGGAAACAACCTTTACTGTGAAGTTTTTACTTCGCAAACCATTTTCTACATATTTTTTACATTTCAAAGGATGTTGGCACGCAGATCTTTACCACGTAATACTTTACCACACATTTTAACAGTAGGTGGCAGTGTTGCACCTTATTCTTTTAAACAGGAAAACAAAAATAAATGAGGATAGTAAACTCTCAAAATAGAATACAGGGGGCTTAAGAGCACTGGGTGTTTTATACATATGTAGAATTGGGTTTAAGGAATGTTGCCTCCGGGCTTCTTGAAATTGATTTTCTAGTAACTGTTCTTCACATTTTGCGGAGAAGGTTACCTTTAAACTTTGTGAGAGAGATTTTCACATCACATAACCCACATTTTGTGAACATGTGAGAGATATTTTAGTGACAAAAGGAGGGAGAGGGAACCATTTTATACTTCTATAGTCAAAGGTGAAAGAAAACGGTCGGCTAAGCTTTTATGGCAAAACAAATGGAGTTTCTCTCTAAAAGGAGTGGGGCGAGTATACTTTTAGGAAAGATGCTGAATATGGGTATAGCAACGAAAGAAGCGGAGGAGACATGGAGAACCGACAGATCGGAGACCCCCAGAGTACTAACAGTGACTGGAAAAGAATTGTCCCTTTTCACTTTCAATGAATATTATAGGACGTACGTTGTTGAACACGCCTTTTTATAGCACTTTGGAGCAGGACGGACGATCGGAACAGAGTGTGCTGTATACACGCAAGTTAAATTTACAATCTATAACAAATACAGAACATTTATAGCAAAGAGATGGTATGTGTGGTGAAAATGTGCGTGCTAGTTGTTAGCATGGTAAGTGAAAGTGTAATGTTAATGGATGTACAAGCGTGGTAGTGGGTGCATGGTTAAATATGAGATGTAAAGACTTGCGTGGTAAAACCACTTGTGGTAATGAAATACAACCGTACGAATGAGTACTGTTGAATCCTGGAGTCTCTGGAGAAATGTCTGTAATGCGAGATAGATCATCTTTAACTCGAACAGGTGTATGTGGGATTGACGTTGGTGTGGCAACAATTTTACGTTGACTTGAAGATCCTGTAGGTGGCTGCCCAACCATCCAGATAAGCATCTGTTGTGTTGACTAGAGGAGCGGTCAGTGGATGAAAAGGAGAGGCCACCTTGAATGTTCTTGTTTTATCCACCAAGAGAGGGCATTGATCATGCATGTGGAAATCTTGATTAGATCTTCGAAGAATCCCGTTAGCTGTATCCACTGATTGTACAACTCCTCTTGGAAAGGTCGTATTCTCAACCGACAAAAGGGAACTAGAGGGATGCATGACGACATCATCCCTAAAAGGGATTTGTAGCGGCGAACCAAAGAGACTCTTTGTCATCATTAGTTTCATCAGTAATATTAGCCACTTCTGTTGTTCTGGAGTAGGATACGCCTTTGAGGATGTTGTGTCTAGTACGGCCCCCAAAAATGATTGTCTGTGACCATAACAGGTTAGATCTTTCCAAGTTGAGGGTGAGACCTAGTCTTTTTAACAGGTCCATGCAGGCTGTGGTGGAAGCTTGTGCAGCTGTTACTGTAGGTGCCTTGACGAGTCGTTCAAAAAAAGAAAGACTTGATGGTGATGTAGTCTGAGGTATGCTGTCACAGGAGCAAGGTACTTTGTGAAAATGCGGGGTGCTGATTTGAGGGCACAAAAAGCACTTTCAATTTTTTTTAATGACACTACTGTAAACAGGATATATTTTCTATGATTCGGGTGTATGGGTTTGTGGAAATATGCATTAAGAGTTGACGAACCTCCAGTAGTGTGACCATCCTGAAGGTTTGTTTTCTCAAAAACGTGTTGAGATATCCAATGTCCTGGATCGGACGCCACTGAATTGACTTTTTGCGTATTAAAAAGAAAAGGTAATAATAACCTCTTTCTTGTTGAGAAGCTCAGACTCTTTCGATAGCTCCCTTCTGCAACATTGTTTTGATTTTCAATTTGAGAAGATGAAGATGTTTGTGAAGGGATGGGTGTGGAGGGTTTGGTGGGGGTCTTTGGAGAAATTCCAAAGAATGTCCAAATTGGATGAGGTCTAAGACCAATTGGTTGGTGGTAATATCCCGCCATTGGCGCAGGTGGTTGGTAACTCTGCCTCGGAGGCGAAATGAGGGGAAAAAAGTAGTCGGAGCTTTTAATGCATTATTGTCAACGACTGGAATCTTTGCCTGTTTGTCCCAATTTTCCTATGGGCTGCGATCTCGCATAAGACGACTCGGCTGGTTGCCTTTGTTGGTATTGGGCCCGATAAGGCTGGTAGAAGGTAGAATAAGAGGGATATTTGTATTCTTGACCACCTCCTCTGAGAGGGATATTTGTATTCTTGACCACCTCCTCTGTAAGAAGGTTGTCCTCTTCCTCTTGAGCCTCGAAAGGACTTTGCTGTATCTGTATCTGTACGCTCGAGGACCGTTTCCCTGTTGCTGGATACTGGGGCTCGTCAAGCACAACGGACGCCGCATCCTGGAGCCATAACGCTACCTGAACTCACCTGCTGCAGGGGAGAGCCTGCTAATAGAGATCCACGCATTCGGGACTGCGAGGACCAGGGAGCCGTGCGCGCTCCACACCGGCTGCACCTGGCCCTCTTCCCGACTCCTCCCCTGCAAAGTACATTACGACTCGCGGCCCCCGCTTCGCGGGAGCCGCTCGAGGACCGTTTCCCTGTTGCTGGATACTGGGGCTCGTCAAGCACAACGGACGCCGCATCCTGGAGCCATAACGCTACCTGAACTCACCTGCTGCAGGGGAGAGCCTGCTAATAGAGATCCACGCATTCGGGACTGCGAGGACCAGGGAGCCGTGCGCGCTCCACACCGGCTGCACCTGGCCCTCTTCCCGACTCCTCCCCTGCAAAGTACATTACGACTCGCGGCCCCCGCTTCGCGGGTGCCGCTCGAGGACCGTTTCCCTGTTGCTGGATACTGGGGCTCGTCAAGCACAACGGACGCCGCATCCTGGAGCCATAACGCTACCTGAACTCACCTGCTGCAGGGGAGAGCCTGCTAATAGAGATCCACGCATTCGGGACTGCGAGGACCAGGGAGCCGTGCGCGCTCCACACCGGCTGCACCTGGCCCTCTTCCCGACTCCTCCCCTGCAAAGTACATTACGACTCGCGGCCCCCGCTTCGCGGGTGCCGCTCGAGGACCGTTTCCCTGTTGCTGGATACTGGGGCTCGTCAAGCACAATGGACGCCGCATCCTGGAGCCATAACGCTACCTGAACTCACCTGCTGCAGGGGAGAGCCTGCTAATAGAGATCCACGCAGTCGGGACTGCGAGGACCAGGGAGCCGTGCGCGCTCCACACCGGCTGCACCTGGCCCTCTTCCCGACTCCTCCCCTGCAAAGTACATTACGACTCGCGGCCCCCGCTTCGCGGGCGCCGCTCGAGGACCGTTTCCCTGTTGCTGGATACTGGGGCTCGTCAAGCACAACGGACGCCGCATCCTGGAGCCATAACGCTACCTGAACTCACCTGCTGCAGGGGAGAGCCTGCTAATAGAGATCCACGCATTCGGGACTGCGAGGACCAGGGAGCCGTGCGCGCTCCACACCGGCTGCACCTGGCCCTCTTCCCGACTCCTCCCCTGCAAAGTACATTACGACTCGCGGCCCCCGCTTCGCGGGAGCCGCTCGAGGACCGTTTCCCTGTTGCTGGATACTGGGGCTCGTCAAGCACAACGGACGCCGCATCCTGGAGCCATAACGCTACCTGAACTCACCTGCTGCAGGGGAGAGCCTGCTAATAGAGATCCACGCATTCGGGACTGCGAGGACCAGGGAGCCGTGCGCGCTCCACACCGGCTGCACCTGGCCCTCTTCCCGACTCCTCCCCTGCAAAGTACATTACGACTCGCGGCCCCCGCTTCGCGGGTGCCGCTCGAGGACCGTTTCCCTGTTGCTGGATACTGGGGCTCGTCAAGCACAACGGACGCCGCATCCTGGAGCCATAACGCTACCTGAACTCACCTGCTGCAGGGGAGAGCCTGCTAATAGAGATCCACGCATTCGGGACTGCGAGGACCAAGGAGCCGTGCGCGCTCCACACCGGCTGCACCTGGCCCTCTTCCCGACTCCTCCCCTGCAAAGTACATTACGACTCGCGGCCCCCGCTTCGCGGGAGCCGCTCGAGGACCGTTTCCCTGTTGCTGGATACTGGGGCTCGTCAAGCACAACGGACGCCGCATCCTGGAGCCATAACGCTACCTGAACTCACCTGCTGCAGGGGAGAGCCTGCTAATAGAGATCCACGCATTCGGGACTGCGAGGACCAGGGAGCCGTGCGCGCTCCACACCGGCTGCACCTGGCCCTCTTCCCGACTCCTCCCCTGCAAAGTACATTACGACTCGCGGCCCCCGCTTCGCGGGAGCCGCTCGAGGACCGTTTCCCTGTTGCTGGATACTGGGGCTCGTCAAGCACAACGGACGCCGCATCCTGGAGCCATAACGCTACCTGAACTCACCTGCTGCAGGGGAGAGCCTGCTAATAGAGATCCACGCATTCCGGACTGCGAGGACCAGGGAGCCGTGCGCGCTCCACACCGGCTGCACCTGGCCCTCTAACCCGATTCCTCCCCTATCTCCGCCCCCCTCTTCTATATTATCACAATACAGTTCTCGCGCGCTAGCGGGACGCGTGCGGGACGTGAGCCGGGGCGAAGACCGGGCAAAGAGCGGGCCCTCTGAGGCCCTCAGAGTCACGAGGAGACCGGACTGGGGTAATTCCCTATTTGCAACATCTACGACCCGTGAGTCTACAGTTTGACACTGTTAGTATTAACATGGCTGACATTGTAGCTATTAACTCTCCTGCTAAACATGGCGTTCCAACCAAAGGTACATTGGTAGACTATTTTAAAAAGATGGCAGTACCCACGGACAAGGAGACTACACTCGCTGAACGAAGGGCCGAGCGACGCCGCTCCATAGAGTGCATGAAAAATAGGACATTACTGGGCAGTACATCTCCTCTGACTTCGTCCCTTATTGTGCTAAGCCCTTCTACCTTGACGCAGGAGGCGCTAGCCATGGATAACGTCCCAGAGCTGTTAAGAACAATTGATCCTACACCCAGTAATTTTAACTCGTTACCAGTTTTAACTAATGTGTCTTCCGCTAATACTTCTACTATTTCTGGAAAGGAAATCGATATTGTTATTACTCCAACTGAACCGAGGGCTAAGACCACTATTAAAAAGGCAGGGAGGGTACAGGTGTCCAAAGTTATAAGGCCCCCTCCGCTCAAGAGAAGAAAGAGGTTAGGTAACTTGCCAATTCGCAATATTAATCACACTGATTTTGGCAAGGGCCCCACACAAACAGAGCATTGCATCACTGACAAAGGCTCCATTACCACTCTTAATTACACGCGACTTGGCTGTAACACCCTCCACCTCCCTGGTTCTTCCCCCTCCTGACTTGTCTCGCTCTCCATTGCTCCTACCTGAACTATGTACAGTGACATCACACCTTGAGAGCATCGAGAAGCTGATTAGATCGTTCACTCTACCCATCATAGAAAGATTAAAAAATATAGAGTCACGATTGGGGAATTTAGAATCTTTATTCACAAAACATCCAGGGACACCGAAAGATTCCACACACTACCCGTCTCCCCCTACGGATTCAGATCCACCTCTCACGCACACTAGGATTAATGAGATAGGCAGCTCCAATTCTCAGCGTAGGGATAAGCCCACCCTTACCGCAATTAATCTAAGTCATGGCCAACACGTAGATGGTGAACTAAGGAAGGAAATAGTAAACCCTAACAGAGTAACATCCCCAAACGAGAAGGGGGAGAATCACCTCTCAGCTATAGTAAGTGATTCACGTAGCCATCAAGTTAATTTGCCCCCAGAGGCGGTACCATATGTGGTGGTGTTAACTGAAGTCCCACCTCTGGATAAGGGCAGAAATGAGGGTTATTATAACCTAAAAAACAAAATCGTGCACTGGCTTAGGACAAATAGACCCCTTCCCCCTAACATCAATGGAGAGATACTGCATGTTCGGAGACTTCCTTGGTTGGGCCGTAGAATCAAAGATCTAGAAGGGGATGTAATCATTATTAATTTTAGAGACCCTAATGCAGTCAAATACATCTTAGACTACCCCCTGGGCTCCACACGGGGATCTATAAACCCCCGTGTATTACCTTATTTCTACCCAAGATCAACAGTATCTTATAATGCACATCCCAGGGCTCCAAGAAAAACAGTGGCCCTTTTTCATCCATTCGTAGCACCATCCGCTTCCCTTGTTCCACATCGTAACATGCATGTACCTAGTCACGTGGCATATGAAAAAGTAGCAGAATGGACTACGGTTCCACCTAGAAATCACAGAATGGGACCTCGGAGGGTGAATTACACGCTACCATTTACTCCCCTCGAAGTTGATAATAGATTTGGGGCTTTATCAGGAGTTGATGACTGTGATTGACTCAGTATTTCTTTTGGCTATGGGCATAGCATACAGGGGGACCAGGACGAGGGTATGGATTTGATTTTCAAACGGTCGACTTGCTGTCCACACCATTCTATCTCTGACAGGCAACTTATGTCCTCACTGGTGGGTCGCTCAGGGCCCCTGGAACATGCTCTGGTGGCCATAGATGAAATAGCTACCGAATCTTACCGTTCCGTAAACATGGAGAACGGGGTGGAGGCGGTGGGTGGCTACTTCCCACGAAAGGCCAAAGTTCTACAGGGGCCCTCATGCAACGCACAAAGTGCGCGGGAGGTCTGTGCTCTCTTAAGGATAGAAGAAATTACCCCGCACGAGGCTTTTATGCCTGTAACTAGAACTATGAGGGCTTTAGAGATTCTGTCATGGAACGTGGCTGGGCTCCCCAATAAGTTAGGCAATACTGATTGGGAAACCTTTATTAAAGAACATGACATATGCATGTTCCAAGAGACGTGGTCCAGAGAAAATCTTAGCCACCCTGGTTTTGCTATTTTTGATATTCCAGCTAGATGGGGCGGGAAGGGACGCCCGTCTGGTGGCCTATCAACATGGATTGCATGTCATTTAGGTTGTACTGCCGAGGTGGTAGAAACTAACTCTCTGGATATCCTATGTGTCGTCCTGCGTTGGCCCAATGGGGCGGGTCTGAGACTGGTAAATATATACTCTAGACCGGTTGGAGTTGCAGCCACCTCAAGGACACTGGAGGATTTAGGGCTTTTTCTTGACTCCCTCACTGGCCCAGATATACTCTTGGTCGGAGGGGATTTCAATATTCAGTTCGAACCACTCCCGGCGTATCTAGATGGGATCAGCAGTGAGGAGGATGATTTCTGGGGAATCCAAAGAATTACAGGTCCGCCAGGCAGGGTAGCATCACCTCTCCTATTGCAAGTTCTAACATTAATATTGGCAAATTCACTTAGATCATGCAATGGTAGGTTTAAGGGGGATAATCCGCCCCAGCCAACTTTTAACAGACCAAGGCAGGAGTCCCGGATCGATTACATACTGATCAGACTCCAAGACTGGAAATTGGCATTAGACTTCAAAATTGCCCAAAGGGCTGATAGTGATCACAACCCCCTAATCCTCTCATTAGCTGCGGATGGTTTCCTTAGGCCAGAAACGCGGGGAAATGGTTTACCTGCCCTTAGCCTCACTCTGTCTAGCAACAGACGAAGACTAAGGTGGGATAGACTATTAGAGAAACCGAACCGTATAAGGGCTATATATGAGCAAGTGGCTGTAACTTTGGAAAGAATGGAGAGCCTTCTCCCTCAATTGCCCTCGTCGGAAGGCTGTTCCTCCCTTGAGGATATCCATCAGACTTTTTGTGCCAACCTAGCTGAGGTATTGAATCCTGTGGTCCGGGGCAGGAAAACGAGGAGTGAAAGAGCCTCTTGGTTCAATGCCAGTTGTAGGGTGGCAAAGAAAGATCTCCTCCAAGCACTTAAGAATAAGGAAACATCCTCTGTGATCAGGGAAAAGAGGGTGGCCTATAAGTCCAGTCTTGAAGCTGCGAAAATAGACTGGGATTGGGAGAACTGGTCAGAAATAACATCTGCTCTCAAAGTCAGAGATTCCAAAAAATTTTGGCACATAGTCAGACATGGTTCTGCTGAGCCTGTTAAGGCAATAGATGGTAATGTTACAGCTGAAGTCTGGGAAAAACACTTCTCGTCCCTCTATAGCAGTGTTGGGTTAGACCAAATGGGAACTCCGCCTGAGAGCTTAGTGAACCCCATTGATAGTTGCACGGTGTTGGAAGACTTTAAGCTGGAGGAAGTGGAAAGGGCAATCACTTGCCTTTCTTTAGGAAAAGCGCCAGGCTTAGATAAGATTCCAGGTGACCTCCTAAGGCACGAAGTCAGAATTTGGGCATTGTACTTCCTGATACTGTTCAATGCAATTATTCATGGGATGGCACTTCCCCCAACTTGGCTGGGGGCGGAGATTGTGCCCATTTTTAAAAGGGGCTCACCTTTGCTCCCCGCCAATTATAGACCGATCAGTCTGATAGACGTTCCACAGAAACTCTTTGCGAGGCTTCTGCTGGATCGACTTTTGGACTGGATCGAGGAGAGGGATGTCCTGAGCCCTCTTCAGGCTGGGTTTCGCCAGAAGATCTCTACCGTGGACCAGGTCTTTAGGCTGTCCCTTATACATTGGAAAACAATACAGCTGGAGGGTGGCAGCCTCTATACTGTATTTGTAGATCTAAGGGCTGCGTTCGACCTTGTTCCGCGTGGTAAGCTCTGGGAAGTCTTGGCGAAAGTTGGGATGCCAGCTGATCTCCTGAATATGATCATCCGCCTCCATACAAACACCTATGCCCGTGTGAGGTGCGGTGCGCAGGGCGTACTCTCAAACAAGTTTCCCGTTGAGAGAGGGGTAAGACAGGGGTGCGTACTTGCACCGACCCTGTTCTGCCTCTTTGTTAACGGGGTCATTGACCACCTTAATGGGGTCCCCAATTCGGATGTCCCGAAGTTGGCGGGAAGGAGGGTCCCAGCAATTATGTTTGCTGATGATACCCTCCTTCTCTCCAAGTCACCTATGGGAATCCAGCGTGTTCTGGATGGTTTTGGGGACTTCTGTAGAGAGCATGGATTGGAAATTAACACCACAAAGACCAAATTTATGGCCTTCAATCCGCCACCCAGGTTTCACCGTATTCCTCGCATTGGGGAAAATGTACTAGACCGAGTGAGCACATTTGAATACCTTGGTGTCACACTCAACGAGGAATTGGGGTGGGGTCAACATCAGGAGAAAACAAGGCTGAAGCTGGCGCAACATATTGGTGGAATACTAGCAATGGTGGGGAAGAATAGGTCAACCCTTAAACCCATAGGCCCTCCTCTTCATATTTATAGAGTCCAAGCAAGAGGAGCAGTTACCTATAGGAGTGAACTATGGGGTCATAAAATCCTGGACAGCCTGACAAAGGAGGAGAACAGATTCCTTAGGTGTCTAGCAGCTCTTCCTCCGAGCACACCGCTAGTGCCTTTACGACTTGACCTAGGCATTAGGCCACTGGAGGAAGAGTTGGCACTTCGTCCTGTGATCTACTGGCGCAGATTATGGACAGTGCCTGAATTGATTCACTATAGACAGGGTCTCCAGGAAGTTCTTAGCTTCCCAAATTCGGGGAACATTCCTTGGCTTAAATTCATAAGGAATAGTTTGATGAGCCTAGGACTAGATGCACTATGGAATGATCCTGGTAATGTTTGTCCCAAACTTTCTAAGAAGGCTCTAACCAAGGTGTATCATGATTCTAAGGCTCCTTTACTCCGACCCTCCAATTCCCTAGGGTCCCTAACAAACCAATTCCTTCTTATGAAGAGTACATACATCTTCGAATCGGCCTTGGATAATGTTTACCCCGTAATAATTAGGAAGCTCTACCTGCAATGGAGGCACGGGTCCTTGCCAATTCGTGCTTTCACTAGCTCCTGGTCCCAGTCGACACCCAGTATTTGCCCGGCATGCAGCGCAAGTGAGGAAACTGAGCTGCATTTTATATTTTTTTGCACAGGCTATACTGAGCTCCGCAGAAAGTGGATCATTCCCATCTGTAGGAACCTGGGCTTCGTAAGGTGCCATCAAGCCTTTAGAATTCTCAAGAGCGAAACGGCCGCGCACATTGTCTTCGCAGTGGCAAAATTCTTGGGGGCTTTCTGGCACAAACGGAAAAAATACCTAAAAATGTCGATCTGATTTATGCATGTAATTAGTATGTATTAGCTGTTTGGATGCATTATTTTTAAAGATTTTATCTATTGTTGCCAAATGTTTTATACTGATTTTATGTGCTTTTATGGATTTATTCCGAAATAAAGTTTTCTTGAATTGAATTGTATCTGTATCTTTTTTGATGACTTGAAGGGCCTCATCCACATTCTTCCCAAAGAGGGCTTCCCCATCATAGGGGAGGTCTAGGATTTTGCTTTGAACTTCGGGACATAATGAGCTAGCCTTTAGCCATCCCTGATGTCTGAGGACTGTAGCACCAGCCAAATGTCTAAACCCATTAATAGCAATGTCCATGGCACAATCTATTATTTTGCAGACATGGAAAAAAAATGCTTGCCTATGGCATCTTCCATCTTTATCTGGGGGAGCTGAAAGTGGTGCCGATGGATTTTTGGAGTGTTGCTGAGCTGCTTGGGCAAAAACAGTATCTGGATTAGGATGACCAGTGAGGCACGCTGAGGCATCTTCAGGCGCTTTATATTTGTTGTCTAGCCGTGGTAGAACTGCCGCAATGGGTGCTGTTGTCTGCTTAACTTTAATGCCTTTCTCCCAGATGTAACTGATAATGGGAATGGCTCTGACGGACTTTCTAAAGTATTATCTAAAGTCATATAAAAAACAGTCTGCCTGTTTCGCTGGCATGTGGAGGTCAAACCTCTTAGCCGCTCTTTCTACGAGGTTGTGGAATCCTCCTATGTCTTCCGGGGGAGGGGGCGATCCGCCGGAGGAGTTGGTGATGATGGGAGTGGTAACAGGAAATTATCCCATTCTATTGCTGTGTTACACAGCTCACCTTCCTCCCTCTCTTCTGATGATAAAGGATCTAGGATAGGGAATGTTTGCAGTGTATGTGGCATTGGCAGAGACACTGGCAGCAGTCATGTAGGCAAAGATGGTGTAGACTGCTTAGTTGGTGATGTCGGAAGAGGAGAGAATGGTGCTGTAGCAAATGGGGAGGTACGGAAATGCCTGCGGTAACATGCACTGTAAATAAGGATGATGGTAAAGCAACTATTCCCTCTCGGTACGGATGCTGGTGGTAACGTTCCTGAGGACCACAGTAACATTTGTTGTAGTATTCTTCCTCGTCATCCCCTGGCTGACATTTAACATGTAGCACCGAGGGTCTGTGTGCCACCCCGAAAATACCATCTTCTTCAGAATCTTCTTCATCTAAAAGGTGAGTTCGTAACAAGTGTGATTTTACTTGGTGAAGTAGTAGATGGAGTTAATTGGAGATTTGCTTTGTACCGCTGGGTTTTTGCTTTGTTGAGGACGCTGTCGAAGCAGTGACCGACGGTGATGCAAAATCTTTAGTCGACGATGAACCCGAGGACAGGTGTGCAACATCCATCAATGGCAGGGA
Source organism: Triturus cristatus (assembly GCF_964204655.1). Lineage (NCBI taxonomy): Eukaryota > Metazoa > Chordata > Amphibia > Caudata > Salamandridae > Triturus > Triturus cristatus. Next base: position 636,485,105 of record NC_140595.1, on the reverse strand, counting down.
CTTCGGCGATGGCGGTGTCTTCGTCAACTGCGGAGATCTCGTTGATAGTGGGATCTTCGTTGGCGATGCAACCTTTGCCGACGACAGAGATCTTGTCAAAGATGGGTTCTTCATTGACTAAGAGGTCTTCGTTGACAGTGGAGTTTGACGATGACAAACCTTTTGTCATCAACTGAGTCTTTGTCGACGATGGTTGCTTCACGGATGGTAGCGCCGGCGACACCTGTGACACTGCTGAAGATCGAGTTAGCTTCACGGAAGGAATAGGGTCGTGGTTAGTCGACGAGAGAGTGCTCTTCGACAGAGAAGAAGCTGTGGATAATATAGATGAGGTGGACGTACCGGCCGTAGATGACTTTGTCGTCAACGGAGCTGGTTTTCTCGTCGGCAGTGATACACTCGTCGACTATCTCACCGTCAACGGTGCAGATGACGGCTTCTTGAAAGAATCTTTGATCTGAGTAGGAGGTGAAGATGGGTTCAGATATCGTTTTTGAGGATTTCCTGAGGTGAAGACATTGAGGAGACTCTTTTCCTTCATGTTTGCTCACAGAATGAGAGCCAGGAGAGGATGTTCTTGCATGCATACTAGGTGGCTGCTGAGAGGAAGTTGAAGAATCTATGTCTCTTCTGAGATCGTCTAGAAGAGGTCGATGTCTCGCTGTCCGAATCAGACTCTCTAGAGTTAAGCTTTTACAGCCATAAGAGAACCCGTCCCTGACAATCTTGAAGTGTTTTGGCAGAAAAGGTACACCATACATTGCAATCTACAGCTCTGTGCGCAGGATACAGGTAACAGCTCTTGTGAGGGTCATCGGTATAAATACTCTGTTTTCCACAGGTGGCAAAATCTCTAAAGAGAGCTTTCCTTGCTTTTTCTGAAATAGTGGAGTGAGATTTACTTGCAAGTCAAATTTCAGATATACCCAAGGCATGTATCTAAATACTGCTGGTATCTGTAAAGAATATATATGGCAATGGATAGGCTTGGACCCACCACACCCGCCCGCGGTATCGGTGCCGCTGTTAACTGCAGTTCATGACTCTACGAAGGAATCCGATCACTGTATTCGCGTTTTCCAGGCCACCCACGGAGTGGATCAGTGTGGTTTGAGGCGTTTTGGGGACTCAGGAGGAGTATTTGTTTTAAACTGCTTCAACTACCACAGCCCTGAACAGCGTTCTTAATGTTATCCTGATGGTTTTGTTTTACAGACATTGCCGGCTGAAGTCACTTGCTTAGCATGCGGTGAGAGAGCCTGCTGGGACTTGCAAGTCTGTGTGTGACTTTTAACTGGCCTATCGGGAGAGCCACCAATGGCGGAACGACTGGAGAAATTTAAACGGAACTGTGGTTGATCGGGGGAGGAGCGGGCATTTGAGAAAGGCAATGTCCTAAACGCGTCATGCCCATGGAAATAAATCCCCTGTTTGAAGTACCCCATGGTGTCCCTCCGGTTCTTTCAAGCAAAAGGATCTCTTTGTGATATATATATATATATGCAGTTTTGATGCCTGAGTTGCTGTTGTGTCCCAACACACAGGTACGGACCTCTTAATTTCTGCAAAGACGTTCAAAGAAAGCCGCTTCAAACAACCGGGGTAGCTTCTTAATGTAGTTTATTCAGCCATAGTAAAAAACAGACAAGTGTCCGCCCTGGACGCGTTTCGATCGACAAAGCGATCTTGATCACCTGACGCGCCTGTGACGGGTTGCCTTATTTAAATTACTTACAACCAATGACAACCTCTCAGTGATTAGACTCTCATGGAAACTTAAAGAGATACCAGCATACATAGTAACTAAGGGGTTTTAACAAATTACTTCGAATTTAAAATGGTTACAGAGTAACACGCGAAGTGTAGCAAAGTCCAATGCCAAGCATATAAAAGTGAATGTCCTTGAATAAAGATGCATAGTATAAACAAATAATTTTTTAACAATAAACTCATGTCCAAATCTTAATATATGCAGTAACTAATTGTTTATAACAGCGAACATGTGAACACTGTTCCCCCACTGAATTCAGATATCGAAGCGTATTTCAAAAGTGCATTTTTGTATCAACATAAGACCCCAGAATGGACATAGTATTGTGCTTAAGGCAAGTGCCTAGTAAATCCTCACTGCAGATTTAATCATGACTCAGTTTGTATTTCTCTTATACAGGGCATATGCCCAATGTTTTTTAATTAAAATTGAAACCACTGCATCAATAAACTCATTCACCCGTTTCTCCTGTGAAACTATAAAATAACACGCACTGTTTACTATGTGTTTCTCCAAACATATTCATATGTCAGTTTGTATCAATTTCCATAATTGAGAAGCATTTTTGAAAGGATAATTCACGGTTGATTGTTTTTGTTAAAATTTTGCTTTGGGTGGTGCTGCTGGGAACCATGTTTGTGAATAACATACGCTTATTGTATGACAGTTGACATGTGGATATGGGCATCAAACATAAAAGTTTTAATCATATAAGCTATGGCGATATTGGGCAATGTCACTAATAGCCAGAATGGCACCATCTACACATACTAAGTTTAACAGCTTCAGACAAGAAAAAAAAGGGGGGTTTTTAATCCTCATATTACATTACCTAGGGCTTAACAAGTTTCCATAAACATATGATGCCCATATATGAAAGGGTCTATAATAAACATGTATAGATTTTTTACCTCATGTTTGTGTCATTAAGTTTTGGAACTCAGATCTTGCATATTGTTTATAGAAAATGATGTAAATCTTCACTGGTGTTTAATCCATGCGGAATACGCGTATCCAGCATGAGAATGAACGAGGACTCTAACTGCCTCAGTCTTCTCTCCCTGTTGCCACCCCGAAAATAAGGAGGGACTGCCCCAATCACGGAATAAGTCAGATCTTGTAGCCTATTATTATGAACTGCTTTGAAGTGCCGTGCTATAGGATAGTTTTCATCCGAGTTGACAATAGCACGCAGATGTTGAAGAATTCGGTTAAACACCGGAAGCTTAGTACTGCCAATATATTTTAATTTGCATGTACACTGCAGTTGATATACGGCGTAGTCAGTTCTACAAGTATAGTGTTCCTTTATACGAATTGGGGAATCACTAAAGGCTGTGCAATATTCCGATAGATTTAGACCAAACTTACACGCTCGACATGACGAGCACTTAAAAAAACCCGGTCTGACCAACCAATTGGTTTTGGGCATAATCTCGGGACATGTCTTAACAAGTGCATCCCTCATAGAGGGTGCCCTCCTGAAAGTTATATCGGGAAGTTTTGGCAACAGGAATCTCAGAGTTAGATCTGTCAAGACAATAGGCCAATGTTTGTAGATAATGTGTCTTATATTTTTTTCTTGTCTGCTGAATGTAGTAATAAGGCGGATAGTTTGTGTTGTTTCTGGAGTGGGTTCACCTTGTATTGGATCACTGAGGCTTTTTTTGGGAATAAAACATGATTCCCGTGATTGCAAGTTAGCTTTATCCAAGGCCTTAGTTAGGTCTGAATGTGCATAACCTCTCATCAAGAATCGTGAAAAAGCCTCTTTCTGACATTTGGCTAGATCTGATTCTAGACTACAAATACGTCTTATACGTAGAAACTCCACATATGGGATACTCCGTATTAAATGACGTGGATGAGCACTGCTGGCATGCAGGATGGATTGCCGGCAGTGCCCTTCCTATGCAGTCGGGTTTGAAGATGGTTCTCATGTATATATACCTCAACATCCAGAAATTCTACCTTATTTTTATTGATGGAGGCTGTAAACTGAAGATTCATGGAATTAGTATTGATAGATGAAACAAACTCCTTTGCTTCCTCTTCTGTACCCTCCCAAATGACAAATATGTCATCAATGTATCTGCCATAGTATCTCACATGGTCCTCCCAGGCCTGTTTGTGTTGTGTTTTAAGGACGTGTTCCTCCCACCACCCTACCAATAAGCAGGCATAGGTAGGTGAAAAACACGCCCCCATCGCAACACCCCTCAGTTGTTTGTGGGGAATTTTATTAAACAGAAAGAAGTTGTTATTCAAACATAGCTCGATCATCTGGAGCAACATGTTGTTGTGTTCTTTGAAGCCTATGTTACGACTGTTAAGGAAGTATTCTATTGCTATTAATCCTTGTGAGTGGTGGATGCATGTATATAGTGATGTGATGTCTAAAGTCATCAGACACCAATCACTATGCCATACAATTTGGTTGATCTTCATCAGAAAATCACCAGTATCCCTTATGAAGGAAGGTAAATTCATCATGTGCGGTTGAAGAAAATAATCTACATATCTGGAAGTGGCCTCTAATATGTTATTCCTTGCAGATATTATTGGTCTGGCTACAACAGGAGATATTCCCTTATGTACTTTAGGAATAAAGTACATTACCGGAGTTGTGGGGAAATCATTTTTAAAAAAAAGAAATTCCTTTTTAGTGATCAATCCCTGTCGTTTCCAAGTTAGTAGATTCTTTGTAACAGTTTCCTTTACCCGAAGCAAATCCAATTTACTGGCTTGCGCATAACAATTGGTGTCTGATAATTGTCTGTCAGCTTCCCTCAAATAATCCACCCTTGGCCATAAAACAATATTGCCTCCCTTATCGGCATTCGTCACAACAACATCATGTTTGCTTTTCAATTTATTGATTAAGGCCCAGTACTTTTTTGTCTGGTAAGTACATTTAGTGTGTCCATGAAGGACCTAGGTTTGTAGTTTTTTCAAATCGTTGATGACCATATCGCTGAATATGTCCACACTGTCTTTGGGCATCAATGGATAAAAAGTAGATTGGGGACCAAAAGGACTAGCAGCCGCCATGTCCGTATTAACTCCCAATTCCAAGGATTCATCCAAGTTACCATCTTGTCCTGAGCTTGTGTTTCCAGCAAGAGATTGCACAACCCCCAGTATCGAAACATCAGCCACTGTCAAGTTCGATGAACTAGAAATATTGTCACTATTAGTTACAGATGGTTTGCTAAGTTGGAAATGCTTACGAAGTTTGATCTTCCGAATGAATTTGTAAACATCCACACGGGAGTGTTTGTATGAGAAGTTCGACTCTGGGCAGTAGGACAACCCCAATGTTAATAACTGTTGTTCCGCTGTTGTTAAAGTTAGATTTGTCAAATTTATGATGGTATTATCCTGTTGTGTTAGCGGTTCCGTTTCCACCAACCTCTGCCCCTGTTGCCTCTTGCTGCGCCCCCGCTTCCGCCTCTCCCGGCGGGATTTGCTGGCGCTGATGGCATGGTGCTCTGTTTGTTCCTGGGGCGCAACGTGGCTCGCCTGTCCATAGTTAAAAAATTCAGTTCTTCCCCCAGTGTGTGTTTAGCAGCCTCCTCTGTATTATTCTGTATGCATGCCCCACTGGTACCTTCGTCTGATTCATAACTGGTTAGCGAATCTGTATCTCCCTGGGCAGAGTTGTCACCAGTTATGCTAGATGTTACTTTTGTCTGTTCAGTTTGAGCCAATTTTTTCACATTATCGAATTTACGTGAAAAAGTAAAAACTCTACCATACAGGTAATCATCCCTGTCGCGGGCGAACTTGAAGGCTTTACGAGTTTTAATTACAGATTCATGATTTTTCAATCTTGACTCAATGTCCAGTCTGCTTTTAGCAATCAACACTTTCTGTTCACTCCTTTCCAAAATAATGTTCAGTTCATTAATCTCTTTAATGATGGCCTCTCTATCAATTTCTGCATATTTGATGAGGATGTTTACCAACAAAAGCTCACATGTAACGGCGGCGACGGAAGGGATTTGGTGTGAGGAACTCCCCACTCTAATCGTTCTGGGGATGTGAGCTTTTGTTCAGGACAAAGGTTTATCCAGCATTAGCTGACGACGAAATATTGGTGTCCAAATGTCCCCACAAATTGCAAATAAGATGCAAAGTACGGGAAATGACTTTGAGCAATGGATTACTGCTGCCTAAAGAATAAGAACTGTTTCTAATTAATTAACATTTCAGTTGCCTTTCCCGATGCATGTTGGATGATGTAGGACTATGAGTCACGTGACACCGATTCACCTATAATAATGCTCGCAGATTTCACTGTTGTTTGAGCTTTCTCTCCGTGATCAAGGCTAACCCCGAAACATGTTGGACTGAGAAAGCATGTTGCTGCATTTCCTGAAATAAAGGCACTTTTATATATATATATATATATATATATATATATATATATATATACTGAGTCTAGAACAGATTTAAAGAGAAAACAAAGCAGAGCTCATGGGAGCTCCACTAGCACGACGTGCAGTAGAAATTCTGAGGCACTGAAGCCTCTCACAGAAGTGTTCAAGAAGGTGGTTCTTTCGGATTGGTCAAAGCTTAAAGTTCAGTCTCTTCTTTAAAATGACTGAGATAGGTTATTAAACTAAACTACAGAGACCTAGGCCTTTTCTAGTCTATACCTATCATTAAATGGCTTCATAAATATACAGGGGGACTCCCATCTCGACGAAGGGGAAGGATTGTAGCATGTGAATCTATGAAAGTTTCAATGCGGGCGTACAGTCTGTTATTTCTGCTTTATGATTAGGTAACAAGAAAGTTGCAAGAAATGTAATACAACATGTGACGGGAAGTTATGAGCAATACAGAAAAGCAGTCCAGTGATGGTCATCCTGCTTAGAGGATGAAGATTACAGTTAAGAAGCTGGACCGTTGTGTAACTCATCTGAAGCGCAGTGTCTTGCTTTAGTTGCGAGTCAGAGGTGCTTCCTGTACTGGCCACAACAGGAACAAAGACTGCCAAATTAAGTGATTAAAATTACCTTTCTATTGGTTAAGGAGCATACAAGTTGCCACAATGCAAAACAATGTAGATCTGCCATGGAAAATAAACTCTTGAAATCACTCTTTTTAATGAAATGTTAATTTACACATCTGCAACCAAGTGAATATTCCACTTTGGTGTGCTTGTCAGCTTAGGAAAGTGAAAAGAAAAGGCAAATGTGTCTCACCTTACAGCTGCACTCACTGGAGTGTTCGATTTAGGATGGGAATTAGTGCCAGCACCTGAAAATATGGAGATATATAGTTTAAACTAATTTAACAACAAAACATACGATTATTGAACACATAGTGCAATTATTATTTTTGGGCACTCACTCAGGCTTTGGTGATGTTGGATAGGAGAGGAAGTGCTGAAGAACGTTCTGACATAGTCGTTTTTCAATACATGGGAGGGAAGGGATGCCAAACACCTGAAATGTAATCATTATATGTCAAGTTTGATACAGAGACCAAGATATTGATCTGCACTTCCTTCTAGTACCACCCTTTAAATCAAACTATATGTAGCTGCATTTCGTACCCATGTGACTTTTTGCTCTATTTTATGGCAGACAGAGTTTGGGATAACAAGGAGGCTAAAAGTGTCAAAAGGCTGCAGATGAAGGTAGGATAAGAAATAAGTTACTTACCTGTAACTGTAGTTCTCCAGTATTGGAATCTTTCATAGATTCACATGCTTGAATCATTCCCTGTCGTCGAGATGGGAGTCCCGACTCCCATCTCGATCAAGGGGGATGATTCAAGCATGTGAATCTATGAATGTTCCAATACTGGAGTAAGGTATGTTTATTACAAGTAGCATACACAAAATTGGTGTAACTCCTCTTTCTGTGGTACACAAGGTCAGATTTCCCTAGTCCCCAGTTACGGATACAGCTATACCTCTAAAAAAAAAAAAAGAGAGAGAAAACTGACAGTACTTGTGGGTTATATACATTTGGAGAAGAGTACTTTGTAAACAACTGATCTCCAAGCGGACTCACAGGGATTAAGAGAAGCTAACACCATTTCCGCCATTCCCTAAAACAAATTAGTACAAATACATATATTTTAGTGGGATTTATTACACCTTAACCTACTGTAGAAAACACAGCTTAGATTATGATTAAAATTGACACTAGCAAAAGCAAATAAAATTAGAGAATGCGTATAAAAACCAAACATTATGGTTTTTAGTGAGAAGTCTTACCTACATTTGTTCATAGACCTGCTATTTAAAATTTTAATAGCTTAACTTGGTACTGTCAGTGTGACTCGGCTGCTGGCTTAAGAGTGGAAAATGTACTTGGGACAGCACATCTCCCCATCATGTAGAGACACTGGCATATAGTTCTGTGCCTGTGTACGATGGTTGCTTAATAAGGAGGCATAGTAACCAGTTAATGGGTGCGGCAACCAGTAACGACTGCTGAATTAGATAACTTGTTACAACATTACTAGGCTAAGTCTCATAGAAACCTATTTCTGAGCCAAATGGTATGGCAACCACTTATCTGAAGGAAGTCATTAGTGAATCACACATCTGCAACAATTAGCACTTGGTTTATAAGAAATTTGGGCAGCTACTTTTCTGTAAGAAAACAGTGAATTAGTCGAATTACACTGTTATGACAATATGTACACAAGAACACTGTTAGTTACTACACACTTATATCTACAAAACAGTTTGTAAAGGTAGTTAGGAATGTACTGTTCCAAACACAAGATACTTATGTATTGTGGTGTAATAAATGACTTCATGATTACATCCCACCAGAAGGAGTGAGGAGGGGTTGTGAAAATCATACCACACGTCCCTCCTGTATGATGACTAGATTAGGAGATATGCATGGGGAATGTACAAGGAAGAGGTAGCAGCAAGTATGTGAGAAGAGAGTGATAGGAACTGCACAAGACAAGTTGGCAAAAACACTGAAAATAGATTCCAAAAATGTAAGTGTAAAAACGTGGCACAAAAGCCGATGTATGGTGCCTGAATGCACAAACTGTGAAAGAAAAGGTAATGAATTGTTCTGGATATGTAGCCAAGCTAAGCCCACATGGTTCAGTCACAAGGCGCTATAGCCTCTGGCAAAAACAAGGAAGTCAGTGATACTGATGATGACTGGCATTGGTGGACGTACAGAAGATGCCAAGAGACAGGCAGTGAAATTAAGAGTGGTGACAACACAAGGAACTGCCATGTTCCTGTCTAAGATATTAAAATTTTGGATGAAAAAAGAAGAACCAAAAAGCTGCTAATTGTTGTTCAAACAGATGCAGGCAAAGGCTGTGACAAAAGGAAAGATGAAATGGTATCAGGATGGGTTATCTATGGTTTCAGTGGTAGTTAATTTGTACACAAAGTTGCAGACTGAAGACCTACATAGGTGAACAGTAAAACCAATGAACTCTACTGATACCCAAAAGAGGGTGTGGCTTGAGGTGATAATTTAGTAAACAGAAGTGGTTGTAGAAACCCTCTGAGGTGCTGACTGTAGAATAAATGTCTATGTATGATTGGTGTATTTCCATAGTGTGAACCTAGCCCAAAAGCATCAAAGTGCTACACAGGGCAAAAGGCCAAGATGCATAAGTGATAACCGGCTGCCTTATCTTTTCAGTAGTCCCTCGTTCTAGTCTGATGGCGTTCTCGATGTGGGTTTGCCGAAAGCCACCGTAAAGGTGAGCTTGTCAGCCAGATAGGCAGGGTGGCTGGTCATAATGATTTTTTAGATGATGCGGCTGCTGATTGAAGATAGTTTGGGTCAGCAGTCGAAGTCACTGAACTTCAGTCAATATGGGAATGAGATGAAAATGACAAAACGGAGACCGCCATCTGCAGAATGATGAACGTAGAACAGCAGGTAGATCCAGCAGAGAAATCTAGTGAAACAGGTTAACAAATATTAAGAGTGTCCCTTAACACGTGTGGTACTTCAAATGGAAAGCCCACTGTTCGACTGACATTGGAAGAGGGACAGGGCAGGAGGTCATAGTGGAAGTGAACAGCCATGAGTCAGTCACATGGGCTGACTTATAAGTAACTAACAATGGAAATCTGAATAGTAAGCTACTGCATTCATCCCTGTGGATCCGCAGTGATGAAAGCAGTGAATGTGCAGCAAGATGGTGTACTCAAGTGACAACTGCATAGTGAAGGAAAGTGCATATTGCAAGCAGGTGAAGAGGGTCTCGCCCCGGCAGGTGGATGTTTACAGAAAGCTAGGAACTAGAACTTAAAAAGATACTGCAAACAGGGCTTTTAATGGGAGAAAGCGGTCTTTAGGTGGCATCAGTGCAAAGAAAGATAGGATGATGTAATCAGCTAAAGAACAAAGAGATAAGTGGCCATCAAGTGCATCCTTGAAGGTATGCAGGAGGTTTAGAATTTTATGAATCTCCGCATATTCTGGAACGCTCTCCCAGAAATTTCAGGTAAAGTTCGAGGTTTGCACAACATTCAGAGTAAGAAAACGTAGTGGGATCCACACACCACCTTGAATTCACCTGGGTTTCTAGATTTCAGAAATGACGAGGGTTTGGGGGGGTTCCATGGCTGTTGGCTAACCCAGAGCTCGAATAGAGCAGCTATTCATTATTACAAGTGAGAGGAAATTGGTATTTATCCCTCTCTGCCGTGCTTTAGGTTAAAACTATGCCCAAAAGAATCAAAACTTCCTTTAGTTTGCCCTGGGGATGCTCCAGGCCCCAGGGAGGCAGAAAAACTACTGGGGCTCTAGGGTGGGGTTGCAGCCTGATGTCAGAACAGACTGAAACCCACCTCTTTTCTTTAAATATACCTGGCATCCATTGTGCTTTCTACCCCCTCTGGAGCAAACAGAGTGTACACCTCCCCAATTTGCCCTGCCTATGGGGGGCAGAAATACTGCAGAGGTCATTACAGGGTGGTAGAATGGCTGCCTGGTCGCTCCCAACCCTCCTTCTTTGACCATTTTTCTTTGGTGTCTACTGGGCTTCCTGCCGGTGCCCTGGCCCCTAGAAGTCAGATTGTTGGTGAACCGCTCCAATCTGCCCCCATGAGTGGTAGAAAAATTACTGGGGCCATTGAGGGATAGGGGCATATCTCAGTGCCTGGGTGGCCTGCCCCCCACTCCTTTTCCTTTTTTAATCTGCCCTGTTGTCTAGTGGGCTTTCTGCCTCTCTCTTTCCCAGAGGGGCAGAAATATTGCTTTGCTACTTTTGTGGCCCCAGGACAGGAACACTAATCCTTTTGTGGGAAGGGGGAACACTACCTCTTACTCTTAGGGATACTCCACCCCCGCTTTACCCCAAAAAGTGATCCTTGGTATCTAGTGGGTGGATCCTTGCTTGGGTATTATGTTCCTCGGGAAATCGCCAAACAGGTATCTTCTTGGGAGGTACGGCTGGAAAAAGGACATTGCCACTTCAGTTCAGTTAACTTTGAAGGACTTAACACTTTAGCCTTGGACAAAATCTGCTCCTTGATAACCTAAAATTCACTGACACTGTGTATGGGTTTTTAGAATGAGTCAATCAATGTCTGTGTGATGGAATACAAGGAGATTGGATAATCATGATATCTTGAGAAATTTCTCAGGGAATATGATCTTTGACCAACTTCTAAATCGGCGCACCTGGGCCAACACTTTATGTTCTGGTATTTCTGTAAAGCGACGATGCAAGGGTCGCAAATGGTTTTACAAGTGTTCTTGCTTAATTCTAATATGTGCTAAATCCCAGTCATAATGATCACAAGGCCTCTAAAAGTGGACCGGTTGACCTTCAAAATCAAAAATACATTGTTCCAGTTCTTCTTTATGGCTTAAAAATTCTGGGAATTTCTCATGCAATTTCCCCATTCAGTCTTTCAACTATGTCTCTGATACCACCTACATCTGCTTCGTCTTGTTAGTTGCTGTTAAGCAAATGTCAAACAGTCGAAATGGTGTTTTCATCGGCTCTTGGGTCTGGAAAACGCTTAAAAGCCAATGATGACTTGCTAGGCTCAGCTTAAGTGCTGGGGCGCCAACTAGACATACTAAGGCTGCTGTGATCGTCTACAAAGTTATCAAATAGCTACTTGCAAGTTATTCCATTGCCTCATTTATTTATCCAGGCATTTTTCAGTTCCTATTATCCATGGAATTCCCACTGCAGATTGGTGTCCTTAACCACGCCAGTAAAAACCCTTAATTATTTGTGTTTATATTTGTGTATATTATATATTCGTGCAAGTCATCATTCTTAACAGTTTTTGTTTCACGAGTATTAGTCTCTTTTGTAGCACAGAAGCAATTTGGTTCATCTGGACAGATCATCTTACGATTATGGAGAAGCAGCTAAATCACTACATAATTTGGGATTGTTGAAGTCAATTTAAGACCAGAGTTGTTTAACTACACAAAAGAGATCCAGAAGCTGGTTAATCAGAACGAATCCAGACAAAACTATAAGAAGATTTTTGTGCCATAATTGATGCAGTCTTCTGGGATAAAATGTCCGATAACTAAACAAATCGCGCATGTGGTATCCCTAGGTAATTTGCTAGCAGCTCATTCAATCACACCAAGAGACAAATTCAACCTTGGCATTTAATGCATCACCCTTAATTTTTATCTGGCTAAAACTAATTTTATTGAATGGATTTCCTAGCTTTGCTGTTTTGGATTCAGTGAAAGTGCAGCCATTACTTTGTGTTTTCGGGGGAAGCTAACACCCTGACATGATAAGCAGCCCTCTTCAGTTTCCAAGGGGTGGCTTTGGGCTCATGGTGCTTCGTTTATTAAGAAGGAACTCCCAGATCTCTGCTTCGCTGTCAGACTGTAATACAGAGAACCTTAATTTACCTAGAAGCCAACAAAATGCACTTCTGAGCCACCAAACACTATGTGAAAAAAATCTCTGGGTTTGTATGAGCATCCTGGGAGGTCCTATCACACTCAGTGAAAACTATTCCAGCTTCTCGGATCTTAACATTGCATTGGCAGATTCCTGGCAACACAGTGGGCATTGTCAAACCACCTTGCAGGTACTTTCAAGGCTGTTCAAGCCCTCTTGGAACACCGAGCCAGCATTGTCTTCAATGTGGTGCCTGAACAGCCTCGACAGATACCGGTGTTAGTATGGCGCGATCTTGGAATCACAGGGCATGCCCAAATCTCGAGAGGTAGAAACTCAGACAATGCACTGTGAGCCAGGTCATCCCCGCTGGATCAACTAGATCAAATTACTGACCTTAGTTCTGATCTCCAGAATACGTCTGGCTGCTTCTTTACATGAGTAGACAGATTTGTGCATGAGGGACATTACCGTGAGGGCAATTAGGTTTGGTTTCTGCTGGACAGAATATAGAGAGATGGACTAGCAGAACAAGTTACTTACCTTCGGTAACGCTCTTTCTCGTGGACACTCAAACTGCAAAGTTCTCATCTTTAGAATATTTCACATGCTCCAAAATGGATTTAACAGGTTTTCATAGCAGTACTCCGTGTGGTTCACAGAGGCTTTGTTACGCCCCAGAAGTGATGGAGAAAAACTCCATATAAAGCACCTCCTCTGTACATCAACATCACTTTCTTCTTCAACTCTTTCCATACATTCGGACACAGAGAACAAAACAAATGGTACCAATGCACAGATCCCTCATGTGGGACCTTTCTGAATAGCAAACAAATGTCCACTCCACAGTTTGGGGAGGAGTCAGCGGTTAAATAGAATAACTACCAGAAAGAAAATGTTACTTACCCAGGAAACATCTGTTTGTGGCATGTAGTGCTGTAGATTAATATGCAGTGCATAACTCCTTCCATCTAGTGTGGGGCTCGGACATGTGTAAGTTGATTTGTACGAAGAAACCGTTTGAGTCATGAGGTATAGTGACTCCTCCTACTGCTAGTAATGCACTTGGGCATTAGCTTAAAAAATAGATGGTTTTGTTCACACTGCAGCTGAGGCCGAAATTGACCTGAGAGAAAGAGTAAAGGATGACCATGCAAAGCAAATAGGAAAGAGGTAGCTGCTACAACCCCAGGCTTCTGAAGAGGCTGGGTGGGCGCACGTGAATCTACAGCACTAATGGCCATGAAACGGTCCATATGGGGTAAGTAACATTTTCGATTTGTGGCATATGTAGCTGTAGCTACCAATGCTTTGCATAGACTGTAAAGCAGTCCTCCCATAAATGAAGGCTATCCTGAGGATGTTGCAGAGGATTGAAAAAGTTTACCTAAGACAGCCTGGTCAACATTAGCTTGCTTGGGAGATAAGATAAAGTAATGCTTAGTGAATGTGTGTGAGGTGGACCAGGTAGCTGCTTTACATATATCAGCTATAGGAATGTCTTGGATGCCCCTTTTTTGTGGATAGAGTGGGATCTGGATGAAACAGGCAATTGTATCTCGACTGTAGCGTAACCGGTTTAAATGCATTTAACTAACCACAGGGCTTTAGATAAAGCATGGCCTTCATATGGTTATGCGAAAGAGACAAAACGCTGTTTTGTGGAGGGTTTTGTCTTGCAATGCAGTACACAAGGGCCCTTTTAAAGTCTAGTGTGTGAAGTGCCCTAGTTTGATTAATGTGGAAGGAGGATTCCACCTTAGGGAGGAAGTTAGGATTTGTCTTAAGGGCAGCCCTATCGTTGTGCACCTGAAAAAGGGCTTCTTCTAGGGTGGGGACCTGAAGCTTACTAACATTCCTGAGAGAGGTGATGACTACAAGGCCACCTTCCAAGATAAGTACTGGAAAGCATACATGTGAAGGAGTTGCGAAAGGAAGGCCCATGAGCCGTGTGAGGAAAATATCTAGGTTTGAGGAAAATGTGGAGGTTCTATATAGGGGTGGGGGTACCCTGGGTGGAATAACCCATTTAAGTAATTCCACGAAGGATTAACTAACAGGGATCTTGAATAGTGATGCATGTTACCTGTTCTGTAGGTATGCAGCAACTACAGCTACAGCTACGTGAAGTTGAATAGACATGGAGGAAAAGCCTGATGTTTGCATATTAAGCAGTTAACACATTATGTCTTGGACTGCAGGCTTGAGAGGTTTGATGTGTTTAAAGAGGCAGTAATGGACAAATCTTTTGCATTTGGTTGCATAAAAGGCTCGTGTTATGGGTCTGCAGCCTTCTTGAGGATAGTCCTATATTCAGGAGGGAGATCAAGGTAGCCGAACTCTAGGACTTCAGGAGACAAATAGCAATATTGAGATGTCTGGGGTTAAGGAGCCTGACCGTGCCCTTTTTTTGTGTGAGGTCTGGCCAGATGGGCAGTTTCTCATGGGACACAAAGGAGAGATCAAAAAGGTGGTAAACCGGGTTGCCTGGCCCTTGTGGGAGCCATCAGGATCAGCATGAGAGACATTTGCAGGAGCGTCCTAACTACGAAAGGAAGAAATGGGAGGGATAGAAAAACGTAGCATAATATCCCTGAGCAGTTCACCCATAGTCAATTACCCATGGACTGGGGATGTGGGAATCTCTAGGTGAAGTTTAGGCATTTGGTGCTTTCGGCGGTGGCAAAGAGGTCTACATTGGGGAACCTCCATCGATGGAAGTACAGACGTAGAACTTGCAGGCGGACTTGTTGCTGCATCTTGCTGAGCAGGTCTGCAAAGTCATTGTCCACACCAGGTAAGTACTCTACTAGAATGAGGAAGCTGTGATAAAGTGGCCCTAGCTTGCACTGACAACTGTGGAGAATGACTGCCACCCTGTTTTTGAAGGGAATACATGGTCAAGTTGTCTGTGAGGATAAGGACTACCGTGTGCTGAATGCAGCATAAGGCAAATGAGTGCAAACTGAATGGCTAGTAGCTCCAGGTGTTTGATGAGTAGGCCCAGTTAGAGCGATGTTCACAAAACTTAGTTTCTGTAAATGTGCCCCCACCCAGTTCGGGAAGCGTCTGCGTTAAATTCCACCTGCAATACTCGGTCAAAAAAGGGTCAGTTTTGCAACAGGTTGCTGATTTTCCACCTCTGCAGAGAGCGATGGGTGCTGGCCCTAATCAACACTAGATTTTCTCAGTTACCCTCTGCTTGTGACCATTGTGCCGCTAGGCACTCCTGGAGCAGATGCATATGTAATCTGGCCTGGGGAACTAGGACAATACAGGAGGCCATAACATCAAGGAGGAGCATGACCATCCTGATTTTTTATTGCCGATCTGGCCCAAATGGGGCAGAACCAAATGTAAGGGCTTAAATTCTTACTGGACTGGGATAAGCCCCAACGGTGACTCAGTTGAGAAATGCTCCTAGAAAGGGCTGAAGGTGGGACATTACCATGCCGTTGGTAAAATCTAGACCGTGCAAGAGGTCTATGTGGACTTGGGTATGAGTCAAGCATTGCTTTTTGTTTGTGTTCCTGATCAAGCAGTCGTCCAAGTAAAAGAATACTTGCATGCCTACCAGGGAATGGCACTTTGTAAATACCCTTTGGGGTGGTGATGACCTCGAAGGGTAGCACCTTTGAACTGGCCACTTACTATGAACTGGAGGTACCGGAGATGTGCAGAGTGGATCGGGATGTCAAAGTAGGTGTTCTTTAGGTAGAGGGCAGTCGGGAAGTAGTTTTACTGTAGTAGAGGAATGATGTACTGGAGTGTGACCATGTGGAAGTGCTCCGACAGGATGTACGTGTTGCGGGTCCTTTTTGAGGATTAGGAAGGGCGGCGAGTACACCCCTTTGCCACGTTGGTTTGGTGGTACAGGTTCTATGGCCCCTTTGCAAATGAGGGGTTGCTATGAGTTCTATACAGTAACCCTGCTGTATGATGGGTAGGACTCAATGAACGGAGATCTTCTACCACCATCTCAGGAATTATTAGAGACTTTCCCCAATAGGTCTAGTGTGAATGGGGGGAGAGGATGTAAGTGAGTCACTGTTTGGCAGAGGCAGCTCCTTCAGCCTCTCCGCCTTTCCCTCCACCCTGGGAATTCCCCCTGTAGCCTCTTCTTCAATTTGTTGCAGCTGTTGCCTCTGATAGGAGGTAGTGGTTTTGGGGGAGGTGGTTTTGTCCCCTCCTCTGAATTGTGACCTGCGAAAGTCACCCTGGAGAGAAGGGATCTGTGTGGCCCCATGACCTTCATGTATCTGCGTCCTTTTTAATTTGTTTAACCAGGTGGTCCCCCTCGAAGGTCAGGTTGAGCAGATGTGTTTGACTTCTGGCATGAAGCCAGAAACACACAGGCAGGCATGGCAGCTAATGAGGACGCTGGAATTAAATCTGTGAGCTGCAGAGTCTGCAGCGTCCATGCCACACTGAATAGTGCTGTTGGATATGACTTTACCCTCCGACAAGTGTTCTTGGCCTCATTTCTTGTACTGCTGTGCTGGAAACTAAGAGCAGCTCAAGAGGACTCATTGATGGGTCACTGTTGGTCCGAAATTAACAATCAAACAAAAGGAAAAAAGGCTTAGCTAACAACACTGGAAGAAGCATTGAAAAGTTTAGACATGCAAGAGACGTGGATCTCTAAACATACCTTCGCGGCCTTTAAAAAAATTGCCAATGGAGCTGCAAAACAGAAATCCTGGATGGCTGATAAAGCAGCTCTGACAAAGAAAAAATACGGCTGGATGGTATTGGCCTCGTATGAGAGATGCGCCCCGCAACCGTATCTAGTCAATTACATAACATCATCCACGCAACAAATGTTACTACGACTACGGCTGGGGACCTACACCACAAAAGATCAGACCCCGGCATGGCAGCAAACATGGTCAACAGCACTGTGCAGGCTTTGTGGTCTCTCCGAAGAAACCTTTATTCATGTCCTGTGCATTTGTCCCCTTTTGAGTAAATTGAGACGGTATTATCTTTTACAGATATTCCGCCTTTTCCAAATTAGAACATGTCGGTCGGCAGTACTGTTAGTACTGAACAGCCAACAGCTGCAGACAGCTTGCAGGGCCACCAGATTTTTTCAGAAAGTGAGTCTCCTTCTGCTGAAAAACGAAAAAGAGGTGACCTATTGGGCAAAACCTAAAGCCTTATTGGAATAAATGACTTTGAAGATAGACAATGAAAGTTGGACTTTATTTCTCCAAATGTTTTCTTAATTATTTATTTAAATGAAATAAGTTCTTTTGAATTTTATTCCTTTGTAAAGGTTTTAATTAACCATACACAATAAAAAATTTACTTTTTGTACTGCTGTGGGAGATGCTGGAGGAGCTCCTCCATCTCATTCCAGTGTACCAGGTCATACCTGGAAAGCTGGCTAACTGAGTTAGTGATGCCCAAATGGGTAGCTGAGTGGGCAGCGACCCACTTATCCAACACATCCATCTTTTTGTTCTTGTCTATTGAAGGTGCGTTGCAGGTGCACTGGGCATGGGAATGCCTATGAGCCGTATGTACTACATTCGAGTCTGAAGGCAGTCGTCCCCCGAATGTATGCTGGGTTTGAGTCTTTGTATTTTCTGTCCACCCTTGGGGTGACTATCCTGGTTTTAACCAACTCCATGAACACCTCAGGAGCAGTTTTTAACATTACCGTTACCATGGGGAGTAATTGCATGAAGCGCTGGCTGGAGGATATCATCTCCACGAGGAAAATCTCATTCCGGATTTTATGCATTTCCACTTCTTAAGTGTTTTCCCACTGCGGGTCCTCATAATAACATGTGGTCTCATCCGGTGGGGATGGAGTAGCAGGATACATTTCCAAATCAGTATCCTAGGTGAGCCTATATCAATCATCCCAGAAGTCATCATGTGGCTACGGGTGAAATGGGCAGTCAAGAGATACAGTGGATAGCTTAAACTGTCTCTCCACCTCCCCTCCGCCCCCAGGGAACAATGTAGTGAACCCTCTGGTGCTATGATTCGGACAGAGGGGCTGCCTGTGGTTGAGGTGAAGCTGTGGTAGTAGGGGATAGACGGAGGGCAGACAGGTTTCAGGGTGCAGAAGGCTAGTGCCCCAATCTTGGTGCCCCTTTTATTTGGCTGGTGTGTTGGGCTGCAGCTCAAGAGCTTCCTAAAATATTAATTTCCATTTGTGAGAAACTGAGTCTTACATCTTTGGTGGAGGCTGGGTGAGGAGGCTGGGTGAGGATCCTGGGAGGTTGTGGATAGATGAGGATCTGCTTCTGCCTGGCATCGAGCTAGTCTTGATGTTGTGGGATAGGCTGCTCTTGGTCCTCAGATGCAGTGAAGGACGATGTGGAATAATATACTCTTGGTCTTTCGATTCAGTGGAGGACAGGGCTCTGGGCACTAGAGCTGGTTTTGACCCTCAGGTGCCGATATCAGCTTGGGTGTCAATGACATTTTCAAGTCCAAGATGGTCTCGAGGGAGTCTTCGATGTAGGCGCTGAAGAAGCAGTCAGTGCCAGGGAGCCATGGCTTAGGTGTTTGCTTCAGTGCCGGATCCGAAGCGCGTTTTGCTGCAGACCATGGTCTGTGGCAGTGGTGGACCTGAAGCCTGACACCGGGCCCCAGGGCTCAATGCTCGCTTCCTTAAGGGCGATGCTTGGCCTCAGTTAGGTGACGGGGTGGTGGAGGAGGTAGGGATGTCATTCTCAAAGCAGATGCCTTAAGAGCTGAAGTCTTTCGGTCTCTGATTCAGAGTGGGAACTTGCCTCAGGGCTGAAAGGCAGAGGCTGCTCAATCAAGGGCCCCGGTTGTGGTTCTTTCTCGACTACCTGGTCCCCAAAGAGGTCGCAGATGTTTTTTTCCTTGCTGCTGTGCCATTAGTTGTCAAACAAGGTGTGAATAATGCAGTGTCTTTTTCAGCGGAAGGTGAGGCAGTCGGAGCAGGATGTCTTGTTATGGTCCAAGGACAGTTAGTGGTGGAGGTCTGTTCAGGGATACATGGCTCAACACTGTGGACAGTTCTGGAACAGAGTCCTTTCCATTACAGATTGGTCTTGGGGCAGAAGACCGTTAAGTAGGTTCCAGAGGGGCATGGCCCTGGTCGAGGCAGCGCAAAGATCCTTGTCATCGAGACAGACTGGGTAGTGCAATGAAGCCGAAAGGTAGTAGATGCACTGACTGCTTTACCAATGAGTCTGGAGAAACGGAGGAGACTCGAAGATAGCCACTGTCAGGAATCGAAACAGAGCTCGTGGAGACATGGCCAAGCCAGAAGGGGGAGGAAGAAAACAATCTACTGTTGGAGACAATGCTCACCCACATTACTAGCAATAGGAGGAATCTCTATACTTCGGGACCCGAAAGACTTCTTTGAAGAAATACAACATGCACACATCCGAGCCGAGCACTAGTTAGCAGGAGTATGCACAGCATGCATGTCTACAGATGTACATGCCACGAACAGAGGGTTACCGAAGGTAAGTGACTTGTTCTTCTGATGAAAACGTCTACCCTCAGATTCTTCAGCTTTAAATAGATACCAAGGCAGTACCTACCTGTCAGTCCTGGAGACTGATTAAGAAAAAGATATTGCAGGACTGAACGGGGAAAATGTAATTCCCACCAGACTTGGCAGCCATGGCAGTAGTGCTCCATGAATGTGTGCGCAGACGCCCATGTTGCATTCTGGCAGATGTTAAGTAGAGGCACTCTGCATGCCACAGCAGTGGTAGTAGCCTCAACCCACGGAGAATTGGCTCTCATACCTTCTGGAGACTAATTTTTGAGTTGGATAGTTCTCCCATTTAAGATCTTCTACAATTTGGCCAAAGAGCCCTCTTTTGCACAGCCTTCCCTTTCTTCGCCCCGAAGAATCCCACAAAAAGCAATTGTCCTTGGTGCGATCAATGTAAAAGATTAAAGCTCTTTTGAGGTCGAATCGATGGAGACGTGCCTCCTCTTTTGAGAGGTGTGGCAGGGAAAAGAATGGTGGGAGAGTGACGGATTGCCCAACATGTAAAAGAGTTGACTTTCAGCAAGAAGGTGATCAAAGTTCTCAGCACCAGTTTGTCTGACAAAAAAGGTGGAGTAAGCCCGCTGTAATGATAGGGTCTGGAGTTCACCCACATGACGAGCTGAAGTGATCGCAATGAGGAAGACAGTCTTTAAGTTCAGAAGACGCAATGATCAACTGTGCATCAGCTCGAGGGAAGCACACATAAGAATCAGACCCAGTTAAGGTCCCACTGCGGCATCACACAGTGTGGAAGGGAACATGAATATAAACCTTTAACCCCTTCAGTGCCACGCCCTTTCCCCGCCCTGTGCCGGCCGTTACATTAGCGGGCGGGGTTTATGACGAGCTGGACTCGTCATGGGCACAGCGCAACCGCGGCCCATGACGAGTCCAGCTCGTCATGGGCACTGAAGAGGTTAAGAAACTGCATCACAACAGGTGATTTAAACAAAGATGGGTTGCCCGGCAAATGCTACAATGCAGAGAGGGCTGACTAATATTCTTTAATAGTGCCCACTGGAAGGCTTTGCTGCCCAAAGACAAAAGAACAAGTTACTTACCTTCGGTAACGCTTTTTCTGGTGGATACAGTATCTGCCTGTGGATTCCTCACCTTGTGAATATCCCCTGCGCCAGCATTCCACGGAATTTTTCTTCCCCAGCACCCCACGTCGACGTGGGCGACGTCATAATACATCGGCTCTGCTCGCGACTTCGTATGACGTCACCGGAGCCATAAGAGGCCCACGTCGGCGTGATGATGTCAGTTCCACCCATTTTTTCCGTGCCTTCGAGGCGAACAGGCGGACCAACGACAGACTCAAAGTATACACAGTATACAGTATACCAACACATATACACAGTATACAAGTAAACAAGCATTTCCAACAAATGCACAAGCATTTCAAACAAGACCTATTTCATGGTATACAAAGGTGGACAACGGGGAGGCGGGTGGGTCAGTGAGGAATCCACAGGCAGATACTGTATCCACCAGAAAAAGCGTTACCGAAGGTAAGTAACTTGTTCTTCTGATGGATACATCTGCCAGTGGATTCCTCACCTTGTGAATAGATTCCCACAGCAGTCCCACTCCCGGAAGAGGGTGTCCACCTTCCTATACCAAAAAGTCTTGTAATACAGAGCGCGCAAAGTGGCCCTCCCTCCTCATCTCAGAGTCCAAGCAATAATGCTTTGCGAAAGTATGGAGGGAGGCCCAAGTCGCGGCCTTACAAATATCTGCCATAGGAACACCCCGGGTCGATTTTGCTCTAGTTGAATGAGCTCTAATGCCCTCAGGAGGAGTCTTACCAGCCAGGGCGTAGCAGATCTTGATGACAAGGATGATCCATCTCGATAGTGTGCGCTTGTGCACCGCTCTACCCTTCGAATGACCAACATAGCCAATGAAGAGTTGATCATCTAGACGAAAGTCTTTAGTCCTGTCCAGATAAAAACTCACAGCCCTCTTCGGGTCCAGGCGATGGAGTCTTTCCTCCTCTTTGGAAGGCTGAGGAGGTGGATAAAAAACAGGGAGAGTAATAGACTGCCCCAAACGAAACGGAGTAACAACTTTTGGCAGGAAAGCAGCCCTGGTCCTGAGAACCATCCTTTCAGCATGTAATGTAAGAAAAGGGGGGCTAGAACTAAGAGCTTGGAGCTCACTCATCCTCCTTGCCGAGGTTATGGCTACAAGAAAGACCACCTTAAAGGACAACAGCCTCAAAGGACAGCTATGTAGAGGCTCAAACGGGGACCCCATCAGAAAGGTTAAAACAAGATTACGGTCCCACTGTGGCATTACAAATGGAGTGGGAGGAAACATATTTGTAAGGCCCTTGATAAACCTCAGTACAACCGGAGATTTAAACAGTGACGGTTGATCAGGAAGGCATAGAAAAGCCGATAAGGCCGAAAGATAGCCCTTGACCGTGGCCACAGCACAGCCCTGCTGAGCGAAGGAAAGAGCAAACTGGAGCACATCAGAAAGATGGGCTTTTAAAGGGTCAATGGACCTCTCTCCACACCATTTTACAAACTTGGACCACCGGTATGAGTAAATGGACTTGGTGGAGTGTCGCCTGGCCGATAAAATAACATCCACCACATCAGGCGGGAGAGAGAATGAACTCAGGTTGCCCCGTTCAATCTCCAAGCATGACGGTGTAAGCTCTGGAGGTGGGGGTATAGAACCTGCCCCTCCGACTGCGAGAGGAGATCTGCCCTCAGAGGGAGACGGAGCGGAGGGCACGAGGAGAGGTGGAGAAGATCTGTATACCACACCCTTCTTGGCCAATCCGGGGCGACCAATATGACTTGGGCCCAGTCTTGGCGAATCTTCCTCAGAACCCGAGGAATCAAGGGTATGGGAGGAAACGCGTAAAGGAGCTGTGAGCCCCAATTCAACTGAAACGCGTCCCCCAACGCCCCCTGCATCGGAAACTGGAGACTGCAGAATGACGGGCAGTGCGCGTTCTCGCGGGTGGCAAACCGGTCCACCCGAGGCATCCCCGACGTCCGAAAAACGTGACGAACCACCTCCGGAAGGAGCCTCCACTCGTGGTCGGCGGAGAACTGCCGACTGAGACTGTCCGCACGAACGTTCAGCACCCCAGCCAGATGATTTGCCATCAGACAAATCCGATGGACCTGAGCCCAGGTCCACAGACGTAGGGCCTCTCTGCAGAGACAAAGAGACCCCACTCCTCCCTGTTTGTTTATATACCACATCGCGGTAGTGTTGTCCGTCAGGACTTGAACAGACTGACTGCGAAGGGAAGGGAGGAAGGCCTTGAGCGCCAAACGTATCACCCGTAACTCCAGAAGGTTGATGTGAAGCAACCTTTCCTCTGGAGACCAAAGACCCTAGATCTCCAGATCCCCCAGATGAGCACCCCACCCTAAAGTGTAGGCATCCGTTATCACTGTGGCCACCGATGGAGGTAGATGAAAGGGCTTCCCTTGGGACAGGTTGCCCTCCACGCTCCACCAAGTTAGATCCGCTGCAGCTTCTCTGGAGATCCTGATCAACTCCCTGAGATCTCCGTTGTGCTGATACCACTGCCTGCGGAGACACCACTGGAGCGCCCCCATGTGCCAGCGTGCATGGTCGACCAACAGAATGCAGGAAGCGAACAGACCAAGCAGGCGAAGGACCTTCAGAACTGGAACAACCGCTCCATTGTGGAATAAAGGCACCATCTCCTGAATGTCGAGAATCCTTTGAGGAGGAGGGAATGCTCGACACACAGTAGTGTCCAGTACTGCCCCTATAAACAGGTTGCGTGGAGAGGGCACCAGGTGAGATTTGGGCACATTGATCGAAAAACCCAAGTCGAATAACAGCTGAGATGTTACCTGCAGATGACGCTGCACCATCTCTGGGGACCCTGCCTTCAGAAGCCAGTCGTCCAGGTAGGGGAAAACTGGAATCCCCGACCTCCTGAGATGAGCAGCCACCACTGCCATCACCTTTGTGAAGACTCGAGGTGCGGTAGTAAGACCAAACGGGAGGACCGCAAATTGGTAGTGTTGCGACACAACCGTAAAACGGAGATACTTCCTGTGCGACTTCAGGATTGGTACATGGAAGTATGCGTCCTGCAAGTCGAGCGACACCATCCAGTCTCCTTGCTGCAACGCTTGAAGAACCTGCGCAAGGGTCAGCATCTTGAATTTCTCCTGTTTCAGGTAAAAGTTCAAGATTCTGAGGTCCAATATCGGACGCAATCTGCCGTCCTTCTTGGGAATCAGAAAATAACGGGAGTAGCATCCCTGGCCCCTTTCGTGCTCCGGAACCACCTCTATTGCACCTTTTTGGAGCAAAGCTAGAACCTCCTTCTGCAGGAGAAGCAGATGGTCCTCTGAGCAGTAACCTTGGCAAGGAGGGTAAGGGGGAGGAAACTCCCGAAAGGGAAGGGCGTACCCAGTCTCTACGAGGTAAAAAACCCAAAGGTCTGTCATAACAGATTTCCAACCCCGTAGAAAGTAGGACACCCGACCCCCCACAGGTCCTACATGATCCGGGATGGGGGATCTAGGGCTGCTTCCCTGAAGCCTCATTGGGAACAGAGGAGGAGGAGGAAGAAGAGGGGTTGCGTCCAGAACCTCTCCAACCCCTTTGCCTCCCTCTATAGGATTTGTAGAGGGGATTCTGCTGTTGCTGCTGCTGCTGTTGTTGCTGAGGCTGTCGGTAGGAGCGAAAAGACGATCTTCCAAAGCCCCTAAATTTTCTAAAACTAGAACCCTTTGCAGGAGCCTGCAGACCCAGAGACTTTGCTGTTAATCTGCTGTCTTTAAATCTTTGCAGGGCAGATTCTGCCTTCTCACCAAACAACTTCTGCCCATCAAATGGAAAATCCACTAATGTGGCTTGAACATCCGCGGAGAATCCCGACGAACGGAGCCATGCCTGCCTTCTTGCAGCTATGGAGGAGCCCATAATCCTCGCCACCGAATCAGCCGTATCCAATCCTGACTGGATCACCTGTCTGGCAGCGGCCCGATTGTCCGTAACCACCTCCAAGAAGGACGCCTTATCGCCCTCAGGCAGCTTAGGGGCCAAAGTCTTCATTGAGTCCATCAATGCAGGTATGTAACGCCCCAGCAAGCACGTGGCATTAGATGACTTTAATGCCATACTCCCTGAAGAGAAGGTCTTTTTAGCAGCCTGGTCCACCTTCTTAGACTTCCTATCTGCGGGAGACTGAGGGAAAGCACCCGAAGCATGCTTCGAGCAGGATGCCTGCACAACTAGGCTCTCTGGAAACGGGTGTATCGATCGAAAATCCGGATCCGCAGGCACCACCCTATACCTTCTTGCCACCTGTCTGGAAACCGCCGGAGAAGAAAGTGGGTTCCGCCATACATCAAAAACAGGCTCGAAGATGGCCTCATTAAAGGGCAGTAAAGGCTCCGAAGTGGACGTAGGAGAGTGCAGAACCTCCGTCAACAAGTGCGATTTATACTCTGCCGTGGGCAACTGTAAATCTAACAGCTCTGCAGCCTTTTTGATCACAGTATGGTATGGAGATAATTCTTGAGGCGGAGAGGATCTTGCTGATGTGTGCACCCATTCTGGGGTAGTGTCCAGGCCACTAGCCTCTTGTATGCCCTCAAAATCATCAGAGGATGTGTCCACCTCACCTTCCTCTACCTCTGCTCTATACCTTCCTTCTTCTAATACTCTCTGGGCCTCCCTTCTCGATCGAATCCGAGGAGCCAGCGTCGTCGTCGTACGCGGCGTCGGTGGAGCCAGAGGTGTTGGAGTCGGCGGCGCCATAGATGGAGTCAGCGGCGCCGGACGCGGCGCCGATGGAGTCGGCAGCGGCGTCGAAGAAGGCTCTGAAGTCTGATGGTCCATCCGAAGTCGTGTCGGATCCCCAGACGGCGCCGGAAACTGCCACGAAGGCGCCATCGGCAGAAAGGCCATGAAGGGGGCCTGAGCAAAATGCTGCGGCACCCCCAATGAATACGCCATAGGACCCATGAGACCAGTTGGTGCTCCGGATGGGAAGGCCGCCCTATTGAAAATACCATACATGGCATTCAAGAACTGAGAAGAATCAGTACCTGGAGCAGGAAACTGAGGATAAGGCACTGACCATGTATCCCTCTGCGGAGTACTTGGCTGCGACACCGTAGTGTCCTCCACCGGTGCCATAGATTCTTCCAGCGCCGGAGTCGGTTCTTCCTCTCGTTCCTGATCCGAAACAGGCACCCGATCCGGAGACGACGCCGGAGATGGCGCCGGGGACTGCTCCGGGGACTGCGCCGGTGAATGCGCCGGAGCCCGCTTCGGCGACGGAGAGCCTCCCGGAGTCTTAGAGGGAGAAGAAGAAGGTGAAATGTCCTTACGCCGATGGCGCCGAGGTGAAGTCGACCTCGACTTACTGTTCTTCGAGGACCGACGTCGTGAAGAGTGTTTCCTCTTCTTATGAAGTCTTCTTGACTTCGACGACCTCGAAGTCGATGACCCTGGCCTCAACTTCTCTTTCTTTCTGCCTCTCTTCTCCTTACCGATCTTCGCCATAAACAATTTGGCCTTTCTTTCCTTTAAAGCTTTAGGATTCATCCTCCTACAACATTCACAGTCTTCGACATCGTGGTCCGAAGAAAGACACCACAAACAGTCCTCATGTGGATCCGTCATGGACATATGTCCGCCACATTCCCTACAGGGCTTAAAGCCCGACTTCCTCGTCGAAGACATCACCGAATTTTGTAACAGAAACACCTTAACACTACAAAGTAGCAGGAGTACTGGGAAAAACCGTTGCGCGTCGACAGCGCGGAAAAAAGGGAACTGACGTCATCACGCCGACGTGGGCCTCTTATGGCTCCGGTGACGTCATACGGAGTCGCGAGCGGAGCCGATGTATTATGACGTCGCCCACGTCGACGTGGAGTGCTGGGGAAGAAAAATTCCGTGGAATGCTGGCGCAGGGGATATTCACAAGGTGAGGAATCCACTGGCAGATGTATCCATCAGAATAAACAATTTAACATCTGACAGTTTGGCTTGCAAAGGGTCTCTTTTGTGAACCCACAAATTTGTCCCAGGGCCCATCAATAATGGACTACGCAGACAGATTCCTGGCAGCAAGCAGGACAACCACAACCTCAGGTGGTAGAAAGAATGCAGTCAACTGCTGCCGCTCAATCTCCAAGCAGGGAGGTGTAGATTGTGTAGATTTGGGTGCAGAAACCTGGCCTGTTGCTGCGACAGAAGATCCTCATACAGTGGCAACCTCCTCGTCCTATCCAAAGCCATTAGGAGGTCGTTCCTGATCTTCATAATTCGAGGCAGGAGAGGCAATGGTCGAAAAATGTACAGGAGTCCAGAGTTTTAATTCAGCCAGAATACATCCCCTAGCAAGAATGTTTTGCAGGAACACAAACATGCAAAAGGATGGACACAGCGTGTTCTCAACAATGGCAAAAAGATCTAACCAGAGCTCCCCCAACTGTCTGAAGATTTCCTGTGCCAGCTCGGTGCGCAACTGTCATTCGTGATCTACCAGGCACTTTCTACTGAGCTCATACTTCCTGGCATTCAAAGATCCAATCAGGTGGTTTACAATCAGAATAAGTCCTGATTTTCCATCCAGCTCCAGAGGCAAAGAGCCTCTTGGCACAGGACCCAAGACCTCATTTTGCCTGTTAGCTGAAATACCACTTTGTGATTGTGTCCGTGAGAACCTGTACCAGCCTCCCCTTTATGGACGACCGGAAGGCCTTCAGCTCCAAACAAATAGCTTGCAACTCCAACAGAATGATATGGAGCATGGCTTCCGCTGTAGACCAGACTCCTCTGATTTCTATTTCCCCAATGCAGTTGTGACAAATCCGTTACCACCATCAAATCTGGGTGGATTGTGGTCTAGCAGATCACATGCAGTTACCTTCAAAACTTGATTGTGATCTGTTAGGCTGAATTAGTGCTGGGCCCAAAGGGACTTCATTTATTTTATTTACAAAGTTTTATATAGAGCTGGCTAGACCCAGAGGTATCAGAGCACTTTACATGAGGAGCAGCGAGTTACAGGTTACATAATTACATCAATTACAGTAGCCAAGTATATACAATAGGAGAACATAAAAGACATGAGATTACACAATAATATTAGGTATTAGCGAGTAGAAAAGCCAAGATGCACATCTTATGGGGAAAAGGAAGGTAAGGTGAAGAGGGAATGGTAAACGGGTAAGGAGTGCGGATAGAGTCAGGCAGGCCGGCAAGGGGGAGAAGTACAACAGGGGGAACAAAGTAGTCAAGGCAATCAAATTGAAAGACAGTATATGAGGGGAGGGGTGTGGGAAGCCGTAGTCGGGGGGAGTAGACTAGAAGAAAAGGACAAACAGGCAATAGGTCAAAACTGCCAAGATGGAGGACTCACAGACGCCAATAGCAGGTATCCCGAAATGGCATGAAATATAAAATCAAATCAAATCAGCTGAGCTCCATGGCTCCAAGCAGGGCTGGAAAAGGGGCGGCAGCCCAAGAATCATGGAGGGAGGAGGCGGGTGAGGGAAGGAAACACAACGGGGAGACGTGGAAAAACAATGTCTTCTGTCGGGCTGGGTAGGTGACGGCTGAGGGGGTAACCCAACGCCAAACTCCTCTATAGCTGCACAGGACAGCTCCACAGGGCATCCGCCAAGGTTGCTCGGGCTCCGTAGTAAGTAGAAAACAGTTATGGTATCCGCCAAATAGGCCTCGTCATAGTTCCAATGAAAAACACTGGTCCTGGTGTTACTGGGAAGCGCCGTCCGCATCGTCCTCCAGCTCGCCCCCAGGTCAAGAGTGGATAGAGGAGAGGTGGAAGGGACAGATTCCAAAGTCTACAGATTGTGGGACAACCCATCGTTCTGGTCTTCGATTCTCTTGGCAGGAGTGAGGCTCAAGAGGAGTTGTGTAAAGAAGCCTGATCCTCATTAGAAAGATAGGATGCCTTACAAGCGGTGACCGTGGAGTGTGTGCTTGGGCCACATAGACTCCTATGCAGAGCATTAATCCTGCAGTTCTCATGTGCTAAATTATACATAGGTAAACGCAAGCAAGCAGAGCTAAAGTATAGGTGTGTTGCGGCCAAGGAGACGCTACAGTGGGCAGGTAATTAGCACAGGGCCCAAAGGATGTTGCAATTTTGTGAGCAGCAGCATGCAGCTTGAGAGAAAGTCTAGTCAGATTCCACTATGCAGCCCACATATGCCACTTGACGTAGGCAACAAGCAGAGTTCGGGAGGTAAGCAGGCCATCAAAACGTAGAGCTGCTCTTGAGGAGATCCAGGCCTGCGGCTCAAATATCAGGAACATAGCTCAAATGTCCTGGACTCATTTCAACAGGTGAAAGTCCTTGAACTGCACAGTGTCTAAGACAGCGCCTATAAAAGGAAGACTCTGAAGGAGTCAGGTTCAACTCTGATTCGCTGATCGTGAACCACAATAATGTAAGGAGGTTCGCAGCCATCTGGAGGTGGTCTACAACTGACTTTGGCGAGCACACCTTCATCAGTCAGTTGTTGCAATAGGAGAAAACTGGCATCCTCAACTTCCAAAGATGGGCAGTAACCACACCATTGATTTTGTGGACACCAGAGGGGCACTGGTGAGGCCGTAGGTGAGCAAGGAAAACTGGAAATGCTGCTGCCTACCTTGAACTGCAGGTAACCACTGTGGAGCAGCAGGACCAGTACAAGTAAATACACATCCTGCTGGTCCCATTCCACCATCCAATCGCTCAGATCCAGGGAATGCAGACACTGGCCCAGCTTGAGCATTTTGAATTTGTCCTTCCTTAGGAAGACCTTCAGTAGGCACAGATCTAAAATTGGCTGAAGCCCTCCATTCTTCTTCTACCAAAAGTAATAATCCATCCCTTTTTCTGAGTCCAGAACCCTTTTTAAGGCTCCTTTGGAGACTTAAGTTCATATCTCCTACTGTAAAAGTGAGAGGAGCTCCTCCGAGAGCTGGTTCGGGAGGTGCGATGGGACAGAAAGGAAAAGCAGGGGATAATCATGCGAAAGGATCTGGAGGGCCCATCTGTCTGATGCGATGGCTTGTCACCGCTGGAGAAGTTACCGGAGTCTGCCTTCCACAGGGTGGTTGTGCACCACTAAAGGTAAGCTAAAGTGGCCTGGAGTTTGTTGCAGGAGAGTAGGGGGAACTGGAGGCCTAATGCCCCAGATGATCTGTGTGCTTCCTGCCGGTTAGAAATGGGATTTCTGGTTGGCTAAGGCAAGCGCCTTAGCCGAATATATACGTTTAAGGAGAAAACGGGGATGGTGCACCAGGATGAAGTCAAGAAGCTCTGTGTATATTCCAAAATAGACTTCTTTATTGTTTTTGCAGTAAAATCGTGAACACCAGCCAACGCGTTTCGTTCCAAAGGGAACTTCGTCAGGGCTGCAACAATACATGAATAAAAACAAACTAAGCACAACTGCCACATAAAACAATAACATACGTAACTAATATGAACATATAGATAACATATAAATACCACATATTCATATATAAATATCACGTACACATGACATAAAAATATACATTTAGATTATATAAAGACTACATAAAAAATACATGGGAGAAATACATATAAAGAGCGACAAAGCAAGCCAACACTTATTAAAACACATAGCAAATCCCAAAAATATAAACATATAATAAAGTAAGTAGGAAACATATAAGATTGAAAACGGGGGGGGTTGGGTCGGAAAGTTGAAAAAGAGGGAAGGGCAAGCAAGAAAACACACTACCAAACTGCGGTTAATATAAAATACAACAACATATTAATAATCTAAGGAAAAATATATTATAAGACATAATAAAAGAAAACAAAAGCTAAACAAAAAATATTGTCGAAGGAAAATATATAGAAAAAGTAAAAAAGAGAGATTATGAAAGAACAATAAAGGAATTCCAAATCCCCTGATAAATATAGTGTCGTAGAGAGTATATAGTGCCACAATAGATATATATGTTAAAAAATGAAGGACATCTCATTAGACCAACAAATAGTCTCACCAGAAATATCTTTATCTTTGTCCAAAGGTCGAGTAAGAACAAATAAGTACAAGATTATTAAGGGTCCGAGTTCATGGAATATATATGGGTAGAGTACTCATCAAAAATCCAACTTTACCCTAATAGAAAAAACGTACAACAGACAATCCCATAAGATATACAATGACTTACGGATGGCATAAATTAACTAAACATCCATAATAACTCATGGTTCTCAAAATTGCCAGAGATAAGTAGAGGCATATCTTACCTCCATGAATATTTTGGCTCATTACTTCAAATAAAAGCATAACCAAAGGCCCAGGTAGTGGCCAGAAATCCTAATAAAGAGAAATAGGACAATATCTTTTTAATTATTATAATATTTTTATATTCCAATCAGTCAACGATTGATCGATAATAAGCAATCATAATGTGAGACCTGACCTTTGCAGATGAGTCAACTAAAGACAAGGGTGACAATAACATAAAAAATATATAAAATATTGTACACTATATAATAATCTTCCAATATCACCTCCAAGCTACATTATACTAGCAAATGAATAAAGCCAGTATATCAAGAGATAAGGATAAATGCTATACAAGAATTTTATAAAACAAGAGGCAATTAACAGCTGACAACACAGGGCCTCATCCACTAACTTAAATATGCCAATACGTGAAAACTTCACTACATTATTTGATTTGTGTCGAGTGATATAATAAGTCAAAGGCTTAACCCCTAACTGTTTTACACTCGTAGCCCATTGAGACTAATGCGCCAGGAGTTTAAAAAGTATGGTAACCAATTTAATCACTCAAATATACAAAAACCATATAAGATTTAAAGAGAATATCCACTCGTTACGCACTCATTATATGGCGTTACAGCGCCCTCCCTTGGATCATTCATAAAATCCCCAATAAGTATTATCTATATTTTATAGTCAGACCAACAGAAAAAAACCGGGTGATGTTATAGTATGCATAGCAAGGATCGGTAAAATGTAAGAATATAAGAGCCACAATAATTAGTGCATAATCAAATCTAGCCTGATCTCGTATCTAATATCACAACCCCAAATCGGAAATTAGAGTCTAAATATTACTCCCCACCCTCGTAACTTTTTGGCCTCTACCATGTAATGATAGCCGAAAGGGTCCCGTAATCTTACCTGATATGTCTTAAAGTCACGGTTCAAGTACCAGATCCTTGTTTGCAGGTTCAAACGAGCCCACTAAGTTTGTGGCATTTTAATACCGACGACGAATCATGTGATCCGGATCGCCCCAGCTGCGGATGGTTTGACAGGTCACGTGTGATTATTTGCGCAAACACAGACGCCATCTTTGGCTGGCTAAGGCGCACATTGCCCCGCATAGCCATTGAAGAAATGTACGAATATATTTTCAAGAACCGACACTATATGTGTTGAGTTTGCGAATGAGACTGAGTTTGTGGCATTTTAATACCGAGGACGAGTCATATGATCCAGATCTCCCCAGCTACGAATGGTTTGGCAAGTCACGTGTAAATATATGCGCAAGCACAGGCGCCATCATAGGCTGGATAAGGCACACATTGCCCAGCATAGCCATTAAAACAATATACGAATATAGTTTCAAGAACCGACAATATATGTGTTAAGTTTACAAATGAAACACTATCATGTTACACTAATATGATAACCCTGATCGTAAATATATTAAAATCCAAGTTTAAATCCTATAGTAAGTATAGACTATCGAAAAATGAAAGATCACGTGTTTATATACGAGAATGGCAGCGCCATATTTGAATGGCAAAATATGCCTAGTCCGTTATAAAAAAGAAAAATATAAAATACAAATATTTGAATAACAAAATATGCCCTATCAAGTATAAAACATATCCTCTAAAGTCAGCAGAATATATATTAGATTGTCAAATGCGACACCGTCATATTGATTCAGTACGGTGCCCCTGATCACATATATATGATCTCCATTCAATAGTCAGAATAATAATCGTAATTATATCGAAATCCGCCTGAGGCACCAATCGTTAATGGCTACTCTAATTTAAATACATTCGGTATATATAGCTTTATTTTATCACTATTAATTTCAAAATAGGCAAGTACAGTACACAATGCCAACCACGAACTTCATTCACAATGTAATCAAACCCAACAAATCTAATAAATAAAAATACCACTGCCAATGCGGTGGCCATAACCCGATGGGGCAACATCTATAAAGAAGCTCATACAACTAAATACAGCCAAACTAGAAAAAATTCAAGCTCCTGCAAAAGTTGGCTCCTAGGAAGTCCACATACGTGGTCATATCAGAGAGAGACCGAAGAAACGACCAACATATTGTTCCGCAGAACATATACATCCACGAGTTTTGCCACAGTCAGCAAACAGAACCACAGCTGGACCACAATCAGGAATCCCCAAGGAAAATGTACCTTATAAGTAGAAAAGAAAATCAAAAAAAATTACAATAGTCAGTGGTATATAAGATAACATGACAAACGAGGGGACAGACGAGCTATAGTTCTCAAAAAGGAGCAGAGAAATGAATCAGGGCAGCAGTAGTGTTAATGTTAAACCTACAAAGAGATAAACAATATGTCTGGTGCACATGATGTTATGTATGTGTGTATATATCATGATTTACATTAACATTCCACTATCTTAACTGTCCCCTATTTCTAAAGAAAGTAATGCATTTCCCCATCGGTATTATGCCCCCATTGGGTCGCTTTCAGACGGCAAATCCATTTTGCCTCCATCTGCCTCAATAATAGGTCCCTATTACCTCCTCTTGTTTGAGCCGGTACATGGTCTATTGCATGGAACCAAAAGGTTAAATCGTCCGGATGTTCACAGGAAAAATGATTTGTAATAGGATACCGGTCGAGCAATCAAATCTAAGGACAACCGGTATCCTATTACAAATCATTTTTCCTGTGAACATCGGACGATTTAACCTTTTGGTTCCATGCAATAGACCATGTACCGGCTCAAACAAGAGGAGGTAATAGGGACCTATTATTGAGGCAGATGGAGGCAAAATGGATTTGCCGTCTGAAAGCGACCCAATGGGGGCATAATACCGATGGGGAAATGCATTACTTTCTTTAGAAATAGGGGACAGTTAAGATAGTGGAATGTTAATGTAAATCATGATATATACACACATACATAACATCATGTGCACCAGACATATTGTTTATCTCTTTGTAGGTTTAACATTAACACTACTGCTGCCCTGATTCATTTCTCTGCTCCTTTTTGAGAACTATAGCTCGTCTGTCCCCTCGTTTGTCATGTTATCTTATATACCACTGACTATTGTAATTTTTTTTGATTTTCTTTTCTACTTATAAGGTACATTTTCCTTGGGGATTCCTGATTGTGGTCCAGCTGTGGTTCTGTTTGCTGACTGTGGCAAAACTCGTGGATGTATATGTTCTGCGGAACAATATGTTGGTCGTTTCTTCGGTCTCTCTCTGATATGACCACGTATGTGGACTTCCTAGGAGCCAACTTTTGCAGGAGCTTGAATTTTTTCTAGTTTGGCTGTATTTAGTTGTATGAGCTTCTTTATAGATGTTGCCCCATCGGGTTATGGCCACCGCATTGGCAGTGGTATTTTTATTTATTAGATTTGTTGGGTTTGATTACATTGTGAATGAAGTTCGTGGTTGGCATTGTGTACTGTACTTGCCTATTTTGAAATTAATAGTGATAAAATAAAGCTATATATACCGAATGTATTTAAATTAGAGTAGCCATTAACGATTGGTGCCTCAGGCGGATTTCGATATAATTACGATTATTATTCTGACTATTGAATGGAGATCATATATATGTGATCAGGGGCACCGTACTGAATCAATATGACGGTGTCGCATTTGACAATCTAATATATATTCTGCTGACTTTAGAGGATATGTTTTATACTTGATAGGGCATATTTTGTTATTCAAATATTTGTATTTTATATTTTTCTTTTTTATAACGGACTAGGCATATTTTGCCATTCAAATATGGCGCTGCCATTCTCGTATATAAACACGTGATCTTTCATTTTTCGATAGTCTATACTTACTATAGGATTTAAACTTGGATTTTAATATATTTACGATCAGGGTTATCATATTAGTGTAACATGATAGTGTTTCATTTGTAAACTTAACACATATATTGTCGGTTCTTGAAACTATATTCGTATATTGTTTTAATGGCTATGCTGGGCAATGTGTGCCTTATCCAGCCTATGATGGCGCCTGTGCTTGCGCATATAATTACACGTGACTTGCCAAACCATTCGTAGCTGGGGAGATCTGGATCATATGACTCGTCCTCGGTATTAAAATGCCACAAACTCAATCTCATTCGCAAACTCAACACATATAGTGTCGGTTCTTGAAAATATATTCGTACATTTCTTCAATGGCTATGCGGGGCAATGTGCGCCTTAGCCAGCCAAAGATGGCGTCTGTGTTTGCGCAAATAATCACACGTGACCTGTCAAACCATCCGCAGCTGGGGCGATCCGGATCACATGATTCGTCGTCGGTATTAAAATGCCACAAACTTAGTGGGCTCGTTTGAACCTGCAAACAAGGATCTGGTACTTGAACCGTGACTTTAAGACATATCAGGTAAGATTACGGGACCCTTTCGGCTATCATTACATGGTAGAGGCCAAAAAGTTACGAGGGTGGGGAGTAATATTTAGACTCTAATTTCCGATTTGGGGTTGTGATATTAGATACGAGATCAGGCTAGATTTGATTATGCACTAATTATTGTGGCTCTTTTATTCTTACATTTTACCGATCCTTGCTATGCATACTATAACATCACCCGGTTTTTTTCTGTTGGTCTGACTATAAAATATAGATAATACTTATTGGGGATTTTATGAATGATCCAAGGGAGGGCGCTGTAACGCCATATAATGAGTGCGTAACGAGTGGATATTCTCTTTAAATCTTATATGGTTTTTGTATATTTGAGTGATTAAATTGGTTACCATACTTTTTAAACTCCTGGCGCATTAGTCTCAATGGGCTACGAGTGTAAAACAGTTAGGGGTTAAGCCTTTGACTTATTATATCACTCGACACAAATCAAATAATGTAGTGAAGTTTTCACGTATTGGCATATTTAAGTTAGTGGATGAGGCCCTGTGTTGTCAGCTGTTAATTGCCTCTTGTTTTATAAAATTCTTGTATAGCATTTATCCTTATCTCTTGATATACTGGCTTTATTCATTTGCTAGTATAATGTAGCTTGGAGGTGATATTGGAAGATTATTATATAGTGTACAATATTTTATATATTTTTTATGTTATTGTCACCCTTGTCTTTAGTTGACTCATCTGCAAAGGTCAGGTCTCACATTATGATTGCTTATTATCGATCAATCGTTGACTGATTGGAATATAAAAATATTATAATAATTAAAAAGATATTGTCCTATTTCTCTTTATTAGGATTTCTGGCCACTACCTGGGCCTTTGGTTAAGCTTTTATTTGAAGTAATGAGCCAAAATATTCATGGAGGTAAGATATGCCTCTACTTATCTCTGGCAATTTTGAGAACCATGAGTTATTATGGATGTTTAGTTAATTTATGCCATCCGTAAGTCATTGTATATCTTATGGGATTGTCTGTTGTACGTTTTTTCTATTAGGGTAAAGTTGGATTTTTGATGAGTACTCTACCCATATATATTCCATGAACTCGGACCCTTAATAATCTTGTACTTATTTGTTCTTACTCGACCTTTGGACAAAGATAAAGATATTTCTGGTGAGACTATTTGTTGGTCTAATGAGATGTCCTTCATTTTTTAACATATATATCTATTGTGGCACTATATACTCTCTACGACACTATATTTATCAGGGGATTTGGAATTCCTTTATTGTTCTTTCATAATCTCTCTTTTTTACTTTTTCTATATATTTTCCTTCGACAATATTTTTTGTTTAGCTTTTGTTTTCTTTTATTATGTCTTATAATATATTTTTCCTTAGATTATTAATATGTTGTTGTATTTTATATTAACCGCAGTTTGGTAGTGTGTTTTCTTGCTTGCCCTTCCCTCTTTTTCAACTTTCCGACCCAACCCCCCCCGTTTTCAATCTTATATGTTTCCTACTTACTTTATTATATGTTTATATTTTTGGGATTTGCTATGTGTTTTAATAAGTGTTGGCTTGCTTTGTCGCTCTTTATATGTATTTCTCCCATGTATTTTTTATGTAGTCTTTATATAATCTAAATGTATATTTTTATGTCATGTGTACGTGATATTTATATATGAATATGTGGTATTTATATGTTATCTATATGTTCATATTAGTTACGTATGTTATTGTTTTATGTGGCAGTTGTGCTTAGTTTGTTTTTATTCATGTATTGTTGCAGCCCTGACGAAGTTCCCTTTGGAACGAAACGCGTTGGCTGGTGTTCACGATTTTACTGCAAAAACAATAAAGAAGTCTATTTTGGAATATACACAGAGCTTCTTGACTTCATCCTGGTGCACCATCCCCGTTTTCTCCTTGAACTTATCTGGTTTCCAGTGGAGTATAAGTGTGGCATACTCCGGATGTGGTTGCACAGACATTATATAACTTTTCATAACTAAGAAATCGAGGTGCTGAGCCTTTGGTCAGCCGCACGTTGTTCTTCTCTTTTCTTCTCGAATATATACGTTTACAATGCAGATTTTACTCCGCAATACAATCACAAAGCAGTCGTTACAACGACCGCGTTGCTACCACGCAATACCATTACTACGCAAGTCATTACATCGACTTGCAGTAGATGGCGCCGTAAAATTAGAAATGTATAATTAACTATTTCAACTCCAGCCTATGTAACAGTAGGGAAGGTGTAGGAATGGTAAACTATACTATTCCTTATGTTAGAGCACCATCTACTGCAAGTCGATGTAACGACTTGCGCAGTAATGGCACTGCATGGTAACAACGCGGTCGTTGTAACAAACCGCG
This sequence comes from Triturus cristatus, assembly GCF_964204655.1. Lineage (NCBI taxonomy): Eukaryota > Metazoa > Chordata > Amphibia > Caudata > Salamandridae > Triturus > Triturus cristatus. The sequence goes on along the minus strand of NC_140595.1, from coordinate 636,446,947 downwards.
TTGTGATTGTTTGCGGAGTAAAATCCGCGATGTAAAGGTTGTTTCCCAACTAAGCCAGGCAGAAACCACCACTCCAGTCAGGGCAAGGGAGTTACACACCGTAGATAAACCCTGCTCACCCCCTTGGTAACTTGGCAGAGCAGTCAGTCGTATCCCAGAGGCAATGTGTAAAGCGTATGCGCAACACACTCACACAGCAGCGACACACTAGGCACACCACAAAAGAAACTCCAAACAAGGTTATGTAAAAATAGCCTTTGTATATCCATAAAACACAGAGTATAAACACATATATACACCTGGCACTAGGCATTACTTTACAGGAGATTATATACATTACAGGGCAAATCGGGCCACTGTCATATCACAACTCACAGGTAGTGAAAACAACTAGTAATTACTACCAATAGGGCACTAGCACAAACACATTAGGCATAACCCAAATGACGACACTGAGCATAGCACATCTGCTCTTGCACGAAATTAGCCACAGTGCACCAAAGTAAACACTTGCAGAAGTTCACGTTTCCTAGACACCTCATGCCCACTGTGCACCTAGTACATATTACCTGCACATTAGCCCCCAGATTTCCTATAGCACCTAAGGGCATAACGTAATAGATATGCACATAATCCATATTCACCCTTAGTAACTTACATGCAAGGGGTACACAAATCGTGGCCCTATACTCATCGGCCGCTTTTAGGCCTAGGTGCGAACATCTACTCACCAAGGCCCCCGATAGGGGACCGTAGCTGCCCACAAACAACAATGTCCTCAAACAGAAGGCAAGCCAGCAGCTGCCTGTGATTAGGCCACTTCCTGACAAGGCAGCCTTGCCGCAATTCAAGTAGCCAAGTTGGAGCGTGTCCGGGGCCCTAGCGGACCGCTATGCAGGCTTGGAAAGGAGGAGCTAAATATCACGAATGCCCTCAGTGCCTCCCCGACCTTGGACGCTGCAGAGCCGAACTTTTCTTCGCAGCCCCTCACCAAGTACCCGTGCAGGGAACTAGCATGCTATGTAGACCCCTGGGGGGGAGGTGGAAGACTTCGACCGGTCTCCAGCTGCCTCATGACGTCTGCGCCTCTCCAATTGCACCACGGGGGAGGTGCGAGGGCTTCTCGTCTACCCACACAGTGGTGAGGGTCCTGGGACCAGAGAGTGTCCTTGCCGCTGTCCGTACTTGACGTGGCGTCCTGCTGGGCGGGGCAGCGGCGAGTAGCAGCATCCCCTTTCGGCCTCGGGATATTGCTAGGCAAGGCAGGTGGTCCCAAACTTTCCTGCCACCGCTTCACTTTCCGCAGCACAGGGAAGGAGCCTGGTACTTTCCTCCCCGTCTCACTTCCTGGCACGTGGTCCCGCTTGGCCCGCCTACAACCAGGCGCGGCCACACCTACTTTCACCCTTGCCTGGCTTCCGGTTTTGCAGAATGCTGAGCAAAGTCTCCGCAACTCCTTGGTTCTCTCAGCAGCTTCCAAAACTGCCTGTACGATCCCTTCACGGAAAAAGGTAGTCTCTTCACGGCACGAGCACACCCTATGCCCGCTGCACCTTTGCAGGCTGAGCCCACCTCTTGGGCTCTGGGACGAATTCCAAAGTGCCCACCATTCACCTCTGGGGCGCAACGTTGCCGCCCACCTCCTCGGGCACAGGCAATGAGAATTAAAAAAAAGGAAAAAAACGCTCGAGGCGCTGGGAAGGTGGAGCACCTTTCTAGGTCTCAAAGGGGGCATTGAAGATGTAGCGCTCATGAGGCGCTAAGTCCACAAGCCAATAGGCAGAGCTGGGCACAGGCAGGCCAGCACGTAGGGACCCCCAGGAGACAGCAGTTGGATCCCACCGCGTCTCCTCCTGGCCATCCAGCAGTCCTCTCTCCCAGTAAGCACAAACAGCACACCCCATGGGGTCACAGCCCCAATACTTATACTGTACATGTCTATTGTTCTACCCCCCCCGGTACAGGCCTATGCCCAGTCCAAACCAGTTCTAGGGGGCCCTCAAACATGTGTTTACAGGCCACAAACACCCTCATTGTCAGTGTAGGCTCTGGCCCCAGACACAACACCGGGGGAGGAGCCAGCATTGTGTAGTGCAGGCACAGTCCTATTCAGGCCCAGGTGCTACTCCTCCCACTACTCCAAATGAAGATCAGCCTATTCAGCCTAGCGCTGACTCACCCAGCCCCTCTGGAGCCACTGCAACTCCCCAGCCCCTGTCACTCCAGAGCCAGACATGCAATACACATCAGGCAGGCACAAAGACACATAACACACAGAACTGCCCACTTCTAAAAGTGGTATTCATAAAATAGTGACAATAAACCTGAGCACACCATTACGCAGCATTTATTATCACTATTCCAAACATACCAAACTTGATCACGCTACTCCTCTCAGATCAGGAATTACCACTGAAACACTTATCAGGGAATCCCCAATGCATTCCTATGATAGGGCAGCTCCACAGTAGTGAGAAACCAAAATGGCTGTTTGTCCCTACCAGGACACACCACACGGTTAAGGCACATGTCCTACCTTTTACCTACAGCGGACCCTGCCCATAGGGCTAGCTAAGGCCTACCTTAGGTGTGACATATGTAGGAAAAGGGGAGTCACAGACGTGGCGCCCACTTTATGTGCCACGCCACAGCGGCAGTTAACTGCGCTTAGGCCCTGCAATGGCAGAGGCCTGAGACAGGTTTGAAGGCTACTTTGGTGGGTGGCGCAAGCAGCGCTACAAGCCCACCAGTAGCATTTAATTTACTGGCCCTGGGTATCGGAGATACCACTTTTCAAGGGACTGATAAGTAAATTAAATACGCCAAACAGGCGTAGACCAATCTTACCATGTTTTACCATAGAGAGCACTGGACAGCAGTGATAAAGTGCCTAGAGTCCTAAAACCACCAACACTAGGGCAGAAAAAATACTAGGAAGAAGGCAAAAAGTTCAGAGATGACCCTGCAAAAAGGGCCAAATTTAACACTGCCATATCAACAAAAAAACTAGGGTGACTGCAGAGGGATATGGGGAGTTCGGAGTTACCTATATGCCAATCTCCTGGACAAGCCTTAGGATTTCCTGAACTGGTGAGGAAAATGCCTGGCAGGGGTCGAAGCACTGTGGCCATACACGCCTTAAAGAGTTCTTTGGCAAACTCAACTTTGTCGCAGAACAGACTTGAGCCATTAAAAGGCATACCCATAAGGGAAGTCACAAATCAGAAAAAACAATATAGACCTCCTCTTGATTGAAATCACAGGAATTAAGAAAGCCTTCAAGGATCTAATCATCAAGGGTGTCTGAGGCTGAATCGAAAATAAGTAGAATGAATGATGCCTCCAAGCTACACCATAAACAAATAGAGAAAATGAAAAGGAATTTGGCGAAATTTCTAAGGGATGTTCCAGACTTGGAAGTCTGTAATAGATGGGGCTGCCTTTGTATTTTTGAGCTACCCGAAGGATCTAAAGGCAAAGACTCATGAGAAACACCCCTTCATGACTAATGGATCTAGAAAACCCTAGGTCTAGCACTTGTGTGGGAATTTTAAATTGAAACATCCCAACTCCGAGAAACAAATCTGCCAGCTCACCACGACAAATAATGTTTGTATTGTTAAGGTACCAGCACCAAGAAGAAATTCTCTTGATGAGGAAGATCAAAACCATGTTGTGGGCAGGAGTCATAATCAGTATACATCAGGACTTTGCAAGAGGGAAAGTGACAAGATGGTAAGACTTTTTAGCCCTCAGGAGCAAGGTGGCGGCTCAATCTTTATTACACTCTTGTCCGGCTTGCTTCACAATAGTCTTTCATGGAAAGCCATTCGAGTTTGCAAAGCCTGTGAATATGGAAACTTTTGTTGTAAATAAATATTGATCTATGATGGCCATAAAGATATTGCAACAGTGCTTTTATTGTGTCCTCCCACGATTAGTCAATTACATACAACAGCTGATATATGGTCTGAACTCTTAAAATTTAGTAACCTCTCTACCATCTCCAAATGGGACCTAGAGATCCCATCCAGAGGCCATACATTAACTATATGAGAGGGAGGCAAGTGGCCCCCTCCCCAAGCCCAAAGGGGCCCCAGGACACCAGGGTCATAAATTAACTATAGAGGATCCCAAGGACTTCAAGGCCCCAGAAGGCTCCCGCACAAAAGCCAGCATTGCTCTCTCCAGCAGGAGCAGCTATTTCAGGGATTAATCACAGTTTCCCTGGCCGCAAGAGCATGGGCAGGGAAACATAAGTGTGCTTCCAACCGGCTGAAGCATTTTCAAAGCTCCCACCGGGTGGGAGCACACTTCTGGTCCCCTGCCCATGCTCTTGCAGACAGGGGAAATGGCTGTTTTGGAGGTGTGCTTCCTGGGACACAGGTAAAGAGGTGGCCCCAGGGTTTGGAATTCCCTGGGCCTCGTAAGCCTCAGCAGGGTGGTTACATGCCACCCATTGCCTAAAATGAAAGTGTTCAGCCTCGAGGGATGGTGTACCCAGGGCACATATAGGCTTTGGGGAGGGGGCTGCGTGCCCCCCTCACTAGATTCATGGATTTCAGCACCTGAAAATGGGGTCCCCAGGGCATTTTAAGGCTCACAGAGGGGGGCCCAGTACCCCCTCCCCTATAATTCTTCATTTTGGCCACAAGGTTGAGGTCACCAGGGCCTCTTAAGGCTTGGAAAGGGGGGCTGCATGCCTCTTTCCCTAAATAATAAATTAGTAACGCCAACTCACATTTAATTTATTTTTAAATACAAGTCAAGATCCCGTGGGACTCCTGCAAGTTCTCAACTTTTCAAAAACATTTTGAAAATATTTCGGCCCATTCGGGGTACGGGTCCCACACATGGCCTTCAAGGGCAGGCTATCCCTACCCTGCTTCTTTATATTTTTTTTAATAAGACACAGGAAAGGAGACTAAGTCCCCGAGCCCTGTAATTGCTGCCTGCAGCATATTTCCGCTTTTTGCCGGCAGCTAATCAGAACTTTGCTGGAGCAACATAGCCTAAGGGTAAGAAAAGTCACCTATTTAGTAAAATTGGGTTTGAGGGACTCTCGCTAGAGTCCCTCAAACCCAACCATCCAGATAGACGGATATTATTGAAGCTTAACATCTCCACAACTACTGAACACATTTTCACATAAAGCATGGTTTACGGACCAAGATCTAGCTTCCTGACAAATGTGGTGTAATTCTGTACAGTATATCAAAAAAGTCCTTGCAAAATGCATGGGGATTTTCTGTTCTGGACCTCTTTTTTCCCTTGGCCCCTGCTTTATGGATCACCCCAAACTTTTCAAAGGAGCAGATGAGGTGGATGAATTTTTTTTTTTTTTTTTAAATTCTGTGAAAATTCATCAAACAGCAACAACGTTATTAGCAAACCAAAAAGCACACTGTCTATGGAAAAGTAGACCTAACTAAAACTACTCAGTGGTGACCGTCATATACATACACACACACACTATATAACACACACACACACACACACACACACACACACACACACACACACACACACACACACACACACACACACATATATATATTATATATACACTCTATCCTGCTGCTATATTCTGGTATCCACAGCTCTTTGCAAAGAACTAGCTACATTTTTCCCCAATAAAATTAAAAATATCAAACACACCATCATGTTGGAATCTATTCTAAATTTGTGCAGTTACAACTAAAGAAGACCTGGCCACAACAATCAAACATGGTCATCCGTCAGGTTCCCCAGGCTGGCTGTGGGATCTTAGCTTACTTTTAGTGACAGAACTAGCAATTCTATTTAACACAAACTTAGATTCTTCTGATTCAAATAACTTCAGACTAATCGCTCTCCTTCCCTACTGTCCAAACTGCTAGAGAAATTGGTCTTTAAGCAGTTACAACATTTTTTGACCTTCATGGCCTATTGGACACTGACCAATCCGGCTTCCGAGCTAGAAGAGCACTGAACTGGTGGTGCATTTGGTGGCAGATGATCAACGTAAACTGGTAGACACCAGCGAGGCTGCACCCTTGGTGCCTGGATCCATCAGCTTCATGTGACACCCTCAACCACTCCATTTTAACCACTAGACGTCAGGAAACTGGGATCCAAGGTTACGTCTTAAGACTCTTGGAAACCCATCATTATCAAGTGGCTACTTTACCTCCTAATGAGTCTAAATCCAAAGCTCTCAGCTGCGGCATGCTCCATAATTTCCCCTCTTTTGTTCAGCATTTACATATGTCCATTTGTCAAACGTCTAGCCAAGGTGGGTACAAAATGTTAGATTATGTGGACTACTCACAATTAATCTTAGGGTTAAAATGTAAGCCACCCTCCCCAACTCTTTATCCAATACTTGACACATTGATGGATGTCACAAAACATTCTCAAGTTGACTCAATCAGACTGAAATTCTGATTTCACCTTACAGAGAAGTTACATCTGACATTCTGTACTCGTCCGCTGCAATGAATACATCTTTACCCAAAGGAAACACTTGGTACGCACATAGGCAAAAAGTTCAGCACTTGCTTTTTATTTAACCACAAACTACTTGCAACATCCTCCTTTTTGTGGACAAATACCATCATGTAGCAATGGTAAATGTCATCATCAAGTCATATATTGACAGTGGCAATACCATGCTCTAGGTCAAAGATCTAATAAGCTATTTCTGATAAGTTCTCCCAGAACAAGAACGTCTTCTTATGGAGTATGTGAAATTCATTACTCTTCTATCCAAGCAGAATCCTGTAAGTCATGCAACAGACAGCAATTTAAAGCTTTTCCATCATAATTAGTCCGCTTGAATTATAGAATTTATAGGCATCTTAGTGCTAAGAAGACTTGGCGGAGGAGCGCTTCATAAACATTTACAGCAGGAGTTCTTATGGTGTCCAATAGTAAAATAATTTCTATTGTTGAGTAGTATAAACAGCACAAATCCATCCCTATAGAGAACCCCTGTTGTAAATATGAGTGAGATGTCCAGGTTCACTTAGGGTTATAAGGGCTCACCCCTTTCCATACAGAGTTATAAACATTTACAACATTGTACAAGGCTAAAGTAACATTAACATCTTGGAGAAACAACATTGTCTCCTGGATTGGGAGAATAGCAATTCTCAAGACCAAAAAATATAGCTTGGCATCAAGGTATCTGCAACACATATATATTGGAAGGTAAAAGGCCTTAGTTAAAAGGCTTGCACCACACATCAAAAGCAGAGTGATACAGAGATACTGCCTAGCGCCTAAATTAGGATATAAGATTGCATCGCTAAGGGGCAAAACAGATAAGCAATGGGGCTTCATCAAAAAGAATCTAGCCAATAGACTAATGGGGGAGGTAATATAGGTTCATAGAGACCAACCTGGGTGCAACTAGTACATTTCTCCAGTAACAAGAGCTACACTGGAAGTCTGAGACTCATTAGCAAAAAGTTAACACCACATACTCATCTTAACTCATGCTCATGACTGGAAAGTCTGCTTTCTCTCTGGAAGTGGGGGCACACAGTTCCAGATTAGGAGGCAGAAGGGGTGCGTCAGACTACAGGACCTCTTTGTTGGAGGTGGGATTACGTCCTTCACGGAAGTTTAAAAAGTATATGATATACTCAAAGTATATGAGATACAGTAAATATATGAGATACCCAAAGGAGAGCACTACCACTACCTCCAACTCGAGCACTGCACTGCCCAGAGGGAAACATAAGTAGGTGCGATTAGGGAGTTACCCACTTTGAAAAATTCCTGCAAACACATCTAAACTAAACACTTACGACTCTAAAATGTATCCTCTGCTTAATACACCTAGAATCTCATCTAAAAATCTCTTTTCAGAAGAAAAGGAACTCACTCATTTCACTAGATTCAAAAACAGTAGGACAACATTTTCCTCAGGACAAAACTTTGCACCCTGTGCTCAAGGTAAAAAGACCATATTTATGTCCCCCTTACTTGGTGTTCTAGTAAACTTTAAATAACAAAACAATTAAAAGTAAAATGTTTTGAAAAATGCCTGATTTGGAACTTTTCTGTGAGCTGTGATCGCAGCAAGATCGACTTTGAGGGAAGAGAACTGCAGCTGATTCTGAGCCAGATGTAAAAGTTTAGCAAGAGTGATATTCTGGCAGTTAATAAAACTGTAGCCTTGCTGCTGGCACCATAAATAAAACCTCTTGCAATTGAAGGAACAGCAAGCCCTAGTGGAAGGATACTTGGTATCCTTTAGAATATCCATTCATGGTTGAAGGGGTTTTAGATGTTTTGCCTGATCTCAGTAGCCATGCTACCAAATTCAAGGATGGTGGGTTCAAAGTGAATAACTGAACTTGAGATCTGGTCAGCGTATTCAGTTTGCATGGCTTCACAAACTCGCAATGGATCATTTGCCACCACTTCCATGGCCAGTCTGAAGCAGTAAGGATCACAGTTGCTTGACAAATCCAGAACTTCAGTATGACTGCAGATGTCAATGGAGGAGGGGACAGGCATAAAGCAATGACCAGTTCATCAAAAGAGCATTGTCCAATTCATGTAGTTACAGTAATCTGAATATGAAGTATTGGCATTTTCTATTATGTGATGTTGCAAAAAGGTTATCTTGGAGCAGCCCCAACCAACAAAGATTCGAAGAAGAATGTCGTTGTCCAAGACTCGCTCATGATCTTTCCACTTCGGGAATCCCACTGATTGTTTAGGATTACTGGTAAGTGTATTGCATTTATTGATAGACCTTGGATAAGGTCCATAACCATATTTTATGCAACTCCAATAAGAGAGGTCTTAATCTGAGGCACCAGACAAGGTTGTCCCCCTCTCACCCATCCTCTTTTATTTATTGAATCTTTAATTCAGAAAATAAAAATAGAGGGAGATATAGCTGCTTTGAATCTCAAGGGTAGAAGCAAAAAGTACAAGCCAACCAGAGCCAGCCATTTAGAGCTTTGAATATTTAGCCGGAAAGTTTGGGGCCTTTTCAGAATATTCTATTAAAGATAACATGGAGATTATGACCTGGAATATAGAGAACAGTTAGAGACCTAGAACAAGCGGTTGAGATACCTGGCATCTGATATATTTCATAACCCCGATCAACTCTACAAAGAAAAGGGTAGCTGTGCATATACAATAAGAAAATCACTTAAAAAGTGGCTAAACCTCTCATTAACAATGTATGGGAGGGTTAATTCAGTAAACATGTGTCCTCCTGAAACCTACCTTACTTTTTTGTTGAATTACTTTGAGTTCTGAAAAGTAATCCCCTAAAAGAGCTGGAGTAACAAACAGTTATGTCTGGATAGGTAGGGGAGTTGTAATTTTCGCGAAATAAAATGCAGACTTAAAAACGGAGGGTTATAATTTTCAGATGTTCATTTCTATTATTGGACATTTCAGATTAAACTTGTCAGGATACTCTTGGGGAACTTCAGATAACCTGGATTGAGGAACCTGTTTCTGGCAATGATGTCCTGATGCATTCAAAGGTTTTCTTTTATATAAATTTGACAAAACACTAAATTTATTTTTTTTAAAAATCAAACATTCAGAGTGAAGTTCCTTACTTCTTGAGCTATATCTTGGTAGAAGGTCACAATTTTGTTGTGATTCGCCATTACAGTGAACACACCCCAATTTTGGAATCGCCAGGTTCCCCCGACGCTCAAAAAATGCTTTAAGCCACCGCCTTAAACAAGCAAGCCATGCAAGTTGGGAGGGACGCAATAGACGAAAATGGCCTGAAATTGTGGGCCAAGCTATCCTCTAAAACCGTGTTGCGACCTCCAGTAAAAAACAAAACCAAAAAAACAAACATTGGCATAGCCAATAGATTTCTCCTTTGGGACCTCATAAGTATTTAGCTATGCAGCACAATATCCTCGGTGCAACAACATTAACTGTTGCATGGCTAAACACTTATAAGGTCCCAAAGGTGAGACCTATTGGCTATGCCAATGCTTGTTTCTATAAGTTCCTGGGGCAGGGTTGGGCAACACCCTCCAAACAAACACCTCCCAGAGACAGGGTCACCGCGCTCACTCTCACTGGGGGCTGCTTCAAACAAGCTTTTACCAGAATGGACTTCAGTTCCCAGAATAGAAAGCGCTCCTCATTGCTTTTCTTGTGCTACTAATGGCTGAGAATACATGAATCGCAAGCAGTGTATAACTCACAACTGTTGCTCAACAGGGCTAGATGCCCAAATGCAACTGGTTCAAGGATTCCGGTGAAAACTGGAGCGTTTTGAATATCTCTCCCCTTGCCCACGTTTCCAAGGTGTCCTCCTCAAGGGCTGGGTCACTCGGAGTCCAGAAGAGCCCAATGTGGACTGCATGCGCACACTCACTGATGGTTAAAGAGTTTAACACCCTCTGCCCCGCTGATGCTTCTGGGATGTTGTGTACACGTGGCCTTATCTGCAGTAGAGCAGTAAGGATGCCATGGGTCCTGGTGCAATCAAGGAACATGGTCCTCCCGACTGCTGTTGGGGTAGCAAAGTACAGCAATTATGAGGGCTCAGTGGACACCGGTGCCGCTGCACCTGCTGCACCAATGGTAGCTATATAAACACACTCTCCTCCCTCCTCGCCCTCAGCAGAAGGCGTGCTACCTACGTCTGCACATATCGTGTTAAAATGATACAAACATTAAATAAATCGAGAATATCCATGTACACATTGTACTACAATATATTGTAGCATGGGCACTTTTTTGGGTGGGGGCGGGGTCATGAATATATTGTTCCCATCTTTAGACATTATGCTCGTACACGATTCCTAATAGTTAAACTGGCCATCAAGCCTTAGTGTTTTTGTGTCATTTAGGAATACTTCATTACGTCGTTAAGGTGCAACACACGTGATGCAAAACAAAGAAAGGAACTCTGTGCTGGGCCTGTTTTGAGTTAACGAGCGTTTATCATTAAATGCACTAATAATGAACCCAGCCACCTTCTTCCAAGGTTCTTGCTCCAAAAAATCCCAATCCGGCAATCTGTCCCAGTCAGACATTTGTAATGTGGAAACACATTATGTAGAAAGTTTTACTCCTTAAACGCGAGGATTAGTGCACCAGACTTTCCATTTATGCCAAGCTCTTTTAAGGGCAACTTATATTTTTCTCTACTGTTAAGAAGTGGGTACTGAGAGCCAGCCAGCTATAAAAACAATTACAATATATACATTAAAGCATCTGGGAGCAGCATAAGGAATGGCTAATCATATTGGTATTACCGGACGACCCGCGTTTTGGTGGCTTTATAGAACTTGACCACATGAAAATTATGAATACGTATTTCAAAATAACATTACTATTTGGTGTACAGTGTATATTATTCTTTGCGAAGCGTTCAAACACGATGTTATGGTTCAAGCTCAACAAGTATTTAATGGTATCTATGGCAGCTGGTAGGGCCACCTGTCCCGGCGCCTCTCCACATACCATCAAGGCGACGAGGCCCACAGATTTCCCTGGGGACTTCTGTGCCTTTGTGAGGAAATTGTGAGGAAATTGTAAAAGCGCTTAGAAATGTTATCGAAATTCATTCAGACGAATCTCAACTTCCCGAAACACGGAATCCGCCAATGCGAAGTTTGGGTATCCCGCTCATATTGCGCAATTTATCACCACATGTTGTGGAGTCGCTTGCGAGATGTTTTTATATGTCAGTTTATCCATCCACCTATAAGCCTCCACATGGCAGCCTCACAAGTAGCCGACAACTGTTGCTTCTGCAGCAGAGTGTGTGTGACAGTGCGTGTGAGTACAACCCATAACAGAAACTGTGGAGGAGGTAAGAGACGGAGACAAGAGGGGAAATGAGAAAGGGGAAATCGAAGGAAGGGATGGAGGAAGGAGGGATTGACAGGTAGGAGCAGGATGGAAGAATGGGAAAAGAGGAAAATGGGATGGAAGGAGAAGTAATTGTGGGATTGAATGGGGGAGGGTGGAAAAGGAAGGCATTGAGAGATGGAGTAGTAAGAGAAAAGAAGTAAAGAAAGAAGGTGTAGCGAGGAAGGGAACAAGGCAGGATGCACGAATGAGTAGATGAAAAGAAGGATGAGTGGGTGGACAGGAGAAAAGGAAGGAAGGAAGGATTGGTGGATCGAGTAGGGAAGAAGGAAGGAAGGAAATGAATTGTTGCCTGTGTAATAGTTAACAGATGCAGCCATCCAAGAAAGAAATAAAACGGTACTGGAATCATTAAATGCACAGAACACTGCATTATATGTCAGGGCGCTTTGAAGTGTTGAAAGTTGTAATAGTGGGGCCCATCTGAGGTACTTTACAGGGAAGCAGAAAACACATGAAGTACCAGCAGGCCGTCCTAACGCGGGGGGCAGCACAGGTGCTAATGCGAGAGCGCCCCACCACTGGGAAACTACCATCGCACGACCTGAACCCTCTACAATCATAGGACGTTCAGAGCGCACTGTACAAGCAAACACATTTCATAAGAACGATATTTAAAAAATAAATAAATACAAAAATAATCGCTGTATAAGCAAAATCCATTCACAAGCATGTTATTAGAAAAATATTTTTAAACGTAGTAACTCATCATATAGAGACTAAGAGAATGACTTCGATAATATATGCCTTTGACATGCCAAGCGATACAAAATTAAAGCAATATGGCTCTGATTAAAACATACATAGTCATGTATAATATCTGTTGAATACCACATGCGTTAATTATTAAGAAAAGTGTATGCAATGCATGCTTATATGACATGCCCATTGAAGCAGAAGCGCTTTAAAAGCATTGGCATTTTATAAAAATGTCACAAGCATAACTTAAGACACTATAAATACATATGGTGGTGAAACGATACTATGTTACAAAAGTAAAGAATATTAAATATGAAAAAAACGTAAACTTTCTCATACAGGTAAACTGTGTATATACATACTATATTATTGGTGTTTCAGGGATGGATATTTTATAATAAAAAAGTAATGGCCAGCGATGCGGAGGAAGAGATAAGAAAGGCAGATGGCGGCTGCACACGTGCACGCGAGCGTGCACGCACGCTTGAGGCCAGGAAAAGCTTGTGGGTAGCACTTTGAAAACCCCCTTACTAAAAGTCGAGCAAGCAGCGCATGCGCTGCTCTAGGCTCGACCTAAAAATCATTGGGGGCCCCCCCCCCCTCAAATTCTTTCACAATTATTCTATTAAACTAGAAATGTTTAAATAGGTCTAGACTTATTTAAACGTTGCATGTACGTTCTGTTACTGTTTTAAAAATGCATGCATGAGTGCCAAACATTCTGGTCAGGCAGGCCTTACTAAAGTGTAAAAGTATCCACAATGTGATTATTACAAATGTAGGTAAGAGTTTTTTTTTTTTGAGACTATTTGGGGCCCCTTCCCTTTTAACACCTTCTGCCAGCCAGGATAAAAATGACAAAAAATATTAGTGATGGCCCATTAAACAGTGGCTTGCTGCTGCTCATTTTCTTAAGCTAAAAACAAAGCTCTGTCAGAGGCATAATGCTCCTTTTGGCTAGAGCCTGGCAGCTTACCCGTGCCCCCCCCCCCCCACCGATCACTTGAGGACCCCCCTAAGGGGGGGCCTGCTCCCCCAGTTTGAAGGACTCTGCCCTAAAACTAAGACCAGAGTGTCAAAATTCAAGTATATCCAGCTTTCCTCATGGGCCGCTACACAGGGATACAAGAGTAATAATAAGGATATAGATATTTTAAGAGAGCTGCATTCAACTAGCAGAATCAAAAAGGAAACAGTAAAATAATACAGATGCAACACATTGTAGTGAAAGAGCCACTCTTGTGGTTTGGCACCCTATGATGACCTTCAACTACCACCATTTTATCTGACTTTAGTGTTATTATACCCTAGCCTGGATATATGAGACGGTCCAGCACATGCCTGACTCTCTTCTTTCTTGTAATCTTGCTGTCTTTCAGTGGGAGCTGTCATAGAGTAGAATAGTCTTGCCAAGAATAGAAGATGTGGGATGTGCATTTGAAAGCGTGAGTGGGAGAGAGAGGTGTGGAATGTACTCTTTGGTTTCGAAGTGTAGTGTTGTGGGCAGTGATGCACACATATGCATTGTATTGTACATTGGTGAGAATTATGAGCTCTTACTATTGGCTTTGACGTGGCCTCATGTCATCTTGTTTTCTGACTTTGCCTTGCATCTGCGTGCACAGCAGTGCTTGCAAGTTGTTTGGGTTATGAGAATTATGAGTTCTTACTATTGGCTTTGACATGGCCTCATGTCATTGTTTTTTCTGACTTTGCCTTGCTTATGAGTTCTGACTATTGGCTTTGACATGGTCTCATGTCATTTTGTTTTCTGACTTTGCCTTGCTTACGAGTGCTTACTATTGGCTTTGACATGGCCTCATGTCTGGCTTTGCCTTGCTGCTTGCATGTAGCTGCAAAGCGGGGAGGGCAGGTTTCTGCTCTTCACTTGTTTTTCGCCCCTCACTGACCAGAGTGAACTGGAATATGTTGTGGGAATTGTCTGTGGAATGTACAATTTTGCCTCGGAGTCAAAATATGGGAGCTTTGCCAGACTCAGTCTTCGGCTTGATGCAGACGGGTACAGCCAGCTCGTTTTTTTCTAATGACAAGGGGGCGAGGTTTTCTAGAAGCTTCGCCTCACGTTTAGTAATGATATTTAAGCTGGGAACCTTTGTGGGCCAGGTGGAAGTTCACCACAGAATAGACGTATTACTGTGGTGGTGACGTAACTTGAGTCCTGATTGAAACTCCTTCCGGGGCTTTTGACGGGCTTCCCAAGCTTGAGTTGGCAAGGATGATGCAACTTCAGTCGGTGAGGTGTTCCTAACCATTTTGTATATATTTTCTACTCTTTGCTATTTTTGTATATACACTGCATTTTATTTTACTTGTTCATTTAAAAGTGTTTGATACCTGAGAATCTGCATTTACTGATATATTTGGCCTACCTTTTTAAACATTGCATTAATAAACTTGTGTGTGCTATTTTAAAAAGCACCTGAATTGGTCTTGTTGCCTTCAGAGTGGGAGTGCTGGGCAAAAGTGTATATAATTTAAAGGTGCAGTGGTAAATTTGCCTCCCAGGTGGGAGTGCAGGGTTTGTGTGTGTCCTTTTTGAGAAAAGCACATTCATTACACACATATGGGTGGCATTGTGCCACATGAATTCGGTAACGTCAGCCTAGAATGGTCATCAATGAAATGGAAGTTGATAAGGACATGAATTGCTTAGGTAGCTCGTCGTCATTCTGTTTAAAAAAAATACTTATCTGTTGCCAGAGACAGTAGGAAGGCCTTGAGGGCTGGATGGACTGTGCTCAATTCTAGGCAACTGATGTGATGGTTCTCTTCTGACCAACAGTGTTGCACGGACACAGCTCTTAGCTATGCTTCTAATCATGAAAGACACACATCTGTTACAACAGTTAGAGTTTCCTTTAGAAAAAGAGGTTCTTGGAGTTAATTTGCTGTCTTGCATCACCACGAGAGTGATTGCTTTGCAAATACCGACAAATGTGGTGTATAGCTTCACTTGTTTTCTAACTGAGACCACCAATCTTTAGACACTTCTGGAGGGGTCTCATATGGAGTAGTGCATGTGGGACAATGGTAATGCAGAAAGTCATAGATCCTACTAGGGAGGTGGTTAAGCCTTCAGTGGAAGAGTAAATTTCTCAGACGTTGATGACACTCATCCGAGGGTAAAACTTTTCTTGCTCTGACCCTAGTGTCGCTCTCACATAAGCTAGAACGTGGAAGGGGGATGTGATCGAGTTAAGAAAGCCTAGTTGGAGATATAGAGTGGGCAACAGGCAATTTATTGTCCGAACGCCCTGTTGCACATTTTGCGAGCTGTGCACCATTTATCAGCCAAGAATCTAGGTAAGGATACATTAATACTGCTTGGCGTGGAGGTAAGCCTCTAATACTGGCATGTATTTTGAAATAGTTTGAGTGAGAATCAAAGCAAAAGAAAGCACTGTGTACACTTACTGTGATATTCCTACTACAAACCCCAAGTACTTCAAGTGCCTTCTTGTTATTGGAATGTTATCAGATATAATATTTTTCAGAATAGAGGCATTTGTGGAACGCCAATGTAGTTTCTTCTTAGCTTTTAACTTCTGTGGACCCCCACTCAATCTTTACTAAAACCCAGGGACGCCCACTGAATCATTATTGGAATACAGGGATCCCCACTGAATCATTTTTGGAAGCCGGGGAATCCAGCATAAGCATGTCAATGATTTGAACAGAATTTTGTTTTTTTAAACCTGAAACAAGCATTCAGCAAATTTTGATGGGAAAGTTGCAGCTTTTATAAATTCAATTGAAGCAACTCATCATCCATACTATAATCTGTTTGAAGCACTTGCACTGCTCCTACAAATGAATCGGAGGATGCTAGCTTATGTTTTATGGCCTCCAATTT
The DNA here is from genome assembly GCF_964204655.1 of Triturus cristatus. Classification (NCBI taxonomy): domain Eukaryota; kingdom Metazoa; phylum Chordata; class Amphibia; order Caudata; family Salamandridae; genus Triturus; species Triturus cristatus. The sequence goes on along the minus strand of NC_140595.1, from coordinate 636,430,509 downwards.
CAAATTACTTTACATTTACAAAATATTTTTTTTAAAATTACATTCTGCTACTTTATTTATATACTTAGGGAACACCTAGTTTGTCATACTTACTTCAGCCCTATCACCAGACAAGGATCTTAAGATCTGTAGACTCCAATATGGCGGTGGTACTTTGCTTTAATTTGGCTAAGAAAGGCGGACGCTCTTTTCGAACAATAGCACTGGTGTTATGGAACAACTTACCTATACGCCTACAGAAAAGATCCAATCATCTCGGCTTTAGAAAGCAGTTGACCCTTGGCTGTTTGCAGCATAGGCCTTTGGCCTGTTATTTAATGTAAAAGTAGTAGCAGGTTACCGCTGGGAAGCCCTTCGGGGGGCAGCCACGCATTTTACAACTTATAAGAACATTGGAATGTGGAGCACTCCATTGTAGACAATGGAGTGCTCCATGCTTCTACGGGCCGGTAAAGGCCCGCAGATCAACATTCCAATGTTTTACAAAAGCCTCTCGAAGTTCGAGGGGATTTAAATCCCCTCGAGCTTCGAGAAGCCTTTGTTTAATTTGTTAGAACATTCTGCCCTCTAGTGGCAGAATGTTCTAATAGCCTTATAGCCCTTCGTAGCAGGGCTATACCGCTATTAAAGTCCTGCTGCTTTGGTTAAAGTCCCTCGCCTTCGGCTCGGGCCTTTAACGCTGCAGCGGGCCTTTAATAGCCGGTACAGCCCGCTACGGCGGGCTATAAGGCTATAGTATAACATATGAAAATACGTTACTTACCCGTAAACTGTGGTTCTCCAGTATTGGTATCTGTCATAGATTCACATGCTTGAATCATTCCCCGTCGTCAAAGTGGGAGTCCCACGGTACATATAAAGCAGTAAACAATGACTAACATTAAAGATAGTGGAGAAAAAACATTCAATTTAATATCTCGTCCAAGTCGTTAGGAATGGTCCAAACTCCAACCATTCAGGCGACAGCACCCTCTAGAACCCTCTCCACAGAGGCTCCAGGCTCTCAGATCTTCAAGCACAAGTGCAATATAAATATCTAAAATAAACCAGGGGAGCCTCTATGGCGAGGAGGATGGGTCGCATGTGAATCTATGAAAGATACCAATACTGGAGAACCAGAGTTTACAGGTAAGCAACTTATTTTCTTCTCCAGTATTGGGGTATCTTTTATAGATTGACATGCTTAAATCTTACTAGACGGCAGTAGTATTATAGGAATGGATGCGGATATAAACCATGCAGAAGAAAACGTATGTAAACCTGTACGTAGAAAAACATGCATTCAAATACACACACACATATATATACATTCACCTGCATACATGTATTTAAATATACAAGTGTACATAACCATGTATACCTGATACAACAAACTTAATTCAAATATCAATGAAAATAAAAACAATAGTCAAGACAAATAGGAAGGTGGGAAGGAGAGAGGCTCACCCTATTGAAAAAGATTACGGAGAACCGCTTGTCCCACAACTGTGTCCGCATTGCTTGTAGCTTCCAGACAATAATGCCTGGTAAAAGTGTGCCTGCTGGACCTGGTTGTTACTCTGCAGATCTGCTGTTTTGGGACTGTCGAAGAGGAGACCGCTCTCGTAGAGTGAGCTTTCACTGTCAAAGATAAAGGTTTGTCTGCTTGCTGATGGCAAAACTGTATCGCTGATGATATTTAACGTGCTATCATTTGCTTAGTAACCGGATATCCCTTTCTGATTTTACCATTAACCACAAAAAGCTGATCAGTCTTGCAGATGCTGGTGGTCTTTTGTAAGTAGAATTTTATACATCTCTTTAGCTGGTGTTTTCAGATTTGGGAAAAAGTTTTCAATATGACTGGTTCATTTAAATGAAAATCCGATGGGACCTCAGGGATGAAGGTAGGATTGGTACGAAGAATAACAGAGTCTCTTGAACATTGAAGGAAAGGATGACGAATAGGGAAAGCATGTATGTCGCTTACTCTTCTGGCGGACGTAAGAGCCAGCAGAAGAGACGTTTTCCATGTAATGTATTTGAGGTCTGCTCTATGAATGGGCTCAAATAGGCTCTTCATAAGTTGTGCCAATACAAGGTTGAGATGCCAAGGCGGAGGTGGACGCCTAATTGGAAGGAACATTCTAAACAATCCTTTAAGAAATTGTTTTAAAATTCTTGATGACCAAAGCAACCGTGACCCATTATGCCACCGAAATTTGAAGATTGCGGCAAGGAAAACCTTTATGGACGAATGGGAGAGACTAGATTTAGTTGGCTGCAGGAAGAAAGGTAGTATTTGTTTTGGTGGCAATTGAATAGGATGTACTTCTGAACTTGCACACCAATTGCAGAATCTCTTCCATTTAAGCTTGTAAGTTTTTATAGTGGACGGAGCTCTAGCATTTGCAAGGATATCCCGACAATCAGCAGGGATGATTAGGTCAGCGAACTCATAGTGTTCAGGGGCCAAGCCGACAAACATAGTGATGTTGGGTCCGGATGGCAGACTTGGCCGTGATTCATCGTTAGCAAGTCGGTATTGGATGTTACAACCTGGGTTTGCACTCCGATAGGAGGAGAAGCTCTGTGAACCAAAACTGGCGAGGCCACCTGGGTGCTGAGTAGTATTCGGCAAGGTCCCTTCCTCATTTTCCGCAACACTCTTGGGATTAAAGGAATCGGAGGAAAAGCATAAGCATAAATCTTTGACTAATTTATCAAAAACGCATTCCCGCACAATCCCTGTTGGGGTAGCCAGCTGGCGAAGAATCGGTATTTGCAGTTCAGACTGGTCGCAAATAGGTCTAACCTTGGTTTGCCCTAAAACAGAAAGATAGAATGGCCCTGCTGGGCATCACGGACGGGATGGATGGGTCCCGTAACGACAAGTACTTCCTCACTACTGCCCTAATGGTGGCTAAGAGGGATATAGCAGCCGCTTGGTCACAGCCAGACCCGCCCAGTAGGGCTACCTGGAGTAGAGGGGTGGATTGGTGTGCGGCCCAAGAGCGGTCGTTATACGCTGCCCGGGGCTGCCCCAAAAAATTCCGCAAAATATGGGGGAAATGGCTGGGGGGACTGCTTTGAGGGGTGGGGGCGCAGAGGGTGGGGACGGGGGCTGGGGGAGGAAGGGGGGGTTTTTACATTCGTTTGTCGATACTTCCCTGATTGCAGGTACCGATGCCATGTTCAATGCACTGTTGTATATCATTCTTGATATTGTCCTTTATGCTGCAAAACACAATAAATGTGTTTATCAAAAAAAAAAAACAGAAAGATGCGATCCAGCGTTGGTTGGTGGAGTTCGAATTCGTGGTTGGCTGTAAATGACCTGCTCAAGGAATCCGCCAGGATATTGGCCAGTCCTGGAACATGTTCCGCTGTTAACGTTATCTGGTGCTGAATTGCCAAATCCCAAATTTACTGGGCCTGTAGAGATAGCGTAGTTGATCTTGTCCCCCCTTGTTTACTTAGATAATGCATACTTGTTGTATTGTCTGTCTGAATTAAGACCGATGCTCCTGAAATTTTTGATAGAAAAGATTTCAGGGCCAGGAATATTGCTTTTAACTCCAATAGATTGATGTGTAAGGACCGTTGCTGGCTGTTCCATTTTCCCTTGACTGTCAGCCCTTCCAGATGTACTCCCCACCCCTCGAGGGATGCATCGGTCTTAATTATGTATTTCGGAGGCTCTACCAGGAACGACCGGCCAGCGGCTATGTTTGGGATGAGGGTCCACCATTGAAGCGCCTCCTTCATCTGAGGTGTTAGCTTTATAATATCCCCAAAGGACCCTGAGATTTGTAGCCACTGATTGTCTTGCAAAGGCCTTATCCTCAAGCGTCAGTTGGGAATGACAGGAATGCAGGAAGACAACAACCCCATAAGTGATTTGTACTTCTGAACTGAAGTGGACTTTTTTACAAGGAGTAGAGCCGCTTGTTTGTGAATCTTCTCTTGACTTTCCTGCGAGGCGAATACCTTCGCCTGGTGAGTGTCTAAGGTTGCTCCTAAAAAAGTCCTTACTCTTGAGGGAATTAGCTGAGCCTTTGGAAGGTTAATGGAGAGAGGACTGCAAGAGAGGGAGACACCTCTGAGTATGACTGTTTGCCACTGCCAAGGATTTTGCCTTTATGAGACAATCGTCCAGATAAGGGAAGATTTGAATTCCTGCCTGCCGTAGATGTACCGCCACAGGTGCTAGGACCTTGGTGAACCCTCGGGGCGCTGAACGATGGCCAAATGGTACAACTCGGAATATATAATCCATGACAGGCACTCTGACGCGCAAGAATTTCCTGTGCTTGGGGAGAATGGGGATATGAAAATAGGGGTCCTGAAGTTCTAAGGTAGTCATGTAATCTTCTTGATTTACTAATTGAAGCACCTCCTGAAGAGACAACATACAGAAGGATTTCTTTTTGAGGAATTTGTTGAGGCAACAAAGGTCCAAGATGGGACGTCATTCCCCCGACTTCTTTCTTATGAGGAACAATCTCGAATAAAATCCTGTTACTCGCTGCACACCTGGTACCACTTTGATGGCTCCTTTGAGCAACATTATCTTTATCTGAGATAACAGTTCATTTAGATGAGAGGGAGGAGGACCTATGGGTGGGCAGAGGGATCTTTTGAAATTCCAAAGTGTGACCATTGGAGACTATATCTAAAACCCATCTGAGTTGTTATTGTATACCATTCAGGGAGGAAAAAGTAAATTCTTCCACCAATTTTGGTAGAATTGGTGGGAACAGTGGCCAGCACTGGGCGTTTGTCACCGTTTCTTGGTGTTCTTTATGCCAATGAGGGCAGTCTTGCCTCTATAGTGCCAGTAGGATGCGACAGGAGGTTTTTTTGTACAACTGCTGAAGTTGTGATGATCTATATCAAGATTGACCTTGATACGGCTGGTACTGCGTGTATTGACTATAACCTCCCCGAAAGGAAGACGAGCCACGTCCTTTGGCTCCACAAAAAGGCTGCTTCTTGAATTGCAGTGTGCCTAGAGCCTTTGCAGTATCTTTATCTTTTTTAATAGTCTGAAGGGCTTCGTCAAAGTGGTGACCCAAGAGGGATTCGCCATCGTAAGGCATATCTATGAGTTTTTCCAGATCTTGCCGGAAAGAAGTAGCTCTTAACCAGCCTGAGGTCTCATGACCAATATCGTCGACGAGGCTACCATTGACGAGGCCACTGTTGATGAGCCGCCGTCGATGAGGCGGACGCCGACAAGAGATTTTTTTCTTCAGAGCCGCCGACAGCCACAGCGGTGATGAAAGATCCGTCGACGATTCTTTTAACAGAAGTCCTTTTTTCTTTGTAGACGTTAAGGACGATGCTGCTGTCAACATAGATGGTCTCACCCTTACAGAGACTAAAGTCGATAACTATAACTCGCGCGACCGCCACTCTATCACAAGGATGCTGTCATCAGTGATGTCATGAGTGATGCCACTGACCATGTCATGAGTGATGTAATATGTGACGTTATGAGCAGAGGATTGCGGGCGCGCGAGTTATAGATATCTCAACTAACTATAACGGGGGAATTTCATTGGTTTTTTACGAGTGAAATGTCCACCTAACTATAACATGTGTGAAACCTATGGTTTTTTAAGTGAAATATATATATATATATATATATATATATATATATATATAGTTATAAATATACGTACATTACACAATGCAAAATAAAATACCACCTCTAAAAGTACGAGTTACTTACCTTCGGTAACGATGTATCTGGTAGAGACGATTCGAGCCGCAGATTCCTTCACGTAGAATTATCCCCAGGCGTGAGATGGGATCCGGAAAAATTTTTGCCACAGCATCCCAGCGCGCCGGGGGCAGGGCGACATCACGCGACTCCGCCCAGGCGTCGTCCGCATACGTGACGTCAGCGAGGTCACATAAGACCAGTGCGCCTACGTCGGTTTTCTTCGGAGAACTTTTCCGCACCACAACGCGGAACCACCACAAACTGTGGAAGCATGGGAACAGTGTGCGAAGAGCAGAAATATTGGAAAGAAACGGTGAATCACAACACCACTAGAGTAGTGCCAACACCGCAGAACCCAAGGGCAGAGAAAGAAGAAAGAAGAACAAGCAGAAACCTGCGCAGTCACTCTGCCAGCACATAGACAGTCTCCCATCCCTGTGCCCCGAAGGCAAAAACATGCGTAAAGTCATGGCACACGTAGTAAACCCCCCCTCACCCCACCCCCCCATCCTGAGGAAGGAATGGAACCAGTCCCAAGACAGACAGGGACAACAAACTTCCAAGCCACCCCCAACCTAGAGGGCAACCACCCACAAGGACAAGGGCAAGCCAAGACCAGAGGACCCTAAATCAGAGAATAGCAATGGAAGGAGGGGAGGGAGGACAGGGATAGAAAGCAGTGCCCCCCCTAAACCTGGAGTAGCCAGAGCAGCAGGGCACCGGAGCACCAGAAACCCATCCTCCAAAGAACCAAGGAGGAATGAATCCCCCACCGGGAGGCGAGTACCGAAGACCAACCCAAGGGTCCTCGCAGAATAGGGGAGGAAGGGCGGGCCATGAAGGAATCTACGCTAGAATCATCTCTACCAGATACATAGTTACTGAAGGTAAGTAACTCGTACATCTGATAGAGACTACTAGCCGCAGATTCCTTCACGTAGAATAGATACCCTAGCAATACCCACGGGGAAGGAGGGTCTGCAAAAGGACCCCACCAGCCAATGCAGAACAGAGGGTCCCACAGGGGACCAAATCTGTGGACCAGGTAGAACCTCGCCTCTGCCAGGCCAAGGGAACCCCCCACCAGCAGAACCCCACCGACCCCAAGGGGATGTAGGAGGGAAAGAAGGCTGAAGAGGCTTGTGCCCTCACAGCAGAGGAACCAAGGGTAAAGACGAAGAGGCCGAAGCACCCCACTCCCCCACAAGGAAACATAGCTGCTGCCCAATGCCAAGGCAGGAAAGTCGGAAGAAGAAGAAGCTTAGAGGGCCCAAGGAAACGAGGGAAAAGAAGGCAAACCCACTCCAGACGGAGAGCAGCCTGCCAGCCAGAACAGCGCCGGCAGTCAAGCCGCCAGAAGCAAGAAGAACAGCCCAAGGCCCCCGGAAGGCCGAGTAGGCGACTCCTGGCAAGGGAGAACACAGGATCATCCCAGACCTCAGGACAGGAGCAGGGAGAGGAGGAGATGCCCAGGCACACCACTACAAGTGGCCGCGCACACAACCTCAGGAAGCAAAAGCAACCTACCTAAACGCCATGGAGATCAGGCACCCGAAGGCGACCAGAACCCTCTAGCAGAGCACAAGCTATATGACAGCTACCACTACCCCACATAGGGTACGTTAAGTCCCAAGATATGGGAACCCTCATAGGAAGAACTTCCGCAGCAGAGGAAAAACAAAAGAGCCAGAGGGAAAAAAACACCCCCCGCTGAAGGCTTGACAAGCAGCCCAAGCAAAGCAGAAGGCCCAATCTCAGGGCCAAGTCTGCGCAACAACTCCTGCAGAAGCCACACACCATCAACACAAGGGCCGTCCAGCAGCCAACAATGCCAAAGTCCCAAGGAAGGACGTAAACGGCCAGAAAACACTCGACAGCCAGAACAACCGGCCTAAGAAGGCCCAGAAGCAACCCAACTCAGAAGTCACTGAGGAGGGGACAGAGGAGGAGGAGGATAAGGCGGAGGAGGAGGAGGAGGATAAGGCGGCGGAGGAGGAGGAGGATAAGGCGGAGGAGGAGGAGGAGGAGGCGGAGGAGGCGGAGGAGGAGGACAGAGCCCTGCGAAGAGCCTTTGGATGGCAGAGTCGGCCGGGGCATGGAACAACAGACAGCCATTAAACGGAAGGTTGATGAGTCGCTCCCGAATATTCTCAGGGAATACTCTGTCCCGAAGCTAAGCATGGCGACGGAGAGCGACTGAGGAAGCCATGGCCCGGCCCAGCACCTCTGAGATGTCCAGAGCAGAGCGGAGAATAAACGCCGCAAGCTCCCGGCCATCCAAAGCGTGATGCCGTAAGTCCACTGGACCAGACTCCTCAGATGCCGCAGATCCCAGAGACTCAGCCAAGTCGCACAAACAGGAGGAGGCCCTAACCAGCACACACAAGGTGTTAAGGGCACGCAAGGCCGCGCTGGTCGAGGCGAACATGCTACGCCCCCAAGAGTTCAGCCAGCGGGCCTCTCGGGACGGCGGAGTCAACAGTGGAGGCAGGGAGGGAAAAGTAGTTCGCAAAAGGGGACTGGCGGCTGAGGGGTGAAGGGAAAGACACGCCTGGTCACGCGGTGCCGGCGCAGAAGATGCTGCGGCACCGGATCCCCTGAGGCAGGACACCTCCATGCCCCCGTCAAGGAAGAAAGGAGCGAACCTTCAAAGGGAAGTAAGATTTCCCTCCCACCAGAGCTCTGGTGGAGGACCTCCAATAGATGGTCCGCTGGAAAGTGAGCCACCGGGTCACCCATGCGCAGGATGCCGACAGCCGTGGACACCGCGTGAACGAAGGCCACCCCCGCCTCCGTAGGGCCCCGCGGTGGAGAAAGCAGCTCCTCCGTGGGAGACGGCTGCAAACTAAGGCGGCCGTCCCCAGGGCCAAGCTGGACGGGCAAGGGCCAGACCTGGAAGTCAGAAGGAGCTGTAGAATGAAGGACCTGCCGCTCTTCCGACGAACACCTCTGCCTCAGGAAGGGCGGGGAGCCGCCCTTCGATGTCAGTGAAAAAGCCACCACACGGCGACCAGTCTCCGGGGAGGACGACACCAATATACAGCCTGCCTCCAGAGAAGAAGGAGCGTCCGAAGACGAATCCGCGGTACGACCCCTGCGCGGAGACGTAGAGTCCGCTGCTTGAGGTAGGACGTCGGCACCAGCCGGCGTCAACGGACAAGGTACCTCCAAGCCACCCCGGAGCGGAGACCGGAGTAGAGCTAGAGCCGCACCAGCCTCGGGGCGGCGCTGGAATGACACCGACCCGATCCCCGCCGAGACAGCCACCTGCGTGGGGGGAACGAGACAGGCCTGGGGAGTGGCACGAAGCCCTCCGCCAGCCGCGGGTCAGAATGAGGCGAAGATCACTCGCCAACCCATGTGGCGGCACCAGGGACGATTCAACCTCCGACTTACCCTCCGACGAGCTAGCCGCCTGTGGGGAGAGACGAGAGGGACCCGGAGAGGGACAAGGGGTCTTCCCTTAGCCTTGACCCGGAGCGGGACGAGGAGGGATCCCCGACCCCTGTGGCTCCGCACGGTCAAGCAGCTGCCGGCGCTGTAGCGGCGTCACCTCGGCCTTATACAGGACCACCTTGTCAAAGGACCGAGAGGGGCTCGGGGATGCGACCCGATCCCTGGCGACCTTCCGCTACACCACAGGGACCCCCGCAGGAGTTTGTGGTGAGGCAGAGACGCCGTGGCCTGAAGGAGGTGCCCCAGAAGAGCTGCACCCCAACAGTACCACATCCTCCAAGCCTGGATCCGAAACAAGTCGGCGCCGGAGCCACTGGTGGCGCCGCAGAGGGCCCTGCACAGGGCGAGGGATCCGCCAACGCCCCTGGAGGGGAAGGAGGAGACACCAGCGAGGACTGCAAAGCCGCCACGTATGTCTCCATTTGGACTCTCGACACCCCAACACCGGAAAACGCTGTATAGGAAGACACGCGGGCCGCATCACCCGCGGAGGGTCCACGCCCCCGGTAGGCCGGAAACCAGCCCCCGGGGACAAACTGTGACACTTATCCACCGGGGAGCGACACTCACGTGACATCGGAGAAAGGCGAGGACGATGACCACGGCCGTATCTGAAGCCGTCCACCGAAGCAGACCGAGGAGAGGATGTCGACCTGGAGAGATGCGCCGCGAGAAGTTTCATCCGGCACCCCCGCTGCGACTTCGGCTTCAACTGTTGGCAAGCCGTACAATCTGTGGTGCCGTGATCCTCCCCCAAACACCACATACAAATGATGTGAGGGTCCGTCGCCGACATAAGACGCCCACAAGACGTGCAAGATTTAAAGCCCGAAGGCATTCGCACACTGTTCCACCAAAGAAATGGAAGAAAAAGGGGCCCTAACAGGTCCGTAGCAAGGATCGGATCCGCGTTGCACGCGGAAAAGAAAAAAACTGACGTAGGCGCGCCGGGGCGGGTCTTATGTGACCTCGCTGACGTCACGTACGCAGACAACGCCTGGGCGGAGTCGCGTGATTTCGCCCCACCCCAGCGCGCAGGGATGCTGTGGCAAAAAGGTTTCGGGATCCAGTCTCACACCTAGGGATAATTCTACATGAAGGAATCTGCGGCTAGTAGTCTCTATCAGATGTAGAGGTTTACCTTATTGGAATACATGACATAGGACTGCATGTCTCACTGGTGCTTTGCTATAAGTTGCCATGTCCAGGCAATAATGCCACGTGAAAGTATCAGCACTCTTCCAAGTAGCGGCATGACAAATCTTGTCCAGTGGAATACCAGCGAAAAGAGCAGCAGAAGAGGAAACTGCTCTTGTAGAATGCGCTCTGGTCTCGCTTGTAAGCGGTTTACCCGCCTTAATATGACAGAGTTGAATAGTAGCAGCGATCCATCATCCAATAGTTCTTTTTGGGACAGCAGAACCCAGTTGTAAAGGCCCATAAGATACTAGCAGTTGATCCGTTCTGCGCAGTTGCTTTGTCCTTTGCAAGCAAATCTTAAGGCATCGTTTGACATCTAAAGAGTGGAGAGTTTTCTCCGGCGTAAAGGATGCGGAAAAAAGTGCGCAGTATAATAGGCTCATTAAGTTGAAACTGAGATGGAACCTTTGGTATGAATTTAGGGTTTGTTGTTAACATAACATAGTCCTTTGTGAAGTGTAAGTAAGGTTCTTTAATGGTGAAGGCTTAAATTTCGCTTCCTCTCCTAGCAGAAGAAAGCACGAGAAGCAAAGCCACTTTCCATGTGAGAAACTTGAGCTCAATTTTGTGAATTGGTTCCAACTGTGGTTTCATTAATTGAGGCAGGACCACATTAAGGCGCCATTCTGGTGGAGGAGGCCTAATGGGGGGAAAAGTCCTGAATAATCCCTTCATGAAATGCTTGATGATGCGAGAAGAGCAGAGAGAAGAAGCGTCGGACGTACGTCTGTATCAGGATATTGCCCAGAGGTGGATCCTCACTGAAGCATACGCCAGACCTGATTTTGCCAGAGATAGGAGATAAGGCAAGATTTATTCTGGAGATGAGGATGAATGACATTCCGAATGCATGAAGAACAAAAACGTTTCCATTTTTGTCTCCACGTTTTAGTAGTAGACTCCGCTCTAGCTCTGGATAATATGTCTCTACAATCTTCAGGGATGACTAAATCTTTGAATTCATTGAACTTAAGGTTCCAGGTATGCAATTGCAGAGAAGCTGGGTGCGGGGATCTGGCCTTTGTTCATCATTAGGAGAGAAAGAGACACTAGCGGGCGATAAGGCTTGGACTGTGACAGCAGTAGTTCTCGGGCGGGGCCAAGGCAGAGCAATGAGGATGAGTTGACTCGGTTCCAGTTTCATCAGTACTCTGGAGATGAGGGGGTAGGGGAGAAAGCATACGCAAAGATTCCTAACCATCTAATCGAAAACACATTCCCCCATGACCCTATCTGGGATTCCCTACAGGGGGAAAAACCAGCATTTTTGGTTCCCTTGAGACGCAAATTGGTCCAAGTTGGGTGTTCTCCATTTCTGGAAAACGTGATCGAGAATCGGTTGATTGAGTTCTCACTCGTAATTTGTTTGATTTAACCTGCTAGGTTGTTCTTTACTCCTGGTAGATGCTCTGCCTTGATAGCTATGAGCTGTTGCAGTGTCCATTCTCTGATTCTTTGAGCTTCCCAGGATAGGATTGGATATCTTGTTCCTCCCTCCTTGTTTAGATAATGAATGCAAGTGGTATTGTCTGTACGGAAGAGGCCGGAGGATGCCCTTATCCTTGGAAGAAATGACTGGAGGGCTAGAAAAATCACCATTAGTTCAAGAAAACTGATCTGCATTTTGGAGAGAGAGAGAGAGAGACTCCATTTGCCTCTTATTTGGAGGTCTTGCAGATGCGCTCCCCGGCCTTCCAAAGATGCATCTGTGGTCAGAACAAACTGTGGAAGAGGAGAAAGGGATGACAGTCCCAGAGAGAGATTGCTGGGAGACTGCCACCAAAGAAGTATGTCTTTCATGATCCGAGAATTCCTAATTATGTTGTCGAATGATCCCGTTACTTGAAGCCACTGGATGTCCAACTGCCCCTGAAATGGTCTCATCCTCAGACGAGCATGAGGTACCATGAGAATGGCGGAAGATATCATTCTGAGAAAGGATTCAAGGAGACGGACAGAAGCAAACTCTCTTTTGTAGAGATTGTTAACCAGAGATAGAATGGCATTCAGTCTTTCTGTTGATAAGAATGCCTTGTTTTGGAGAGTATCGAATGTTGCTCATAGAAACGTTATCCGATGACAAGGAGCTAGAATAGATTTTTGAAGATTGACTGCCAGCCCTAGAGAGAGGAAGAGCTGTAGGCAGAAGGAGATGGCTTCTGAAGCTTGATGAAGAGAATGAGATTTCACCAACCAATCATCGAGATATGGGAAGATCTGTAGGCCTTTCAGTCTTGGGTATGTTGCCACAGGAGCTAGGCACTTGGTGAAAACCAGAGGAGCTGGACGAAGGCTGAAGGGAAGCACATTGAATTGCTAATGCAAGCCTGACACAGACAAAGTTAGAAATGTTTGATGCTTAGGATGGATAAGGATATGGAAATATGAGTCTTCCAAATCCAGGCTTGCTAGAAAATCCGAATAGTTCAGAAGCTGTAATATCTCCTGGAGAGTTACCATGCGAAAAGATTTCTTCAGCAGGTATTTGTTGAGGTTTCTGAGGTCTAGAATGGGACGCCATTCTCCTGACTTTTTCTTCTTTATCAGGAAAAACTGGGAGTAGAAGCCTTTTCCTCTCCGAGAGCGTGGTACACATTCTATTGCTGCCTTTTGAAGCATTAGTAAAGCCTCCTTCTTTAGCAATTAAAGATGGGGTGGTATTGATTTTTTAGGCAAATGAGGTGGTGGCGTTGAGGTAAACTCTAGGGTATGGCCATATTTTATTATAAAATCAGGACCCATTTGTCTGTCGTTATTATTTTCTGCCATTGATGTAGGCAATGAGAAAGGGGAATTTTCTTTAGTGAGGTAGACAAGGGAAGAGCGGCAGGTGGCGAGGCGTCGTCACTGCTTTCTGACAGTATCCCTGGGTTGAACTTGTTGCTTCCGTCTAGGTTGTCTGGAATAAGCGGCTTGTGGTGGTGCACGGTATTGCTGTTGCTGCTGGTCGGAAGGTCGAAAAGAGGTGTACGTCTGAGGCTGGTATCTCTGGTAACCTCCTCGAAAAGAATAGGCTCCTCTGCCACGTGCTCCCCGAAAGGCGGTCTTTCTATATTGGAGCGTTCCCAGGGCCTTAGCTGTGTACATGTCTGTTTTGATGGTTTGCAAAGTGTCTTCAATATATTTGCCGAAAAGTGTTTCACCATCAAATGGCATTTCCAAAATGTTGCTTTGCACCTCAGAGCGGAACAAAGTTGCCTTCAGCCAACCCTGGCGTCTGAGGTCAGCAGCTCCAGCAAGCTGACGAAAGGCCAAGGAAGCAATGTCCATAGAAGCATCAATGATGTCAGACGCAGATCTTTCCCCCTCTAGCACGATATTTCTTGCTTCCATCCTTTTATCCTCTGGAAGGAAATCTAAGAAATGAGCAATGTCCGACCCCATCTGGCGATCGTATCTGGCTAAAATCGCTAGAGCGTTAGCGGCGCGAACAGTAGCACCTGAGGTGGTTGTGAATCTTTTGCCAGTATTATCTAGGCGCCTTCCTTCTCTGTCAGGCAGTGCAGTAATAGGCGCTAGAGAGTTTCTTGATCGCAGTTGGGCGGCTTGTGAGATAATGGAGTCAGGCTTAGGATGTCCTACCAGACAAGCTGGAGCATCATCTGGAGCTTTATACTTTGTCGATCCTGGGCAAGACCGGGATAACTGTGGCGGATGTCCTCATTACTTTTACATCTTCTTCCCAGATGTGATCTACAATGGGTATAGATCTGACAGATTTTCTGGATAGATCTTTAAAATCATAGAGAAAGCAATCTGATTGCTTGAGTGTTAAAGACAGTTGAAAACGTGACACTGCTCTTTCTATTAGAGCGTGAAAGCCGCCGATATCTGCAGGTGAAGATTCTACAGTTTGAGGAGAAGGAGAAGCAGGTATCGATATAACATAGTCCTCCCATTCATCCCCTGCTTGCCCATCTTTTTGAGGTTGACTGTCCTCAATTTCTCCTTCATTAGAAGTGTCCTGATGTTGTTGCAGCAAAAGAGTATCTCCGGCAGGGGAGGTCACAGGCAAAGGTACAGAGATACGTGGTGGAGAAAAGGCAGGCGGTGGTGGCTGTGGAGGTGGAGGAACAGCTGCTGAAGGAAAGCGTGTGCGATAATCATGCAGTGAATCTTGAAGGTCCTGTACCAGAGACAGGAAGGTAGACCATAGGCTCATTAACTGGTTCCATATATTGAATCTTTGCCTGAGGAGGGTGATATTCATGTTGGTAGTAACCCTCATATTCATCAACATCTTCCTCTTCATATTTTACATACAGCTGAGGACTATCAGCAGGTCCAAACATTCCATCGTCATCAGATTCCTCTAAAAAAAAGTTGAAGGTGGCAAAAGTGAAACTATTGCTGGATTTTGCAAAAAATACCTCGTCGACGAGAACGTCGTTGACGGGTACATCGGCCTAAGCTGTAAGGATGATGGGCGCTTACGACCAGGTGTGGGATAAAGCGTTGTCAACTTTGTCGACGGTAGAGGAGTCTGCGTCGTCGACGAGGACATGACAGGAACGGATGAAGTTGTCGTACGCATCATTGACAATATTGTCGTCAACACGGTCGTAGACGAGGTCGTCGAGAGAACTAGCGTCGTCGACGAGGACGCCGACAAAAAGGTTGTAGTCGTCGTCCGAGTCTCTGTGGACGATGAGGTAGTCAGCGGTGTTCAAGCCATCTTCGTCACTGGAAGTGCCGTCGGCGGGACAGTCGTCGTATCGGTTGTCCACGATGTAGATTTTCACGAAGACGAGGTAGGAGAAGCATGTCCAGAAGGTGATATTTGTGTCTACGATGATCCAGAAGGAAATGCCGTGGGTGAAACAAGCTTTCTAGAGACTGAAATTTTAATTGAATGTACAGAAGAAAACGAGTTACTTACCTGTAACTTCAGTTATCCAGTATTGCTATCTTTCATAGATTCACATGCTTGAATCATCCCCACTGTCGAGGTGGGAGTCTCACGATACAAATAAAATGTATACATAATTATAATAAAATATCATACAATAGGCTATAATGGACAATAAAGTCACTACACTAGCCTATCCTTGTCCTTTTGTAAAAAAAGAACCAAATTTGGAACACAGCCTAGAACACTCAGAGAGGCAAGTCCCTCAGATTTTCGTAGCACAAGTGACAGTAAGTATGACATAGTAATAAGGGAAGCCTCTCCGGGGAGGAGGGTGGGTCGCATGTGAATCTATGAAAGATACCAATACCGGATAACTGAAGTTACAGGTAAGTTACTCGTTTTCTTATCCAGTATTGGGGTATTTTTCATAGATTCACATGCTTGAATCAGAATAGCTAGCAGTAAAAATCTTTAGTTCCTTAGCGGATGGTGGGTATAATGTAGACCACATTAGATACTTTGTAAAATATACTCGTAAACATACTTATAACAAATGCCATATCGCATGAGAGAGACATTAGTAACATTAACAATTTAAAAGAGACCGCATTCAAAAGCATGAAATAAGACAGTCACCTCCCAATAGAGGCTTACCTTATTTGAAAAGAATACGTAACACTGCTTGACCAACTGCTGATTCAGCCTCTGTAGCCAGATCCAGACAGTTGTGCTGTGTAAATGTGTGCACATTCCAGGTTGCAGCACTGTAAATCTTCTCCAACGGCGCTCCAGCAAAAAGCGCTGCAGATGATGACACAGCCCTTGTGGAATGAGCTTTAGGCTGCACGGACAAAGGACTTCCAGCTTTAGAATGGCAAAATTGAATCGCTGATGCAATCCATCTTGCAATTGTTGACTTTGTTACTGCTGTACCTGGTTTTTGACCACCATAAGATACAAACAATTGATTCGACTTCTGGATGGATACAGTTCGTGATAAGTAGAATTTAAGGCACCTTTTAATATCCAAAGTGTGTAGAGCCTTCTCAGCCGGGGTGGAAGGACTGGGAAAGAAAGTACGTAGAATAATGGGCTCATTAGGATGGAAAGAAGATGGAACCTTTGGAATGAAGGTAGGATTCGTTCTTAGGAGAACATAGTCATTGGTGAACCTTAGGTATGGTTGTTTGATAGTAAATGCCTGAATTTCGCTGACTCTCCTAGTGGAGGTAAGCACCAACAAAAGAGCAGTTTTCCAGGCGAGATATTTAAGCTCAGCTTTGTGCACAGGTTTGAATGGGTGCTTCATGAGCTGTGATAGAACCAGGTTAAGCCTCCATTCAGGGGGAGGAGTTCTGATGGGCAGAAAAGCTCTGAAGAGACCTTTCAAAAATTGCTTGACCAAACGTTTAGAGCAGAGAGATGGGCCGCCAGTAGAGCGCCTGTAAGTCGAGATTGCGGCCAGATGCAGCTTAACAGATGCAAACATGAGTCCAGACTTAGCTAGTGAACGAAGATCAGGGAGAACCTTCTCCGGAGAACAGTCCAGGGGATGTTTTTTATTATCATGGCACCAAAAATAGAAACGTTTACATTTCAGAGAATAGGTTTTTAGAGTAGAAGGAGCTCTTTCAAGTATACCCCTACAGTCTTGCGGTAAAATCTAGCTCCTTGAATTCAGTGAGCTCAGAAGCCAGGCATGAAGCTGCAGAGGGACTGGATGTGGGTGGAGAATCTGGCCCTTGCTCATTGTCAAAAGAGTTTGAGACACAGGGAGGCGAAATGGGTTGCATTCTGAGTGTAGGAGAAGCTATGTGAACCAGTGCTGACGCGGCCATTGTGGGGCAATGAGAATCATTCAGCACGGTTCCAGCTTCAGTTTTCTTAAAAGTCACGGGAGCAACGGAGAGGGAAAGCGTAAGCGAAAATCCCTGTCCATCTCATCATGAAGCCGTTTCCCCAAGAGCCCTTCTCTGGATCCCAACTGGCATAGAATGGGCATTTTCGATTTGTCTTGGAGGCAAAGAGATCCCAGTTGGTTCTGCCCTACATCTGAAAAATGTGTTCCACGACTGACTGGTCCAGTTCCCATTCATGGCAAGAATTTGATGTTCTGCTCAAAGTGTCTGCGAGAGTGTTGTTTACTCCTGGCAGATGCTCCTCGTATATAGTAATGTGATGAGAAAGGAGCCACTCCCATATGTTTTGTGCTTCCTGAGATAGGATATGAGAGCGAGTCCCACACTTGCTTGTTTAGCTAATGCATGCAGGTGGTGCCGTCTGTTCTTTTGAGAACTGATGACCCCTGAAGTCTTGGGAGAAAAAAGACTGCAAAGCCAGAAAAATAGTTCGAAGCTCCAGGAAGTTGATGTGCATTCTTGACCATTTCTCTCTCATGCAAGATCTTTGAGGTGCGCACCCCATCCTTCGAGAGACGCGTCTGTAGTCAAGATGAACTCCGGTGGGGGAGAAAGAAAGGTAAGCCCAGTCGAGACATTGCTGGAGCGCTGCCACCAAAGCAGAGGCACGAGCATAGCTGGGTTGATCCTCACCAGGTCGTCGAACGACCCTGTTATTTGAAGCCATTGACTGTCCAGTTCTTCTTGGATAGGTCTCATTCTGAGACGGGAGTGAGGAAACAAAAGGATTGCAGAGGAAAACATTCCGAGAAAGGATTTTATCTTCCTCACAGAAGCGAACCTTGCTGATGCTAGAGAAACCAAATGTAATGGACTTTCTGTGGACAAGGATGCTTTGTCCTGGATAGTGTCCAAAACTGCTCCCAGAAACTGAATCCTTTGAGATGGAAGAAGAACTGACTTATGGGAGTTGAGAGATCGCCCCAGAGATTGAAACATGCGAAGGCAGGTGTGCGTTGCTTCTGAGGCCTGCCGAAAAGAAGGAGCTTTTATTAGCCAATCGTCCAGATATGGGAAAAGCTGCAGGCTCTGCAGCCTGAGATCAGCCGCAACCGGAACAAGGCATTTTGTAAAAACTCTTGGAGCTGAACGCAGGCCAAAAAGGAAGAACCCTGAACTGAAAATGCGCACCTGCCAGAGTAAAACGGAGGAACTTTCGATGTTTGGGGTGGATCAGGATGTGGAAGTATGCATCCTGCAGATCTAATGTCATGAAGCCTGCATGGTCTAGGAGTTGCAGGGTCTCTTGAAGAGTAACCATGTGAAAGGATTTCTTTTGCAGGTATTTTTTCAGCTTCCTCAGATCCAGGATTGGTCTCCATTCTCCCGACTTTTTCTTGACTAAAAAGAAACGGGAGTAAAAACCTCTTTCCACTTGAGAGCAAGGCACTTTCTCTATAGCTTCTTTTTGTAGCATACTCCGTGCCTCTTTCCTGAGAAGAGCAGTGGATGCTTCTATAAAAGTGGATGGGGCGGCGAGAGGTTTACAAATTCTAGGGTGTGTCCGAATTTGATTATTTCCAAAACCCACTTGTCCGAAGTCAGTTTTTCCCATTGGTTGAAATGACGAAAAATGTTCGGCGACTTGGTGTTGAAATGTGGCCGAACTGTTGCAGGTGCTGGGGAGACGTCACTGTTTTCTACCATTATCTCTGCCCTGTTGGGGCGGTTTCCTCCTGTTCTGTTGTCTGTAAGCGGCAACAGGGGGCACTCTGTAAGACTGTTGTTGCTGTTGAAAACCATATCTTCCCTGATAAGACTGGGGTTGGTACTTTTGGTAACCTCCCCGAAAAGATAAAGACCCTCTGCCATGGGCGCCTCAAAAAGGAGGAGTCCTGTATTGAAGCGTACCCAGGGCTTGCAGTGTCTGTCTTTTTTAATCTCTTGCAGGGCATCCTTGATGTGCTTGCCGAAGAGTGCATCCCCATCAAATGGCATATCGAGGATTTTGCTTTGTATCTCCGGGCTGAAAGCGGTAGATTTAAGCCAACCCTGGCGACGGAGGACCGCTGCTCCAGCCAGTTGTCGGAACCCTAGGAAAGCTAGATCCATGGAAAAGTCAATAGTTTACGATGCTGCTCTTTCCCCCTCCAGGAGAATTTTCTCACCTCCTGCTTCTTATCCTCTGGTTAAAACTCGAGGTATGGAGAAATATCTGACCACATTTGTCGGTCATATCTCCCTAGGATTGCCAATGAGTTAGCGGCATGAACGGAAGCACCTGCCATGGTGTTGCACCTCTTTCCTATATTCTCATGCCTCCTACCACCCTTGTCAGGAGGCGCAGTGATCGGTACTGATGGATTTCTCGCCCTGCGCTGAGCAGCCTGAGAGATGAGAGTCAGGCCTAGGATGCCCGGCCAGGCAAGCAGGGGCATCATCCAGGGCCTTATATTTCTTATCAATCCTGGGAAGTATTGCCAGTATAGAGAGAGGGTTCCTCATAATCTTGACGCCCTCTTTCCAAATATGGTAGACTATGAGAATGGAGTGGACCGATTTCTTGCTTTGATCTTTAAATTCATACAGAAAGCAGTCGGACTGCTTGACAGGCATAGGCAGGTGAAATCGTGATGCGGCCCACTCCATGATTGCATGAAAACCTCTAATGTCCTCCGCAGGGGAATCAATTACCAGAGGAACTGGCGATGATGGTGTAGGGATTACATAATCCTCCCATTTATCCACGGTTGTTGGCGATTTAAGGATTTTGCCCTCTTCGGCGACTGCATCCTCGTCATCATCTTGTACCCCTTGGTCTTGTGGTATAGGTACAATATCCTGAGAACCAGCAGCCGTAACAGATGAACCTGAAGTATGTAAAATAGATGGAGAAGGCTGTCTTTGAACGGGGTCAGTCGCAGTTGGAAAACAAGTGTGGTAATCTTGCAGCATAGCTGCCAAGTCCTGAACCAGAATCACAGGCATCTGCACCACAGGTTCCTGATGAGGCAATAAAATTTGAGACCTTTGAACGGTTTGAAAAGGATCATAATGCTCTCTTCCTCATCGTCCTCCTTGTATTTGACATACAGCAGAGAGGGGCGCCATGCAGGACTAATCAGCCCATCATCCTCCGACTGTGCCAAAAAATGGCTCGGGGGCAACGGAGAAATGTATGAAGGATCGTGGTAGTAGCCCCTCGTAGACGGGAGCGTAGACGCTAATTTAGATGATAAAATAGGAGTTACTTGTACTGAAGTAGACTTTTTCTGCATGATTGTTGAAGATATGACCATGGAAGGAGACCTAGGAACAGCTGAAGCTGCCATTACTGTTGTTCGTGTCGACGTTGTCGTCGATGGAAGACCTGTCATCGACGATGATGTCGTCGAAGTGGAGGTCGTCGTTGACGCTTCCACCGTCGACCTCGGTGGAAGCGACGACAAGAGTGGGGCCGTCGTCGACGGTGGGAGTGTCAACGAGAAGGACGTTCACGGAGGCCAGACTGATCGCCGGCGGTATCGTCGACGGAGGCGATTTAGTCTTCGTCGTCGAAGGAACAGATCTTACCGGTTCTTCCGTCGACGGAGATAGCGTCGACGGACTCTGAGGTGGCTTCGTCGTCGACGGGGGCTTTTTTGACAATGACAAGGATCTGACAGACTGAGTCTTGGACTGTTTCAAAGCAGTGGCATTAAGTGGCATTTTTGATGTTTCGACAGTTTTTCCTTCAGAAGAGAAAGAAAGCTTCTCTTTTTTTAGAGGCAGAGTGGCTAGCCTCATGGTGAGACTTTTTAGATGTTTTGCCAGCTCTTTAAGGTGGATCTTCAGATCCATCTCTCTTCTTAGATACTGGAAGGCTCTCACTATCATCCTCTTCAGACACCACCTCAGATCTCACCTTCAATTTCTCCAGCCAGATCAATAATCTGCCTTCTCTATTATTTAAGGTCTTTGAAGAGAAAGTTCAACAAATCCTGCAGTCCTTGACCTTCTGAGAAGGATATAAACAGTATATACACTCCTTGTGGGGATCCTCAAAATGTAATCTCTTTTTCCCACAGGAACCACAAGGCAAGAATAATCTTTTCTTAGAAGACTCAGACATCCTGTATTCACAGTATTCAGCAAACTTTGCAAAAAAACTGAGCAGAACTCAGGAGACTCACTGTCACACGACATGCGGTAGCAAATCTGAGGGACATGCCTCTCTGTGGAGTATTCTAGAGGGTGCTGGAGCCTGATTGGCTGTGTTCCAAATTTGGTTCTTTTTTTACAAAAGGACAAGGATAGGCAAGTGTAGTTATTATTGTCCATTATAAAAACAACAGTTGATGGACAGAATGCTGAACAATGTCATACATTCACCCCAGTACAGAGATCTGGGCCTAAATCCATCGTTTTTTTGCTCACCATGCCGTTCCAGTTTGAACCCAGCCAGATCTCTTGACTGGGGGTGAATGTTTTGATTTGTTCTGCATTCAGTCCATCAATTGTGTGTCTTTTGCTTCCTCGCCCTAAGTGCGCCAGGTATGCTCAGACGTGAGTCCTGGGCTCACTGTGCCACTGGAATCAAGCTATCCTGGCTGAAGAGGGGTGAAACCCCGAAACCGGTCTTAGGATGCTTGTTTCCGGTCCAGGGAGGACCTAGCTTGGCAGTTCGGGCTCGACTGTTCCCATGAGGCACAGGGTCAAGACTGATTTGCATATAGCCAGGTCTAAACTGGGGTGGCATGGTGAGCAAAAGAATGATGGATTTAACCCAGATCTCTTGACTGGGGCTGAATGTTTTGATTTGTTCTGCATTCCGTCCATCAATTGTGTGTCTTTTGCTTTATTGTCCATTATAGCCTATTGTATGATATTTTATTATTATTATGTATATATTTTATTTGTACCATGAGACTCCCACCTCAATGGCGGGGATGATTCTAGCATGTGAATCTATGAAAGATACCCCAATACTGGATAAGAGTGCTTTTCCCTTCAATGGCTTTTTTCCTCAGTAGGAAATGGAAGCTTTCCTTTTTGTGAGGTGCCTGTATCTTCCTGACAAGACTTTTTAGAAGTCTGTTTTCTTGGAAACCTCAAGAGATTCTAGAGGTATTTCTCTCCCTTTTTGAAGGTTTCCTTAGAAGCCTGCGAGGTAGAGCTCTCCTCCTCCTCAGAGACGATGTCAGATTTAGTTTTAAGCCTCTGAAGTCAAACCAATAATCGACCCTCTCGGTCTTTGATGGTTATTGTGGAAAAAGTCCTACAGCTTTTACAGTCTTTTACCTTATGTTGAGGGTAAAGGCAGTAGAAGCAGTTCTTAAGTGGGTCTTCAGCATGTAGTGTCTTCTTACTGCAAGATCCACATGACCTGAAGAGACCTTTCTTTAAAGAATCCGACATTCTGGGCTGAAATCTGTAAATATGAAGAGAAAACTGAGCAGGGCTCAGGGAGACTCCCTTTCACACGACGTGCAGTAAAAAATATGAGGAACCTAGCCTCTGTTGGGATTGGGGCTCGGGGCAGCGGGGTCCAGTCGCAGTGGAGCTGCGGTGCCGACCGCCATTTCGGGCAGTAAAGACAGACTGAGACTGTGGTCAGCCAGAGGGCTGCTGACGTAACTCGCTGTCTGCTTTGGTGGCCGGGGCCCACGTTACTGATCTCGGGGGCCTGGCCCCGAATATGCTGCAACTAGTGTGGACTGTCAACGATCGGGGCGAGTTTGGCCGCATCCACCGAGCGGGTGGGGTCTTTAGTGCCGGGCTCCTGTGGAAATATGGATTTTTCTGGTCAGTTATGTCCCCTATCTTGGACCCCAACGGTTCTATGTGCATGTTACAAGTACATGTATGTTCCCTCCAGTTCCAGTTATGAAGACGCAAACACATGTGCGTCCACCGTCAACATGTCCTCTGTCAGATCCGCCATGAATAGGCCGGATATTCCATTCCTAAGTATGAAAGGCCACCGGCTTTATATGGTTCACTTATGCCATTTTACAGTCCAGGCAAGTAGGCCCTGATTCTGTCATCGAACTCTTCTTGCCTTCTGCCTCTGAAAGCTCCAGTCTGAGCCTGCATCTGTGACCATGAACTTTGTCTCATTCTCTGCGCGGCTCACGAAGCCTGACATCAGCCTGCTGTCTGCCAAAAACTGTATTTCACCTTCGAAATTATCTGCTCCGTTTCCCGCCCGATGCATTCCTGTCTAGTAGTTTAAGTAAACATTCTTCCAGTTACCGAGCAAAGGCCCGGCTTCTCTGTCTTTACGCAAGTAATTCATAGCCCTATTACTATGGAAGATTTCCGCCCTCGCATCTAGTGTAGACACTTAGACGCTTGTACACGCACTAACAGTCAGTATAGTCAGTATAGAATAAGATTTTACTCGAAGAGACCTCCCTTTTGGATAACTTAGTTCTTTAAACATAGGATGTTAGATATGATTTGGGATTAGGTTGACTTGACCCTCCAGACTTCTGTCGCCACATGTAGAGCTAAATGTCAAGTCCCCTTCACCCCCTAGTTGCACGTCAATCACACGTCATGCTGCTGCGCGCGCATTTCTGCCAAGTATTTCTGCTGACATTGCGAAATTCTTTCATGTAACCCCCCTCTTATGACATCACATCTGATGACGTTCTTTCATCACTCCCAGTTACGCCTATTTTTTTGCTACGCACGAATATATTATCACCACTATCAATTGTTACGCCTCTTGTATTTGCCTCACTGTAATGCCTATTGTATAAAAGTAATTGATTGTCAATAATGTATGTACTTCACTTCCTGAACCTTCGTGGTGATGGAACTTGGAGCAACCGATTATAATCGACCACTGGAATAAAGCCCATTCCGAACCTCTAATACCACGGATTCTGCCTCTTATTTACTGAGCTATTTTATTATGTTTCTGTATCAAATTAAGTCCCGGTAATTAAATTATTTACCACATGAATGGCGCCCGAATAGGGACACTTTCTCATCTCACGCGCCGGCGGTGAGTTGCAGGCCCGGTCTCCTGCCACAGCTGGACGGACAATAACGCGTACCAGCAGGATTTCCTGTATCTCCCTCCGGTCAAGCGGGGGCGACTGAGGCTGCGATCAACACCCAGACGAGGCGGTGAGAAGTGCGAAGTATCCCGACCAGAGCCTAGCTGAGAGAGCAAGATCCGAGGTATACAGAGGCCCACCAGTTTCCGAAGTCCCAAGTCGAGTCCAGTGTCCGAAGTGTTCGAGTCGAGTCCAGTCCGGTTCAAGTTCAGTTCAGTTTCCGAGGCCTTCCGTTTCCGAGCTACCCGGTGAGTACCATTACTGGGGAGGCGTTCTGACGTGCACATAGGTTGTGCCGGTCAAGACGGGTTTGGGTACACAAATCCGGTCTGCACTGTTTCAGCAGTGTATCTGTACTGTTTAGCAGTATATCTAGTATATCAAGTATATAAATTCAGAATAATTCAGTTCAAGTCGAGTATTATGTTTAGTGATTAAGTTTTCCTTAGATCGTCATCATCATTGTTGCTCAGTTTAAATGTTAAATGTTAAATGTTTTTAGTACGTTCTGCATATTGTGGTATGAATGACTGTTCATTATTGTGTTTCATGTATTAAGTTTGTTCAAGATCAAGTATCAGATCAGTTCTCAATATGCCGCTCTTTTCGAAATTAAGACAGATCACAACTAGAAAAGGGGTACTCGAAGAAGCTGTTCCTATTCCTCCTAGGGACACTCCAGGGTACTTCATGTATCATAAACACGGCTTAGACGCTATATTATTTCTTGATTTATGGGTAGACTACACTAAGGAATTACCAGAAAGTCAGAGGTGGCCCGCAGCGGGGACCTGGGATGCAGAGTGCATCGTGAAAGTAGAGGAAGAATTATGGAAAAAGAAAGCTAGACAATCACAGAAGGACGCCATTGAATTATGGCGTAAAGAATCGTATAGACGTACAGAAAAAGCACGTAGACAGGAAGAGAAGAGTAAAGAGAATTCAAATGAAGTCCGAGAAAATCTATTAATTGAAGAAGGTGCACGAGTGAAATCAGAACAAGTAGACAGACAAAGACATGCCCTTATGAAGGGTATGTATCCCCTTCTGGCCGAAGGATTACCAAAGGCTACTCCGGGGATACCAAAAGACTTGCCACCCCCATTATTTCCAATAAAGATACATCCCAAGGGGCATCCTAGAACCGCAGAAGATGTTTTTCTTTCCTCATATTTAGATGGCGCAGCTCCCGAGTATGCTAACCCCGCCCCACATAGACCGTTGGCCGGGGAGGTTCAACGCCAAGATCCAGTACCCGTATCCCTACAGCAACAAGTTCTGACACAAGTTCCGGCAAGCACATCTGTTTCTGCATCTGTTCCTACAGCTACTTCTATAGCTGTATCCACACCTATAGTTGCTGTATCACGTTCAACGAATCCTTTCACACCCGATACCCCAGACGGGGCTACCGGAGGTGCTACCAATATCTTTTCTACGCCACCCAGAATAAATAAACTTACTTTTCAAGAATCTGCACATTCACGTACCCCCAAACTCATAAATGCCCGTACGCTTAAGGAACTTCTTATAGATTGTAGATATGACCCTGTGCCCGGAAAAGAGGACGAAATGACCCTGGCATCATTACGTATCAGACGAGCCGCGGTGTATTTAGGGAAGTTACCAGGAATGACTGCACATCTAGATAATATATACCATTTTGTCCAAACAGGGCGAGATTCTGAATGTATTAACAGAGCTATGGAATACCAGAAAGTGGAAATACAGGGGGAACTGTTACGTTTCCTCATAAATTGTGTGATCAGAAATCAAGACCGACCGGGGGTAGATCCGGAAATAATGCAAATTCTTACCAGATGGAGCCAGAATATATCAGAAGGGAGACATGATAAGCAAAACTGTATAATAGCCATGTGCCGAAAGATCCGTAAAGAAATAGAACGCCTACACGAAGAAAGGTTAGCGGTAGACCAGTTCGAACAAAGCGAGGAAGAAGGATCAGGACTGCCCACAGGACAGTCAGAAACTATAGCCTATGTAGGTAGAGGAAGATCTTGTAATAGTACTAGATGTCTTACTGATCCGATACGTCCGATATGTCTAGAAAATAACAGGAATTTTCAAACACCTATAATAAATATAAGGTCCCCCGAGCATTCGTTCCAAGCCGCTGACAAATTACTGCGAGAACGAAGGGGTTATCATTTTCTCGATTCTATGGATGAACAAGAATTAGCCAGGTCAGCTGTCCATTGGGTTGACAGTCCCGGGAAGTATAGTGATGATACAGTAGCACACACATTTTTGAATCTCACCCCAGATGAACAGCGTTTAGCTGGGATTTATATGATTCAACAACTTCTTATACTATATAAAAGCCAACATTCAGATCCTGGTCCCTTACCTGACATATTGACTGAATTACTCATGAATAGATGGAGAGGTTCAGGTACTAAGCTAATTAAAGAAATACTAGAATCAAGAAAGCAGTACATTCTTTTTATATGCCCAGAACATGTCTCACTGCCCATTAAGGAAAGAACCACGTATTACATGGACAGACAGAATCCCTTACGAGAAGTACACCCAATAAAAGGCGAGGACAATGAGTTTAAACGCGTATTTGTATATACGCCCATATCGAAAATAGAATTGTTAGAAATGAAGAAAGTGGTACCCAGTCATGACAAAGACCCAGCGGGTTTCCACCGAGAAATTAAAGACATGTTACTCATGGGAGAGTATACCTATCCCGACATTATGACAATATTAAAGGTATTAATGCCTGCTGGCATTTATGAAAAACTCAAGGAAAAAGAGTGGGAGGTGGGAGACCAAAAGATAGATTGGACAGCATTAGAAAATGAAGAAAAGGCCCGAGGTCCAGGTTCGGGGCTTGGGGACAAAACTAAAGCACTACCAGGTTTACTAGTACAGGTACTGCCACGTTTATTAACCACGAAAAAGGAAGACTGGGGTGCAATTTCAGCCTGTAAACAAAAGCAAGATGAAGACACTAGTGATTTCTATGCACGATTTGAAAAATGTTTTGGTATAAATAGTGGCATAAAAGCAAGTAGCGAATCATACCCACATCTGTTTGTGACAAAATTAGTTGAAAATTCCTTGCCCCAAGTGAAGAATAGAGTATTAAAATTCGAGAGTACCTGGCAAGGTAACACCCCATCACAAATGTTACAAATGTTACAGTACCATCACAATAGAATTAGAGAGGAACAAGATCATGAACAAAGACGCATGAAAGACACGAAAATGAAAATGCTAGTCTCCCAGACAGTTCCAGCTGAAGGACATAAAAAGGGTACGACACATTCTGGTGATTTAGCAGGACCTGTAAAAGGGACATGCAACTATTGTAAACAACTAGGTCATTATGTACACGATTGTCCAGTCCTGAAGCGTAATATCGCCACAGGTATTACAAAAGAAAGACCACGGCCAATTAGACAGGATCAGAATGAACAAGGAGCCTTGCAGCATGCACAGTCCATGCCAGCTCCACAACAGACTATACAGTTTGTGCCTGCTGCACCAGCGCTGCCTGTTGCTGCCACACAAACGACGACAAGACAACTGTACCAGACCGCACAGTATGACTATCCTGATTATCAACGATACGCATGAACCAGCCTAGAGAGGGAAGTTGACTTACCCCTTATCGAGATCCCTGTAGATCAAGAAGGACCTTATGTACATAGTGAATTATTAGGTCAAGACAGAAAATTTTTACTCGATACAGGGGCAAGTCGAACAACTATAAAACGTAGTGAAGTTCCAGGGGCACCCCTCTCAGGCTCTCAGAATATTTCCCTTGGTTTTTCAGGAAAACCTATTGTTAATGAAGTATCACAGCCTCTTCCACTTACGATAGGACCTTTGACCCGAACTACAGATTTATTGCTTACTAAATCATGTCCAGAAAACCTGTTAGGAATAAAAACACTGAAAGCTCTAGGAGCTATAATATGTTGTTCTCCGGAAGGAGTAAGATTGTTTTTACGTGATTTTAAAGGTCATTATGTGTCTAGAGACATGGATCCCCGATTGCAGACTTTACCTACACATCTATGGGCACAAGGCCCTACTGATGTTGGTTGCATGAATATTACACCATATAGAGTTACACTAAAGGCAGGAGTGGTACTACCACGAATGCGACAATACAAGTTACCACCAGATGCTGTAGTGGCTTTACTACAAATCATTGACGAGCTCATTGCCCAAGGAGTGGTTGTAGAAACAGACTCCAATGTATGTAATTCACCGATAATTCCGATTCTTAAACGAACAGATCCGAAGGCCCCGCCAGTATATCGATTGGTTATTGATCTGCGCGAATTAAACAAATGCATTGTGCCACAATTCCCTGTGGTCCCCGATATCTCATCATTACTGACAGCTATTGATTCCGAAGCAACATTCTTTACTGTAATTGATCTCAAGAATGCTTTTTTCAGCGTCCCGATAGATCCGGAAAGCCAATATTTGTTCGGATTTAGTTTAAATGGACGTAGCTTCAAATTCTCCCGCGCACCTCAAGGATTTACAGAAAGCCCCAGCATCTATAGCCAAGCACTGAAACAAGAACTCGACAGTATCCACATGCCAGTTAACACTGCCCTGCTTCAGTATGTCGATGATCTGCTGATCACCGCTAGAAGCGAACCCGAATGTGAGAAAGCATCACTGACAGTTTTACGATTTCTAGCCGAAAAGGGGCACAAGGTGTCCCCTTCTAAGCTGCAATTCTGTGTCCAGCGAGTTGTTTATCTTGGACACTCGCTGTCCAAGGAGGGAAGGCAGCTTACACCCGACCGCATTCAGTTAATAGCTAACATGCCAATACCCAAGACACAAAAGGAGGTGCGGGCTTTTATAGGCCTCACTTCATATTGTAGGCAGTGGATCCCTCAGTATGCATTTCTAGCAAAACCACTCATTCAGTTGACAACACAGGAGGCAGCCACATCGACTGTTCTCCCTTGGACTCAGGAACATACACAAGCTTTTGAAAGCTTAAAGAAAGCTCTATGCCAAGCACCTGTTTTAGCAACACCATGTTATAGAAAACATTTTACACTCTTTGTTACAGAACGAGAAGGTACTGCTTTGTCAGTACTCACACAGGAACAAGCAGGAGCACACAAACCGTGTGCTTATTTTTCTAGTACATTAGATCCCGTAGCTCAGGCTCTGCCTGCGTGCCTGAAATCAGTGGCAGCGACAGCTTTAGCAATCAGACAAAGCGATGCCATAGTGTTAGGACATCCATTGACAGTACAAGTACCACATGCAGTGGAGGTTCTTGTGAATCGAACGCAAACACAACATTTGACTATAGCAAGACTTACAGGGTATGAACTAACACTGTTTCAGCCACATATAGAAATCAGACGCTGTAACACATTGAATCCTGCCACACTTTTACCTGTAAATGGAACAGACCCACTAGCTCATGACTGTATTGATGTTATTACAATCACGACGAAACCCAGACAAGACTTGACAGATGTCCCATTGTCAGACCCAGACCTGACGTTGTATGTAGATGGTTTATGAGAAAAGGTACAGGAGAACTAGTGGCCGCTTACGCAGTCACAACAGACACTGAAATCATTGAAACAAATTGCATAAATACCTTGTCCGCTCAAGCAGCAGAGCTCGTCGCTCTGACACAAGCCTGTATTCAAGCCACAAATAAAAAAGTCAACATATACACTGATTCACGTTATGCATTCGGAGTTGTACATGACTTCGGCGTGCTGTGGCGAGAGAGAGGTTATTTAACTTCTCACGGTGCCCACATTCAGCACGGACCCCTCATTCATGCTTTATTAGATGCAATACATCTACCCACTGCAATATCAATTATGAAATGTAAAGCTCATACGAAAGTTACTGATATCATTTCTCAAGGCAATGATTTAGCTGATAGAACAGCTAAACAGACAGCTCAAACTCAAACATCCGACATGACAAAGACAATAGTCCCGACGCCAACACATTGTATGACGGTTAAAGATCCTACTCTTGACGTAATTGACATACAGATACATGCCACACCAGACGAAATAAAGAAATGGACTGAATTAGGAGGGATCCAAACGGATCAAGGATGGATGATGAAGGAAAAGTCTGTATGGTTCCTTCCTGATTCAATGGTCCAAGTTATAATTAACACTGTACATAGTCCAGCACATCTAGGAGAAAAAGCTATGCTAGATAGCATTCAACACATTTGGTTCAATAAACATTTACGAGCAGCAGCCAAACAAAAAGTTCGTACCTGTATGATCTGTTGTCAGTTCAACCCAGGAAAAAGCGTTCCCGTAGAACAGGGTGGATTTCATCCTCCTGATCATCCTTTTGAAGTCCTCCAGATGGATTATATCCAGATGGAACGATGTAGAGGATTCAAATATGTTCTCGTAGTTGTTTGCGCTCTTTCCCGTTGGACGGAGGCATACCCGGTTTCAGATTACACTGCCCCGACTACTGCCAAACAGTTGGTTCAAGAATTCTTCCCACGATACGGTTTACCACGTGTTGTTCACTCAGATAACGGCCAGCCGTTCTCGTCCGAATTAATGAAACACGTTTCGCTCGTTAGGCTATCAGTGGAAATTCCACTGTGTCCGACACCCCGAAGCAGCAGGTCTCGTAGAAAGACATAATCAGACTCTGAAAATAAGATTGTCCAAAATATGCAGAGAGAAAGGTGTCGACTGGGTAGTAGCATTACCAGTTGCACTCTTTTACACAAGAATGGTAGCACACTCTCGAACAGGGCTATCCCCGTATGAAGTGATCTTCGGTAGACCACCAAATATGTGGGGGACGCCCATACCACGCAAAATAACTGATATTGACTGTAATATGCTGACAGATTACTTGGCTTCCTTGATGTCTGCACTACAATCTTGTCGTTCACAGGTAGCTGCAGCTTTTCCTGACAACACTGAGGTGAAACCCCATGACGTAGTTCCGGGAGACTTGGTCCTCGTGAGGAACTTTGATCGAAAGACTCAGCTGGAACCTAGGTGGAAGTTGCCTCAGCTGGTGTTGCTCACCACAAGGACAGCCGTGAAGATCGAGGGCAGAAAAGGCTGGATTCATTCAAGTCATATCAAGAAATTTCATGGACTACCAGCAGATGTGAATACCACACCTCGTGTGTCTTCACCCATTGACTCAAAACTCCCTCTTGTTGAAAAAAGTAATTCTGAACATTATAAACTGAAACTCAGGCCCAATCAGTCGAGCAATTTGATTGTTTAAGTCCTCTCCGAGGTGAAGCGGTTGAATTGTCTCTGACATATATCCCTTGGACCTGAATAGAGAAAACACCCGAAAAATGTTGAAACGACTGGCGTACTGTAAATCACTGCGTAGTCATTGCATAGTGACATTAATAATTTTGTTTTTCTTAAGTCTTTTAATAATTACTGCAAGTATATTGTTGCACATATATTATCCTATTTCTAGACATGTTTACAATGTTACTGCTGAACATTCTTTTAGCGAATTACCTCCGCTTGAGTTGTCTTATAGATTTGCGCTGCGCAATAACACGTTTATTAATATGTTACATCATTCCCATCAGGTTAGCAATGCTACAAATTGTTGGATATGTGGCCGACTCCCTCCCTATCAGAATTATAAAGGAATTCTACCTCTCTTTCCATACCCGTTCACACACAACGGCTCCTGTGGAGCATGGTTTAGCTTAATCAATTCCCTAGATTCGAATTCTGCAGTTTATCAAGATAACTGGGTATGGGGAAATTTGAACTTAGTTTTGCTTAAAGTCTGCCACCCTAACAAGGAGGGACTTCCCCAGAGAACAGGAACTGATCTAGAAAATGAAGTGTATGGATTAGGTAATTTTACGCTTAATCTTATGATCCTAAATGTCGAATCCGAAGCTACTCCAATTTTGCCCGCTATGTCAATATTTCCAGTAAAAGGTGAATTATGTGTAAGAAAGAATGGTTCCATACATATGGGCCATAGTAGATGCACCACTGTAGTAGAATTTAGTGATCAAGGCAAGTCTACATTTAGAGCTTCCCGCCATTCATATTTCATATGTGGTCAGACGGCATATGTACGTTTGCCTCTAGATTGGGATGGTACCTGCTACATTGGATTTCTTTTGCCGCCTGTTTTTCTAGCTCCTCCTGATTATCACAGAAATACTCATTTAGTATATAATAGAGTAAGGAGAGATCTCCCAATAGTCGATTACACTGAAACAGCATGGGAAAAATACACAGATTTCAATAAAGGTCTCTTTCCCTATATAGGTACAGTTACTAATAGTAAGCTGATACGTAGATTAACCAGAACCCTTGAAGCAGTAGTGAACGAAACTATTTCCGCCTTAGGCAATTTAACAGAAGAGCAGTCTGCTATGCGGATTGTTGTGCTTCAAAATCGTCTTGTCCTTGACGTCATCCTGGCCGATAGGGGCGGAGCTTGTAGGGTCATCGGATCAAGCTGTTGCATTTTCATACCAGAAAATTCGCCATCTGTATATAAAGCCATAACTCGCCTTCATAAGATTGTAAGCCAGATACACCAGAATCCAGGCACCTGGACTTGGTCCGGTTGGTTTTGGAATGTATTATCTACCTTTGGATGGAAGGTCCTATCCTTCCTAGGTATTGGCTTTCTCATACTATTCAGTTGCTGTCTATGCCTACAATGTGGACCAGCGATTTGTGGTCTGTGTGCCACATCGTGTGTCCCATCACCAAGATTTCATTCGTCCCAGAAGAAAAAAGAAGAACAAATGATGCTATATGAACAGATCAATGGATTGATGAAGATTGATATCTCTTGACGGGCAAGTAGGGGACAAGGAGGGAATGTGGAAATATGGATTTTTCTGGTCAGTTATGTCCCCTATCTTGGACCCCAACGGTTCTATGTGCATGTTACAAGTACATGTATGTTCCCTCCAGTTCCAGTTATGAAGACGCAAACACATGTGCGTCCACCGTCAACATGTCCTCTGTCAGATCCGCCATGAATAGGCCGGATATTCCATTCCTAAGTATGAAAGGCCACCGGCTTTATATGGTTCACTTATGCCATTTTACAGTCCAGGCAAGTAGGCCCTGATTCTGTCATCGAACTCTTCTTGCCTTCTGCCTCTGAAAGCTCCAGTCTGAGCCTGCATCTGTGACCATGAACTTTGTCTCATTCTCTGCGCGGCTCACGAAGCCTGACATCAGCCTGCTGTCTGCCAAAAACTGTATTTCACCTTCGAAATTATCTGCTCCGTTTCCCGCCCGATGCATTCCTGTCTAGTAGTTTAAGTAAACATTCTTCCAGTTACCGAGCAAAGGCCCGGCTTCTCTGTCTTTACGCAAGTAATTCATAGCCCTATTACTATGGAAGATTTCCGCCCTCGCATCTAGTGTAGACACTTAGACGCTTGTACACGCACTAACAGTCAGTATAGTCAGTATAGAATAAGATTTTACTCGAAGAGACCTCCCTTTTGGATAACTTAGTTCTTTAAACATAGGATGTTAGATATGATTTGGGATTAGGTTGACTTGACCCTCCAGACTTCTGTCGCCACATGTAGAGCTAAATGTCAAGTCCCCTTCACCCCCTAGTTGCACGTCAATCACACGTCATGCTGCTGCGCGCGCATTTCTGCCAAGTATTTCTGCTGACATTGCGAAATTCTTTCATGTAACCACCCTCTTATGACATCACATCTGATGACGTTCTTTCATCACTCCCAGTTACGCCTATTTTTTTGCTACGCACGAATATATTATCACCACTATCAATTGTTACGCCTCTTGTATTTGCCTCACTGTAATGCCTATTGTATAAAAGTAATTGATTGTCAATAATGTATGTACTTCACTTCCTGAACCTTCGTGGTGATGGAACTTGGAGCAACCGATTATAATCGACCACTGGAATAAAGCCCATTCCGAACCTCTAATACCACGGATTCTGCCTCTTATTTACTGAGCTATTTTATTATGTTTCTGTATCAAATTAAGTCCCGGTAATTAAATTATTTACCACACTCCCACGCCTTCTTCTTGTAACTGGACCTACTCTGTTCTTGGGGTGCCTGGCCCACGCACCATCCCTACTATTGCAAAGCACCTGTTGGGGCTACATACACCACCTGGACAGTGTGGTAGCCTGCTGACCGAGCGAGGCGCGCAGAGGGGCGAGGTGGTTGTCTGAACGGGCAAGGGGAGTCTTGGTACACCTGGGAAACTCGGACTAGCCCACGCATTGGTGCGGAGTCCACTCCAAGACCACGGCTTTCCACACCCAAACTAAGATGGACCAGTTCACCACTGCGGATCACGAACCTGCAGGGCAAAGTGAGGGCCGCCTCCCTCCACAGGGCAAGGAATTAGCGGCAATCCTACAGGCGATCAGCACATCACAGGCCTCGGTGGAGGGTAAGATCGGGGGGGGGGTCAAGGTGGATGGATCCCTCATCCGGCATGACCTCCGTAACGCCACTGCCCACCTCACGGAGGCTGAATCTCGCCTACCTACGGCGGAGGATGACATCAACCGACTAAAGGACCTGGTGTCCACCATACAGTCTCACACCAAGGAGCTTCACCGACGTGCGGAGGGCGCCGAAAATCATTCCCACCGCAATAACCTCCGCCTGGTAGGTTTTCATGAGGGGGCAGAGACAGATGTCTAAAGAAGCCCTTTCCACATGGTTCACGGTGGAGAGAGTCCATCGTTCTCTGACACCCAAGCCTCCGCCCGGGGCCCCACATCGCCCCATCATAGCCAGAATCCTCAACTTTAAAGATCGAGGCGCCATCCTACGTGAAGCTCGCTCCCTCGGTCCCCTCATATTCCAAAACCACACCCTCATGCTCTTTCCTGACTATACCAGGGAGGTCCAGGATCGATACCGCTCCTATACCGAAGTCAAGATAATCTGCGGACCCTTGGCCTGCAATACTGCTTCCTATTCCCGACCCGGCTTTGTCTCATCTTTCAAGGCAAAACGCTGTTCCATTTCTGTTATTTCTGTTCTGATGTTTCGTTTGCCAGCCTTCCTGATGCACACTCTGCAAGCGGTGTGAACGAGCTTCGTAGTGCGCAGTGGTAAATGCAGAGTACAGGTACAGCCACTGGCCCGTGCTAGGCTCCACCTGCCCCCACTGCTGACCGTGGTGCGGGTGGCCCCTTTTCACACCAATGACCACTGTGACCACTAATACCACTTTTAATACCTCCCTCCGTACATTGTCCTGGAATGTTAATGGGCTACTGGACAGGGTTAAACAAACCGCTGTCCTACGCTATGCCCAACTCCTAGTAGTTGATATACTCCTGCTGCAAGAGACCCACCTGTTGGGAAACCACTGCCCCTTCCTGGGACGGTATGGGTACGACAGTGTGGCACTCAGGGTTTTCCCGGGGCTCCCGGGGGTTGGCCATTCTTTTAAAACGTACCCTTCCATTTGTCCTCACTCAGGCTATTTATGATTCCCAAGGCAGGTATGTGTCCCTCAACGGGACTCTGGGTGGGCAACCCCTCAACCTCATGTCCATTTACTCACCCCCGTCCATGCTCACATAGACGTTGGAGCCTACCTCCGACCTCCTCCTTTCCTTACCTTTAGGTACCACGATCGTCAGAGGCGACTTTAATGCGGTCCCCAACCCTCACATTGACATCACCGGCACCCCATCTTCCAGAATTGCTCAGGCAAAACAACTAATGAATTGGGCTGGCTCACTGGGCCTGTGAGACACATGGCGAATTTGGCACCCTCGTAACAGACAATTCACTCACACGTTGGCGGCACACCACACTCAAGCACACATAGATGCCATATTTGTTCCTTCCACTGACTGCTAACTGATACGGGACATCTGTATACTCTCCGATCACTCACCGGTTCTTCTCAGCACTGGGGAGCCTCCCTCTTCGGCGCGTCCAATGTGGCGGCGGAACGCCTGGTTCCTGCAAGACAAGGACTTTACAAAGGCGATTGGAGCGGAACTGAAACAGTACTTCCTCAACAATTCAGGCGCCGTCCCCTCTCCCGGCACCCTTTGAGAAACCGGTAAAGCCACCATCCGATGCTTTGCCCAGGGTCAACTCAAACTCCAACGACAAGCCCAAACCCACCATATCACTCAGCGGGAAGCCCAGGCATTGCTCCTTGAGAAATCTCGCCCCGAGGACCGAGACGCCACCCATGGGCGGCAACTCGCGTCTTCGGACCGAAATTAAACAGCTCTCCATGAAAGCTGGCAAGCTCCTCTGGAGGTCCTCCATAGCAAGGGTATATGGATGGGGTGGCAAAAACGGGAGGATTCTCCACAGGCTGACCACCTATCCGAGGGCCAACCGCATCATCCCCGAAATCATGGACCTGGATGGCCTAGCACGATACCCCCTGGCAATGGCTCGAACATTTGCCTCAAACTAATGCACATTATACTCGGCCCGTCGGTCCACGATTTCCCTATCTGACTTACTCGACATGGGCCCAGTCAACCTCCCTCACCTCAGTGCTACCAAAAAAGCCGCCCTGGACCTTCCCATCACGCATGAGGAAATTAACTTACGCAATCACGCGTACCTCATCGGGCAAGACGCCTGGTCTGGACGGGCTCCCACAGGAATTCTACGCAGCATACCGGGAAACTCTTGTCCCTCACCTAGCCGACCTCTTCGGAGAGGCTCTCGAAAAAGTCTCATTCCCACCGGAGATGGACCTGGCCACGATCGTTCTTCCTAAAACACAACCCGTCACTCCGATGTGCGGACTACCGCCCAATCACTTATCAACACTGATATTAAACTTTGCTACTATCCTTACCCAACGGATGAAGCCTCACCTTCCTAAGCTTATCCACCCCGACTAGTGCGGGTTTATGCCCATGCGGGGGACTAGACACTGCCTCCGCCGTCTACACCTGGCCTTGGCACATCGTCATTTGCTCACCCCTTATTTGGCGCTCTTTCTTGTCGATTTCGAGAAAGCGTTCGACTCCGTGGACTAGCACTACAAAGAAGATGTGTTGGTGGAGATGGGGTTCGGGCCACAGTTTTGGAATATGGTGAGGACTATATGCCCGGCCCCACGCGCAGGTGCTAGTTAATGGGGTGCTATCGGAGATATTCCCCATTTGCAGAGGTACGAGGCAGGGACATCCCCTCTCACCCCTCCTCTTCGCCTTAGCGATGGAGCCCCTGGCGACGGATTCCTTCAAATGACCACATCCAAGGTTGGGAGTGGCCCAACGCGGATACAGATAAGATAGCGCTGTACGCGGACGATGTTTTAATTTTCCTTGCGGAGCCGGCTTTGTCTGGCCCTCACTGTCTCCAGGTCCTACAGTCCTTCGGGCAGGCTTCTGGACTTCGGCTCACTCCCAGCAAATCCGACCTAGTCCCCCTGCATTTAGCTAGGGACTGCTATGATTGCCAATCCACGATACCCCTCAGGCACCAATCGTTAAAATACTTGGGGATTTGGGTTGCCCTGATCCCCAACCGCGCCTGGTCCCTCAACATCACTCCCTCAGTGAGAAAACCAAAGGAGGACTTTGGCCGATGGCAGAAGCTCCCCCTCAACCCCCTGGGGAGGGTCGCCTTATTTAAAAATGATGATCCTTCCCAGTTTCCTTTATGTCCTTCAAAATACCCCCTTTTGCTTCCCGCTGTCCTGGTTCCGGGTGCTCGCTGGTCTGCCCATCAAGTTCCGCTGGGGGGGATTTGGGAACGGAGGTCCCGTATAGCTCTGACTCGCTGTCGGATCCCGCCTTTTGATGGAGGCATGGGAATGACCGACCTCTACTTGTACTACTTGGCAACCCGCCTTCTTACTCTACATGATTGGTTTAATGGGGTATGGTCGGACCCGGCCTACAGGCTGGAGCTGCGTGAAGAAAAAAAGTTACTTGGCTGTAAACTGTGGTTCTCCAGTATTGGTAACTTTCATAGATTCACATGCTTGAATCATTTACCGTCGGAGTGGGAGTCCCACAGTACATAAAAATAGCAATAAATATGCATAAAATAGCCATATCATACGTAAATAGAACCAGGAAGTAAAATAGTTAGAAGTTAATAGGAAAAAACTTTACACTTTCATGACTCGACCAAGTCATTATATATAGTCCAAACTACAGCCAATCAGGCGACAGCACCCTCCAGAATGTTCTCCCCAGAGGCTCAGGCTCTCAGATTTTCGAGCACAAGTGTGATAAAAGAGTAAAAGAGCATAGGAGAGCCTCTGAGGGGAGGTGGGTGGGTCGCATGTGAATCTATGTAAGATACTGGAGAACCACAGTTTACAGGTAAGTAACTTTTGTTCTTCTCCAGTTTTGGGGTATCTTTCATAGATTCACATGCTTGAATCAGAGTAGAAAGCAGTAATTCCATAATAATGCTTGTGAGATCATCAAAGAAAAATGTATATATTTAAAAAAAAAAGAAAAAAAAAAAAAAATATATATATATATATATATATATATATATATATATATATATATATATATATATATATATATTCACTGAAAAAACCATAGGTTTCACACGTTATAGTTAGCTGTACATTTCACTCGTAAAAAACCAATGAAATTCCCCCGTTATAGTTAGTGCAGGCAACTATAACTCACGCGACCGCAATCCTCTGCTGATGATGTCAAATATTACATCACTGATGACATATGTGTCTTTATGAAAAATAAATATTTGTAATACATGTATAGCTAAAAATACAGTATTAGCATCAACAGAGGATTGCGGTCGCGTGAGTTATAGTTGCCTGCACTAACTATAACGGGGGAATTTCATTGGTTTTTTACGAGTGAAATGTACAGCTAACTATAACATGTGTGAAACCTATGGTTTTTTCAGTGAATTTGCAAGGTTTTTTAAATGCTAATTCCTAACTATAACGTGTGTGAAACCTATGGTTTTTTCAGTGAATTTGTACGGTTTTTTAAATGCAAATTTTTTTTTGAGATTTTTTGTAAACTTATGTATAAAATAATATATGTACTATATCCTGCATTATGGAAAGGTTTTTTTTTTTTTTAATGCATTTTTTTCCGTACGCGTACGGTAAGCTGACGCTACGCGCTCCGTACGTCATACGTACGGTGCGCGTACGTAATAGGATACGCGTACAGTAAGCTGACGCTACGCGCTCCGCACGTCATAAGTACAGCGCGCTTACGTGATACGTACGTGACGTACGCATACACGCGGAAGCTACGTCGCGGTTACGCAGGGGCGTGTAATGCGCATGCGTGAGTGCATCTTATGTACGCGCTCCGTAAGCGCTCCGTAAGCGTCACGTTAGGTCATGTGATCCACAAAGAACACTTTTCATTGGTTGAAATTACTTTCAGTTCCAGAAACTTCCCACACCACACCCATTCCCCTCATTACTGCTTGAAAGAACACTTTTCATTGGTTGAAACTACTTTCAGTTCCAGAAACTTCCCACACCACACCCATTCCCCTCATTACTGCTTGTGATTCTCTAGGAGAAGGAGCTGAATTGTCTTTGGGATACAATGGCAGAACAGCAGACCTCTTCTGAGAGTGAGGCTAGCAGCACCACCATCATCCAGAGAAGGAGGAAACAGAAGAATTCTTTTGTATGGGAGTATTTTACTTTTCCAGAGGGGGAGAAAAAGGTCAATGCTCCATTGGTCACTTGCACACTTTGTGACCGTGTTTTATCAAGAGGAAATCCAAGGAAAAAGTATTCCTTTGGAAATCACTCTATGATGAGACACCTTAGGGATAAACATCCCAGGACCTTTGCTCGACATACTGGAGAAAACTCTTCAGTAAGTCACCAGAGCCCAGCCTCAGAAGCTCAGCCGAGTACATCATCGGCAGCTCAGCTGAGCCCTTCCTCTGAGGTGGGAGCATCACCTTCTTCTGCTCTTCTTAACGTTAACCCTCGATTTGGGAGGGTTGTAATGAGGTGTATAACGTGTTCTGGTCTTATTGTTTTTGGGGAGACCAGTGTTCCCCTTATTAACAATAAGATAGACCAGCACGTTTGTAGACGCTCATAATATTCCCATTCTTTCTTTCCTCCATCCCTCTATGAACCCAACGGCTCTTTTAAGAGCCAACCTTACCTCACAATTTTTTTTATTTTTTTTTAAGCTTTCCTTTTTGAAAAAAATTACGGTACGCGTAATTTCGCGGAATTTCTCAGTTTACGCCGTGCGCGTACGCTGCGCGCATTCAGCGATTTAAAAAAAAAAAAATTTAAATTTATTTTTTGCCCTTGGGGGTCCTTCTGAGACCCCCTGACAAAGGCTAGGGGGTCAGGAACTGTCCAGCCTGCCCCCTTTTCACGTTATCCACCTTTGTTTTTCACCCCCTCAGACTGTGAGAGACAAAATGGCGGCCGACACTTCCTGATTTCGACCGATTCGAATGTTTACTTTGATCTAACAACCAATCAGAATCGCGCTCGCGCACGGCACCGTGCGCGTACGGTAAGCTTACCGTAAGCGCACGGTAAGTGCACGGAGCGCGCCCACAGATATATATATTGATTTAAATGCTATTTTCTCAGCAAATACTGAACACATTTACACCAGACCTACAA
The DNA here is from genome assembly GCF_964204655.1 of Triturus cristatus. NCBI lineage: Eukaryota > Metazoa > Chordata > Amphibia > Caudata > Salamandridae > Triturus > Triturus cristatus. The sequence goes on along the minus strand of NC_140595.1, from coordinate 636,389,779 downwards.
AAGGCACATCCCTGACCTTAGGGCTACCTCTCTGCCAAATTTCACATAATTCTGTTCAGCCGTTCGGGCTGTTGCTCAGACTAAAGGTCCTATGGAAAAATGCATGGGGAAAACGCGTTTTGGGACCCCACTTTTTTCTCAGCCCCCGCTTGACGAATCACCCCGAAACTTTCAGGGTAGGAGCGGAGCGTAGCACCCCATTAGTTTTGAAAAATTTGCGAGGATTCGTCAACCGGCGCCAAAGTTATTCCAAATAGAATGTTGCGGATTTCCTATGGAAACACGGTCCTAACTATAACTATCTACTGGTGACCGCCAGTAGATAATATATATATATATTCACTGAAAAAACCATAGGTTTCACACACGTTATAGTTAGGAATTAGCATTTAAAAAACCTTGCAAATTCACTGAAAAAACCATAGGTTTCACACATGTTATAGTTAGCAGGACATTTCACTCGTGAAAAACCAATGAAATTCCCCCGTTATAGTTAGTGCAGGCAACTATAACTCACGCGACCGCAATCCTCTGCTGATGACGTCAGATATTACATCACTGTATTTAGATACTTATTTACCCATGTCTTCTTCCATTAATTTTTAGCTATACATATATTACAAATATTTTTTTTTCAGAAAAACACATATGTCATCAGTGATGTAATATCTGACGTCATCAGCAGAGGATTGCGGTCGCGTGAGTTATAGTTGCCTGCACTAACTATAACGGGGGAATTTCATTGGTTTTTCACGAGTGAAATGTCCTGCTAACTATAACATGTGGGAAACCTATGGTTTTTTCAGTGAATTTGCAAGGTTTTTTAAATGCTAATTCCTAACTATAACGTGTGTGAAACCTATGGTTTTTTCTGTGAATTTCAAAGGTTTTTTAAATGCAAATTTTTTTTGAGATTTTTGTTAAAAAATAATATCCACGAGTGTGTGAAACCTATGGTTTTTTAAGTGAATTTGTAAGGTTTTTTTAAATGCTAATTTATGTATGTATTATTATATTTTTTATATATTTATTTTACAATAAACTACCTATGTATATAGTTATAGATGGACTGTATCCTGTAATATGCAATGGCTCAGCTCTTTTTTTTTAATTTGGATAAAGTTGAACAGCATAGTTAATATCTTCTATAAACTTATAAATAGTTTAAAATGTTTTGTTTTGTCATAAGTTTTTTTCACGGTGCGCGCACCGTGCGCGCAGGGTGCGTTCACCCTGCGATTTTTTGAAAAAAAATAAACTGTTTTTTTCACCCTTTGGGGTCCTTCAGGGACCCCCTGACAAAGGCTAGGGGGTCAGGAACTCTCTACCCTGCCCCCTTTTCACGTTCTCCACCTTTCTTTTTCACTGTCACACACAAAATGGCGGCTGACACTTCCTGATTTCGACCGATTCGAATGTTGACAGATTCGAATGTTGACTGACATGTAACCACCAATCAGAATTACGCTCGCACACGTTATGGTGCGCGCACGGTGCGCACATATAGATAATTATGTACTTTTAACTGCAATTTTCTCAGTAACTACTGAACAGATTGACACCATATATGCAAAAGGCACATGCCTGACCTGAGGACTACCTCTTTGACAAATTTCAAGTATTTCTGTTCAGCCGTTCGGGCTGTACCTTCGACTAAAGGTCCTATGGGAAAATGCATGGGGAAAACGCGTTTTGGGACCCCCCTTTTTTCTCAGCCCCCGCTTGACGAATCACCCCGAGACTTTCAGGGTAGGAGCTGAGTGGAGCACCCCATTAGTTTTGAAAATTTCGCGAGGATTCGTCAACCGGTGCCAAAGTTATTCAAAATAGAATTTTCAGATTTCCTATGGGAACACGGTCCTAACTATAACTATCTGCTGGCGACCGCCAGTAGATAATATACACACACACATATTATATATATATATATATATATACACATATATATATACACACACACACCACATAAAATAAACATGTATATATGTAACAATATATAAATATATACATTTTTACAGATATGTACATAAGAATGCCATCAATGAGGAGGAGGGAAGAAAAGAGGCTCACCTTATTTAAAGAGATTACGGAGAACCGCTTGTCCCACGGACGTGTCTGCATTGCTGGCAGCTTCCAGACAGTAGTGCTTGGTAAAGGTGTGCCTGCTGGACCATGTTGCAGCTCTACATATTTGATGAAGAGGCACAACAGTAAAGAGAGAAGTAGAAGATATTGCTCTAGTAGAATGTGCTCTCGGAGTTGCCTGTAGAGGTCTACCCGCTTGCTGATGACAGAAAGAGATCGCAGCAGAAATCAAACGAGCAATGGACTGTATAGATATTGGGTGTCCCTTACGCATTTTTCCATAGGCTATAAAAAGCTGATCAGATTTACATATTGAGGATGTCCTTTGTAAATAAAATTTTAAACATCTCTTCAAATCAAGAGTATGTAAAGTCCTTTCCGCAGGTGATTGAGGATTAAGAAAGAAAGTCTTTAAAATGATTGGTTCATTGATATGGAAATCCTAAGGTACTTTAGGCATAAAAATGGGGTTAGTGCGGGTCACTACAGAGTCCCTGGTGAATTGAAGGAAAGGCGGTTTAATAGTGAAGGCTTGAATGTCACTGACACGCCTGGCTGATCTTCCACGAAACAAACTTCAAATCGGCCCTATGAATAAGTTCAAAAGGGTGTCGCATGAGTTGTGACAGAACAATGTTAAGATGCCAGGGTGGAGGTCGGCGACGGATGGGAGGAAACATACGAAACAATCCTTTGAAGAATTGTTGAATGATCCTAGATGAGTAAAGAGAGTGTGAACCATCCTGTCGGAATCTTGAGATAGCCGCTAAGAATACCTTAATAGTAGAATGTGAAAGGCCTGACCTTGCAGGATGTCAAAAGAAAGGCAAAAGTTGTTCTGGTTTTTGCATGGATCGGGTGAATGTTGGCGGCTTGACACCACAGGCAAAATCGCTTCCATTTGAGCATGTAGGTTTTTATTGTGGAGGGTGCTCTAGCGTTAGCCAAGACCTCCCTACATTTTGAAGGAATGTCGAAGTGAGCAAATTCAAGGTGTTCAGGCGCCAGGCTGCTAAGCGCAGGGATGCAGGATCCGGATGGCAGATCTGTCCATTGAGAATGGATAGGAGATTCGGTATTGGTTGCAACTGAATGGGATCGCATTCGGACAGAAGGAGGAGTTTGGTAAACCAGAACTGGCAAGGCCACCTGGGAGCAATGAGAAGTAGGCGACAAGGCTCTTTTCTCATTTTCCGGAGGACCCTGGCAACCAACGGTATCGGCGGAAAAGCGTAGGCATAAATCTGCGACCAGTTCATCAAAAACGCATTCCCGCATGAGTCCCGTTGGGGAAGCCAACTTGCGTAGAATTGGCATTTGCGGTTCAGACTGGTCGCGAACAAGTCCAAATCGGGTTGACCCCACTTCTGAAATATATACGATCCAGCGTTGGTTGAAGGAGCTCCCACTTGCGGTTTGATGCCGTCGACCTGCTGAGGGAGTCCGCGAGGATGTTGGACACTCCCGGGACATGGACCGCTGCCAGAGTTATTTGGTGCCGGATCGTCCAATTTCAAATTTTCTGGGACAGCAAAGTGGATCTTGTCCCTCCTTGTTTGTTTAGGTAGTGCGTACTTGTTGTGTTATCCGTCAGGATCAATACTGATGCTCCGAGAATGATGAAGCGAAAATATTTCAGAGCTAGGAAGATCGCTAGCAACTCCAAAAGGTTGATATGCCAAGTCCTTTGCAGAGCATCCCGTTTGCCGTTGACTGAGTCCTTGAAGGTGCTCTCCCCACCCTTCGAGGGAGGCGTCTGTGGTGATGACAAAACTTGGAGCCTCCACTAGGAATGAGAGGCCTGCTGCAACGTTCCTTTTGCAAGTCCACCAAAGCAGTGCTTTGCGTATCTGAGTGTGAAGTGGATGAAATCAACGAAGGACCCTGAAACCTGTAGCTATTGTTTGTTGAGCTCCTCTTGTAAGGGGTCTCATCTTGAGACGACAGGGACCAGGGGAATGAAGGATGAGAGCATCCCCAGAAGTGACTTGAACTGTCTGACATAAACGCACCTTTTTGAACGTAGTAGTTGGGCAAGCTTGCAAAGCTTTTGTTGTTTTTCGTTTGAGACAAAGGCTTGTGTCTTTAGAGTGTCTATGGTGGCTCCTAAGAACGTTCTTGTTTGTGAGGGGATGAGTTGAGAGTTGTCTAGATTGATGGAGAGACCCAGAGACTGGAAAATTGACAGACATCTCCGAGTATGGGCGTCTGCGACTGTGAAAGAATTCGCCTTGATAAGGCAATCGTCTAAATAAGGAAATATTAGAATTCCCTCCAGTCGAAGGCGTGCAGCCACCGGTGCCAAGACCTTGGTGAAGACAAGGGGCGCGGAATGTAGTCCGAAGGGAGGGACTTAGAACTGGAAATCCCTGCCAGCCACTCTGAATCTCAAGAACTTTCTGTGTCTGGGTAAAATCTGGACATGAAAGTAAGCATCTTGGAGGTCGAGGGTGGTCATATGATCCTCCGAAGTGAGGGACTTCTTGGAGAGTCAACATCCAGAAGAATTGCTTTTTGAGATATTGGTTTAGGGAACGAAGAATCAGAATGGGGCGCCATACTCCAGATTTCTTTTTTATTAGAAAACATTTGGAATAGTGCCTCTTTATAATTTTGGAACCATTCGATCGCTCCCTTCCTGAACATTTATTTGGGAGAAAAGCTTTGTGAGATGAGCTGAGGCGGGCCTTTGGGAGGAGAATTCGGAGGAAGTTTGACAAACTCTAGAACGTGGCCTCTGGCCACAATGTCCAAGACCCATTTGTCTGTGGTTATAGCAGACCAGATTGGGTAAAAACAGGAGATCCTTCCTCAAACTTTTGTAGGAATGAGCAGTTGGAAGTTTCACTGCTTCTTAGACGTATCACGTCCGTGGTAGGAGGACTTCCTTCTGTTTTGTGTATATGATGTAGTTGGTTGTTGCCTGAAGGATTGTTGCCGTTGAGAAGAATAACGTTGGTTACCTTGATAGGACTGGTATTGTCTCGACCGGAGAAGGATCCACGGCCCCTAGCGCCTCGAAAAGGCCGTTTCCGAAACTGACGAGTACCGAGAGATCTTGCTGTAGGAGAGTAGGGTCTGCTTTCTATGTTCATCCCCACTTTTTGCTTTTGCTTTACTGGTTTTCGACTTAGATGTGGCTGTGGGCCTGCTAATCAGACCCACAGCCCTGCTGTTCTCTCTCTAAATTGATACTATGTACTTTAGGTGCATAACCCATTTGGATAGGATCACCTTATTGGCCCCTGTACAGTGTACCTTAGGTACCCAGGGCATAGGTGTACCCTAGGCCTACCAGGGGCTGCAGCATGTATTATGCCACCCCTGGCCTGGCCTTCCATTATGACACAACTGGCTGATCACTCAGCTGGGGCAAGGTCGTGTAATCACTCCTTGCTTAGGTGTAGTATTCCTATACCTACCTTATATATAATGTGTACCCATCAGCCAATCCTATGGCAGGCCTTAACAATCCTGGAGGCAGAGTGCTTGGTAACATGTGAGATGGTGCTCTAGCATGAGCTGAGCCTGTCTGCAGCTTTCGGAACCATGTCCTTATAGCTGTTCTATGATATAGCCTACCATATACTCTTAAAGTGCCTTATAATCTTAAACGGTTATGGTAACTATGGTTTGGCTTTATCAAAACATGTCGTGTAAGGTGTCTAACACTTTGGAATAATACCCCCATCCCATTTCTGGGGATGAGGATATTATCCCTCCCTTCTAGGGGGAGAAGACATGTTATAACCTACTTACCCGGTTAAAGTTAACCAGAGCCCCAGCATCACAAAATGGATGCTGCTGCCACGACACAAGTCTGACCTCCTGCTGCTGGGAGTGATCCCGGCAAGGGAGGCTTGGACAATAGGTTTCCTGCCTTGGGAGGTGCGAGCACCACCCCAGACAGGCCTTAGTGTATTGGGGCAGGTAGGGATGAAAGAAACGAGACACTGCCTGGGGCACACAAGGTGTCCCATGCATAGTCCAGTTCAAACCGGTGCTGGGGTACACCAGCCCCAGTCCTGGCGCGAAACTGGACAAAGGGAAGGGGGTGTAACCACCCCCCTCCCAGGTCCCACTCATAAGGAGTGACCTAGCAGGCAACCCAGCCCCCCAGATTAGTATAAGAGTGGTAGCTGGGCCCCAGGAGATTAGATTATCCTGAACCTGCAACTTGAACAGAAACTCTGGACCTTCGACATTCGACGAAAGAAGAAGACTGAAGAATCTCCCTTGTGGCCAAGGAGTGGCTACCCTGTGCAAACAGGCACCATCAAGAGACTTACCCTTCGCTTTGCTGAAGTTCTACGAGGGACCGACTGCAGAGCCTGACCAGAGCCTTGACTTCCAGACTTCTCCGACCCTGATCCACATCCACAGCCGAGCTGAGATCCGTGGAGGCGACGAGAGACGTGGGACCGGCTACCTGGGAAAAGTGGCGAGTATGTTCCAGCGCAGCTTCTGAGGCACCCTCGAAGTTGTGCACCGGGGATTGAGAAGCCCCAACCCCAAGCACCATCTGCACCGAAGATCAGCCCCCCACACTCCACGAGTCCTGCGTGGGGCCCTTCTGCATTTTCCTGCTTGCCGCGTCTGTCCGGTTGCTTGCCCGTTGGCTAGCGGCCTTTGCGATGACACACCTTTGATTTTCCACTGCTGGTTTGGCTCCTCCAGACTGGCTCCTGCTCCTCTGCAAAATAGAAGCACCCCAGACCTTCCTGATCTGCACCAGAAGCAAGTCCTCCATTCTTCGTGGGTTCCGCTTGCCAAGGCTTGGTGAGTCCTAGTTCGACTTAGACGCCGCCGACAGCAAGAGCCTTCGTGGGACCGCTCGCCTCCTGGTCCTGCTCGTCCTCGACGTCTCCTGGTACCCGTGGCTGCTGCGACAAGCTTCACCTCTTCACCTGCAATCTTCACGACATCGCCTGGTTCCTTCCGGGTTCCACGTGGTCACTGGCTAGTGACCCAGACTCTGTCCCTTCTGCTTGCAGGTATCCTTCCTTCTTGATCCCGGCCTTGGGATCCACCGGACACTCTGCACTGACTGCCTGTCAGCAACTTTCCTTCAGGCATCCATAGAAGTCCACGACGAAACCCGACGCCAGTTCATACCTATGCACCCGCAGCCCGTGGGCTAGGTAACTTGGGTACTCCGGTGCTCACAAGGGTATTGACTATCCTAGGGTCTAGTTTCCGAGTCTCGACTTTCTAGCTATAACAGAAGTGTCCTAAAACTGCTTATTTCAGAACTGTACTATTTATATCGATTATACGCATTACGCGTGAGTGTTTCCACTCTGCACCTGAATCCCGTGGGCCTCCCACTTCCTAACCTTTGGTAGTGTAGTGTAGCCCCAGCGATTCCCTAGGCCTAGGCCTATCCTATTTCCGTGACAGTGGTCCTTATAGTATATGGTTTGCGTGGCCCCTAGGGCCTAACTGTATTACTTACCGGTGTGACTTAATGTATGCTTGAATAAGACTGTGTTGTACTTACCTCGAATCTCAAAGAGTGCTGAGGGTTTGACTAGAATAAATACACTTTATATATATATATATATATATATATATATATATCTGTTGTGGTGTCCTTTCATTTGGTATTCAAGGGATTATATATGGTATCACAGCTGGCTTCACATGCCATTCAGAGTTTAGCCTAAGACTGCTCTTGTCCATGCTACCACTAGGATAGCTGGTCTATAAGGTTGACTTTACAACCAATCACCATAAGGGTTGTTTGGACTGATATAAGGTGTACACTAGAACTAGTGACATCATACATCAGGCCAACTTCTCACACTTGCCATCTCAGTATCCTTTTTAATGGCTTGGAGGGCATCGTCAATATGCTGACCAAAAAGAGACTCGGCGCCAAAGGGCATGTCAATTATTTTCGTCTGAACTTCCTGACGAAATGAGGTGGATTTCAACCAGCCCTGTCGCCGTAGGACCGCAGCACCTGCCAGTTGCCGAAAACCTGCACACGCAACATCCACAGCAGAATCGATAATCTCAGCCGAGATTCGTTCTCCTTCCTGGAGGATTTTTAGTGCTTCTGACTTGGAGGGCTCAGGTAACATGTTGATGAAGGCAGAGATGTCCAACCACATCTGTCTATCATAGCGGCCTAAGATGGCCAGCGAGTTGGCAGCACGAACAGTAGTGGCCGCCATGGTCGAAACTTTCTTCCCAATGGAGTCTAGACGTCTCCCATCCCGATCAGGGGATGCCGACAATGGAGAAGAGGGATTCCGTGTTCGGCGTTGAGCTGCTCGGGAGATAACGGAATCTGCCTTAGGCTGACCCATCAGACATGCTGGTGAATTATCCGGTATTTCTTTTCGAGACGAGGCAGGACCGCAGGGATGGAGGCAGGAGTCTTCATGAGTTTCAGTACTTTCTGCCAAATAAAGTCGATAATAGGGATTGTGCGTACTTGTCTCCTTGGTTGGTCTTTAAAATCGTAAAGGAAACAATCATCCGTTTTGGCTTCCATAGGAAGGAGGAACCGTTGTGCCGCTCTCTCCATCAGAACACGAAAACCTCCGATGTCAACTGGAGGTGAGTCAACAGGAGCAGGAGTAGAAGGAGACAGAGTTTGTATCGGATAGTCATCCTTTTCCGTAAGGAGCGATCTGACATCCAATTCTCCTTCTTCTCTGTCATCGTCCGTGGTGTGAGCTTCCTGAGGGTGATGGGACACCGAAGCCACTGGAGAAACCGGTCTGGGCGACCTCAGCACTGATGAAGTTTGAGGAACGGGTGTTGGTGGGACAGAAGAAGCCGATTCAGATGGAAGAAATCGGCGATAATAATCATCCAACATGTGTTGCAAGTTGTTTAGAAGAGTTAGAGGCATTTGTGCAGTAGGGTTTGACTCTGGAGCTGAAGCAGCAGTCTCAGGGTAATAGTCACCTTCTTGATCGTCACCTTGGTATTTAATGAAGAGCTCAGAAGGGCTCCTGGCAGTACGAAATCTATCGTCCTCATCAGATTCTTACTAATCGGCCCCATAATCCAAACACTGCTCAGGCAACGCAAGAGGAACTTTATGTGGGGAGGTGTGAACTGGAGAGAGGACCTCCAAGGAAGAATTGCGTCTTTGAAGCAAGGAAGGCGCTGCTGTCAACGGTGGTAAATGTGTAGACGGTACCATAGATGACTTTGAGGATGCTGTGGCTGTAGACGAAGACCAAACCTGGAGATCAGTGCATGAATATAATTGCAGCGTCGACGAGGCGGGCGTCGACGAGGCGGTCGTCGACGAGGCTTTTTTATTCTTCCTCAACGAAGGGGCATAGACAGCAGTCTTCAACTTCTTCGTCGACGACAAGGAGATGGAAGTGACTGATGTGGTTGGTCTTACGGAGACAGACACCAGCGTCGACGGGGAGGAAGTCGAAAACAGTATCATCTGAGGCTTTGGATACGAGAAAGTTGCAGTTGACGTCGTAATCGCCGCAACGGCAGGCTTTGTCGACGAAGACATCGTCGTCAAGCGCGTCGACGAGGGACCCCGTTTCTGAGGTAAATCTCTGTCAGAAATGGGTTTTGAGGCCTGAGATTTCACAGTCTTTCACGGGGGTGTAGAGGGCAGAGTTTTACCCTTAAGAGGTGGAGGAGCCTTTTTTGATGTGGAAGGCAACTCAGCAATCTTAGAGGTGTGCGGTTGTTTTAACACCTTAGCCCCAGGAGAAGACAAATCTGTGTCGTTAGCCCTCTTCCTAGAGGAAGCAGTCCTGACAAAGGAAACACTTCCATTGTCAGATAAGGGGTTGTCTTGGTCCTTAATCTTCTGTAGCCACAGAAGTAGACGTCCCTCTCTGTCCCTCAAAGTCTTTTGAGGGAAAGTTCTGCAAATTTTGCAGTCTCTCACCTGGTGGTCCGGGGACAAGCAATAAATGCATTTCTTGTGAGGGTCTTCAGAAAACAGCCGGAGCTTCCCACAAGACTCACAAGGTCTAAAGAGAGATTTCTTTGAAGAAGACATCATAAAATGAAGAAATTCTGAAGAAACCTGGAAGTACTGAGCAGAGCTTAGGGAGACTCCCTTCACATGACGTGCAATAGAAAATCTGAGAGCCTGAGCCTCTGGGGAGAACATTCTGGAGGGTGCCGTCGCCTGATTGGCTGTAGTTTGGACCATATATAATGACTTGGACGAGTCATGAAAGTGGAAAGAATATGCTACTTACCAGTACGCATCTGTTCTTGGCATGTAGAGCTGCAGATCTACACACTGTGCATAGATTGCCATCTGGTGTTGGGCCCGGATGTTGCAGTTGTTTTTCTCTTGGAAAGTCTTTGGAAGTCACGAGGTATGTGACTCCTCCTATTGCGCATGGGCTTCGGCTCCATCCTCAGATTGTTTTTTGCCAGCGGGGAAATGATGGAGCTTTGTAAGAAACAGGAAAGATGCCCTTGTGTGCTGTATCTAAGTAAGATAAAACTGGAACAGATAAAGGTAGCCAGGGTGGCGGATGGGCGTGTGTAAATCTGAAGCTCTACATGCCAAGAACAGATGCATACTGGTAAGTAGCATATTCCGTTTGAGGCATATAAGATGCAGATTACATCCTGTGCATAGATTATATAGCAGTACTCGCTCCTAGCAGCGACCACCAGTATCTGTTGCAGTTGTTTGAATCAATGTTTTGAGGACAGCCTGGCCCACATTAGCTTGTTGCTTAGTTTGCACATCTACACAATAGTGTTTAGTGAAAGTGTGCGGTATAGACAATGTAGCTGCTTTGCAGATATCATCTAAGGGGATGTTCCCTAAAAATGCCATGGAAGCCCCTATCTTACGTGTAGAGTGGGCTTTAGGGGGAACAGATAGCATTCGTTTTGCTTTGTGGTAGCAAATCTGTATGCAATTAACAATTCACCTAGCTATCCCAGATTTGGAGATGGGGTTGCCGTTGTGTGGTGGTAGAATGTAGTAGAGTAAAGCTCTTTTGACATCTAGGGTGTGTAGAGCTCTTTCTGCAATGGTTTGTGGCTGCGAAAAGAATACGCGCAGTTCCACGGATTGATTGAGGTGAAAGGGAGAAATGACTTTAGGAAGGAATTTTGGATTAGTGCGGAGAACAACCTTATTATGATGCATTTGCAGAAAGGGTTCTTGAATGATGAGTGCTTGATCTCACTGACCCTTCTGAGCGAAGTAATGGCTACAAGGAAAGCAGTTTTCCATGTTAAAAATTGAAGCTCACATTTATGTAGAGGTTCAAATGGAGGCCCCATTAGGCTTGTGAGAACGATGTTTAGGATCCACACAGGTGAGGGTGGCACTCGGGGGGGGGGGGGGGGGTATTGGGGGTTGAATTATTCTCTTAAGGCCTTCAATTAAGGCTTTATTGGCAGGTACTCTGAGTGATAGATGCTGTGCATTTTGTAGATACGCTGCTATGGCAGCAAGGTGTAGTCTGATAGACGTGTAGGCTAGGTTGCATCTTTGTAGGTGTAGTAAGTAGCCTATGATGTGTTGGACAGACACATCTAAGGGATTGACGTTATTGTTGTGACAATAGATCACGAAACGTTTCCACTTGGCTGCGTAGCAAGCTCTAGTGGTAGGTCGTCTAGCTTCTCTAATGACGTTCATACAGTCAGGGGGAAGATTAAGGTAACCAAATTCTAGGATTTCAAGAGCCAGATCGCAAGGTTGAGCTGAGCTGGGTCCGGGTGTCTGATCTCTCAATAGTTCTGGGCTGAGAGGCGTGGAGAGAGGTGTAACTTTTGGTGCGGAACTATGGAGAGTTACAGCAATGTGGTGTACCACGGTTGTCTGGCCCAAGTCGGAGCAACTAGGATGAGAGTTAAGGAATGTTGCTGTAGTTTGCGCACCACTAATGGAATGAGTGGGAGAGGCGGAAAAGCGTACGCAAATCTGCCTAACCAGTTCATCCATATCGCATTGCCTTTGGACAATGGGTGTGGATATCTGGCGGCGAAGCTTGGGCATTTTGCGTTTTCGTGGGTGGCGAAGAGGTCTATCTGTGGATGCCCCCACATTTGAAAGAATGGTTGAAGAACTTGTGGATGAAGTTCCCACTCGTGGATCTGTTGTGTATGACGGCTCAACAGATCTGCAATGGTGTTTTGGACTCCTGGGTCATGTTGGGCTAGGAGAAAAATGTTTTGAGGTATGCCCATCTCCATATGCTCTGTGCTAGCTCAGATAGCTGCAGAGAGTGTGTGCCGCCCTGTTTTTGGATGTAGTACATGGCTATCATGTTGTCTGTGCGGACTAAGACAGCCTTGCCTGAGACGTGTGTTTGAAAGGCTTTTAGGGCTAAGAATATGGTCAGTAACTCCAGATGGTTGATGTGGAGTAACTTTTGCTGAGGTTTCCACCTGCCCTGCATGGTGTGATGTAGTAGGTGAGCTTCCCAGCCGGAGGCGATGCGTCCGCAGTTAGAACTATTTGAGGAACCGGCTCTAGGAACGGTCGTCCTTTGGAAAGGTTTTTGGTGGTCCACCACTGCAGAAAGCAATGGGCACGACCGTCTACCAACACCAGATCTGATAATTGACCCCGAGCCTGGTTCCATTGGAGTGCTAAGCACTCTTCGAGAGGACGCATCTGGAGTCTTGCATGAGGTACAATGAATATGCAAGAGGCCATCATCCCTATAAGATGCATAAACACGGGCTGGAAGAGAGTGTTGTGGTTGAAATTTAGCGAGAAGAGCATGTATGCTTGCTATCCTGGCGGGACTGGGGTAGGCTAAGGCTCTTGAGGTGTCTATGGTGGCACTGAGGTATTGTTGTACGTGGGACGGATGCAGATGGGACTTGGCGTAGTTTACTGTGAAGCCCAGGTCGTGAAGTAGTTGGTTAGTGGCGCGAGTGTGTTGTACACACTGGTTGTATGAGCCAGTCGTCTAGGTATGGGAAGACGTGGATGTGTTGTCTTCTCAGGTGTGCTGCCACTACCGCTAGGCACTTGGTAAACACTTGTGGTGCTGTGGTGACTCCGAAGGGGAGAACTTTGAATTGGTAGTGCTGACCGTCCACTACGAATCTGAGAAACTTCCTGTGAGCGTTGTGAACGGGAATGTGGAAATAGGCGTCCTTGAGGTCTATGGTGGCAAGGAAGTCGTTCTGGGAGAGCAGAGGAAGTACTAGCTTGAGTGTGACCATGTGAAAGTGGTCTGAGTGTATGTATTGGTTTAGGGGTCTGAGGTCCAGAATGGGTCTGAGAGAGCCGTCCTTTTTTGGTATGAGAAAATATAGGGAGTACACTCCCTTGTTTTGTTGGTGGGTAGAAACTGGTTCTATTGCACTTTTTTGTAGGAGGGAGATCCCCTCCTGCTTTAAAAGTGACAAATGTTCTTGTGACATTGGGCGCTGTTTGGGTGGAATGGTTGGGGGGGGGTAGATGTTAGTTCTAGACAGTAGCCTGATTGAATTATCTGTTGAACCCATCTGTCTGAGGTGATGGTAGCCCAGACAGGAAGGAAATTGTGGAGTCTGCCCCCGACTGGAGTGGAATGGTCTTGGGGGAGTGGAGGGAAGTCACTGGGTGGGGGTGGAGGCAGAGCAGGAGGTGTTAGTTTTGCCTCTGCCTTTGTTGTTGTTAACCCTGTATCTGCCTCTTTGGTAACCCCTAGTGAAGGTGGATTGGGTAGGGGCCTTGTAGGAAGTGGAGGCGCTGCCGGATGAGTAGCCTCTGGTGGTGCTTCTAAAGGAGGAACGGCGAAAGGAGCGCCTGGGAGCTTGTGACTGCAAGGCTCCCATAGATTTTGCTGTGTCTGTGTCCTTTTTCATTTTTTCGAGGGCTACGTCGACATTAGGGCCAAACAGGTGTTTCTCATCAAAGGGGCGGTTGAGGATGGAACTCTGAACCTCAGGTTTGAACCCTGAAATGCGTAGCCAGGCATGCCTACGCAGAAAGACGCTAGTATTTATTGCCCTGGAGGCGGTGTCAGCTGCATCGAGGGCACAACGGATGGAGGTATTAGTGGTGCTGGGCCTCTAATGTAGGTTGGATCTGTTGGGGCGGCCTTATATTTTTTCTCAATGCGAGGTTGATGACCCTGGCCCTAACCGGGTCTATAAAGACCTCTGGTGCATGCTTAATTACCCCCTTAAATATATATGAACAATGGTTCCGTAGGGTAAATATTATTTGCAATGAAGAAAAATCAATTGAACATAAACACAGCAATCGATGATCTAGCAAGCAATTAATCTTAAAGAATGAATAATACTTCAAAAAACGTAACAATTTATTTTTTAGTATTTCATCTGAATTTTAAATCATTCATCAACTCCTTTAGATATGTACAAAAAATGAGAACGGGCTGTATATACAATAATATTTACAAAACAACGACGCAGTGACAAAGTGAATAAGGTGACTCTGTGTGATTGTGAAGAAGTGAATATTTACAATATCAATAGAATACAAAGGAAGTTTTTTACACAAAAAGTCCTCGGCTAAATTATGGATAGGTAATGAGCCTTGTATGGCACAAGTCCTGTAATCTGTATATACAAGGCGTGCTTCAGACGGACTCCCCGAGACTAGGAGAATACATTGTATACATCAGCTGAATTGATATCCTGATGACCTTGACTCCAGCAGCGCTAAATAATTACCCTGAAGTCAGTGACTCTCAGCGGGCACGCTAATCAGAATGACAAACGAAGAAAAAGAGTAGATAACTAGGTGAAGAAGAATCTAGACCTTCTACGATACTGGTATTCTCCTGTGACTGACACTGAGCAGTAACCACGCCATACTGTTGGACATCGGTCCTTTCACCTTTAATTGGGCTGTTATACATCCCCAATGTCCTGAAGAAGACCCGACAGGACCATATAGAACAACTGGTCGACATAGGGTCGAAACGTTGACGGTTCCACAGTCCTGCACCAATTGGAATCCCTTGTATATACAGATTACAGGACTTGTGCCATACAAGGCTCATTACCTATCCATAATTTAGCCGAGGACTTTTTGTGTAAAAAACTTCCTTTGTATTCTATTGATATTGTAAATATTCACTTCTTCACAATCACACAGAGTCACCTTATTCACTTTGTCACTGCGTCGTTGTTTTGTAAATATTATTGTATATACAGCCCGTTCTCATTTTTTGTACATATCTAAAGGAGTTGATGAATGATTTAAAATTCAGATGAAATACTAAAAAATAAATTGTTACGTTTTTTGAAGTATTATTCATTCTTTAAGATTAATTGCTTGCTAGATCATCGATTGCTGTGTTTATGTTCAATTGATTTTTCTTCATTGCAAATAATATTTACCCTACGGAACCATTGTTCATATATATTTACGAGGCCCAGGTTCCTTGGGTTATAGGGTTACCCCTGTGTGCTTAACTCTAATTACCCCCTTAAGCATGAGCAGAATTGAGGTGGACCTCTGTGCAGTGTCAAATGTATCTAAGAGGAAATCCTCCTCAACTGGGTCTGTGTGGAGATCAACCCCGTGGTAGTGGGCAGCCCTATGGAGTAGCTGGTTTAAGCCCATTGTGTCCTCTGGAAGGGGAGGGGCTGGAAGGGTAAAGATCGTTCTGTGGGACGTTAGGGACGTCTGGGAATGTTGTAGTCGTCCCATGGGTATGGGGAGCCTGTAGGAATAGGGTCCACTGTTGGTTGGTTGTCTGCCCCGTCCCCTGTGTCGTAGATAATGTCCTCATCATCATCCTCATCTGGAGATGGTGTGGGAGAATGATGGGGTGGGGGAGACGGAGGAGGAGGAGGTGGAGGAGGTGGTGAAGGAATCCTCAAATGGGAGGTGGCAAAGTCTCTCCTTTTTGGTGGTGGAGCTGGTGCAGGCTTGTCCAGTGATCTTTTTCTGGTGCTAAGCGTCAAATGCCCAGTCTTTGGATACTTTACGAGGGTTTTTTGGTAAAGATCGGGTCGAAACAGTTCCTCTGTAAGAGGGAGATCCTTCGGTGCCGATGTTGTCAGAACCGTGGGTTTTTTAGGCGTCGATTCAGCAATGGTTCTTGGTTTGGAACCGTGAGGTTTAGAAGTGTCTTTTGACTTCCTCGGTTCCGAGGTGGGTCTCGGCTTTGAGGTTTGGGAGTCGAGGCTTTTCGGTTTCTTGCTCGGCTCCGAGGATGTTATTGGTGCCTAGGAGCCGGTGCCAGTCTTTGGCGCCGAGTGCTTCGGTGTCGAGCTCGGCGCGGACGAGGAAAGGGGTGTTTTCTTTTTCGGTGCCAGTGTGGATGAGAGTTTTTCGGCACCGAGGGTAGGCTGGCTCGAGCCCGAGCTGCCTGAAGGCTTGATGGGCTTCTTAACCAGGCCCGAAAGCGAGGTATGGGAAGCAGTCTCTCGGTGTATACCTAGGCCCGAAGGCGAAGGCGTGACCGAAGCCTTTTTTAATGGCATGGTGGGGGGTATGGGGTCGTGGTCGATGTTTGTACTCACGCCCCCCTGTGCCGGAGTGATGTCTTCGACGTCGGAGTCTTCAGCTTCGGAGGCGCTGACGAGGCCTTCTTCGGTGTGCTGTTGTTCCGGAATATCAATGCCTTCTTCAAATAGGTCGTCGGGGATCGAAGTCGACGAGTGAGCCATAGTTCTCCTTGCTCGTCGGTCCCGGATCGTCTTCTTCGATCGGAAGGCGGTGCAAGCTGGACAGTCCCTTGCCTCGTGTTTTGGAGAGAGGCAGAGGTTGCACACCTCATGTAGATCGGTGTGGGGAAACATCGACCCACATCGAGGGCACTTTTTAAATGGCGTCCTTTCCATGAGCCAGGACAGGAGCCTCGGTAGGCCTGAAGGCCTTCGTCGACGACCGGAATCGAAGACTTCGATTGTGGAGAGTCGCGTTGAGTGTGGAGAACGCGATCAAGACAATACCGTCGAAGGGGGAAGGATTGCGCGCCGAACAGGAAAACTTGAACGGTTCCGAACTGGAGCGCGAAGAACACGTCCGAGCCCGATGGCGGAAAAAAACAATCTGAGGATGGAGCCGAAGCCCATGCGCAATATGATCCAAAGGAGGAGTCACATACCTCGTGACTTCCAAAGACTTTCCAAGAGAAAAACAACAGCAACATCCGGGCCCAACACCAGATGGCGATCTATGCACAGTGTGGAATCTGCAGCTCATATGCCTCGAACATTTTTTTCCTATTAACTTCTAACTATTTTACTTCCTGGTTCTATTTACCTATATGGCTATTTTATGCATATTGATTGCTATTTTTATGTACCGTGGGACTCCCACTCCAACGACGGGGAATGATTCAGGCATGTGAATCTATGAAAGATACCCCAATACTGGAGAATTAGGTCTATCTCGTATCCAAGCCATGATGTACGGAGGCCCCATACCACACACTTTACCGGAGGTGAGCGCAGTGCACTTCTGGCTTGGCAAGAATCACTGCGTCACACCCAATGGACACAAAAGTTAACCCAACATACACCTCTGTGGCACGGCACCTGGTTGGGTGAGGTTAGTGGGCTGAAGGGTTTTTGATCTTGGTACCTTATAGGGATCTCCCAGCTTGGAGACGTGTGGGCCAGCGGTCATTTACACTCTTTCCAAGACTTCCAATCCAGATACTTCCTGCATCCTTCACAATTCTACAAGTACCTGCAGTTGTGTCATGCCCTTCACTCGCACATATCGGATGGCACAAAGATCCCGGAATACAACCCACCTGAGGCCAAGATTATGCTAGGGAACCTAGGGAAAGGGGGCATCTCCCGTATGTACCGAACACTAACCAACAATACCCCAACTAGTCTCGACCAGCTCAGAAGCCAATGGGAAGAATAGGTCGGCCCGCTAGAGGAGGAGGATTGGAGGGATGCGCTGATGGTACCTGTTCTGCTCGATTTTCCCGGCCTTCTTGTGAGGAAAAGATGATTAAATGTGACTTCAGTCTCTTACCATTCAAGTCTAAGGGTTAGAGTAGTGAATGGAGCCTATTTACTAGGCACTTCGACATGATTCTGTGCTCTTCCCCATAGATCAGGGCTTGCACACATAGCCTAGGGGATAGATTTGTTAGTATTAGGGATAACCTGTCCTGTAGTGAGGGTATTTCACGGAGCTGTGATGAATTCAGGCCTGGTAGGCCTCAAACGGGAGAGACTCCATCTTTCTTTCTGCTCCGGCAGCTTGGGATGCTTCTAGGTCAAACGTAATGTTTTAGTTATGAGGTGTTATTCGCTTGGAGAGAACCGGTTCAGGCCGGCCCTTATCGAAGGATTGTATTTTTCTTCATGCCGAAGACACTACATCAGGCCGGCCGGCTGGGAACGTGTCCTTGGTACGGGGAGGTACAAGAATTTGGTGGGCGGAAAGTTACAGGCCGGAATTTTCCATGAGGAAACGCACCTCTATATTAGTGAAAGTCTGAGGCAGTTACATGTTCAGTCCGTAGGCGGCATCTAGCTGTTAGCAGTAAAGCTACTACTTATTCCAGGGAAGACAGACGCCATCTTGAAGGCGGAGAAGAACCGTGAGACAGATGCTTTCCTAGCAGAATAGCCAGAGAGGAGAGAGTAGCCGATAAGGAAGAGGTCCCAGTGACTCGGAGAAGGGTGATTCCAGGCGAGCCGAGGCACAGACGAGAAGGGAACCTAGATGACCACTGAGTGCAGGCTACATACTACTAAGGTGATGTCGACCCTTTCTTATTAGAGTGTACAACTTAATCTTTCACTTTTCTTTGCAGGTTATGTGTTATATCGTAATGTTATGTGATTGTGCATGTAATAAGTAATAAAGTATCCAGTTTGTAGTGAACCAACATGTGCTGCGTGTTCTTGTATAAGAGGGTAGCCTATTCTTCTAGTCAGCTGCGGCTACATGAACAGATGTTAACCCTGATCAGGTAAGTGGTAAGTGAATAGAGGAAAGAGGAGCCCCTCGAACCTGAGAACAGGCTATGCCCGAACTGGCAATCCTTGTGTGATCTGATGAATAGTGAGACTGATTCCCTTTTTGTATGTTATGGTGATCATAGGATGAACTGTCGTATGAGACTGCCGTCTAGGTAGAGAGGTCTGGATTCGTAGGGGATCGCGAGGCCGCCACTTGTGATACTGTCGTATGGGCAGAGAGGTCTGGATTCGTAGGGGATCGCGAGGCCGCCGATTGTGCTGAGACTGCCGTCTGGGTAGAGAGGTCTGGGTTCGTATGGGACCGCGAGGCCGCCACTTGTGATACTGTCGTATGGGCAGAGAGGTCTGGATCCGGATGGGATCGCGAGGCCGCCACTTGTGATACTGTCGTATGGACAGAGAGGTCTGGATCCGTATGGGATCGCGAGGCCGCCAATTGTGCTGAGACTGCCGTCTGGGTAGAGAGGTCTGGGTTCGTATGGGACCGCGAGGCCGCCACTTGTGATACTGTCGTATGGGCAGAGAGGTCTGGATCCGTATGGGATCGCGAGGCCGCCGATTGTGCTGAGACTGCCGTCTGGGTAGAGAGGTCTGGGTTCGTATGGGACCGCGAGGCCGCCACTTGTGATACTGTCGTATGGGCAGAGAGGTCTGGATCCGTATGGGATCGCGAGGCCGCCGATTGTGAGGTCTTGGTATGCATAGTAGGAATCCCCTGTCCTTAGGTGGTAGATATATGTGGTTGCAGGATTGTAAATAGGTTCTAGGGAGGGGGTAACGTTCTGGCTGGGTTAGTGAGGCTCTGATGATCGGGTTCTATCTGATCCGAAAACCCAAGCAGAACAGTACCTAAGACTGTCACAGCTTCGGTCAGACTCCGCCTGATCCAGCTATACTATTTACATGCCACCTACTTACCCCAGTGCGCCTTCATAGAGCAGGCCTCTGCCTGTCCCCCTCTTGCACGCGCTGCGGTCATGAGTCAGCGGATTTCTTTCACATGGTATGGGCGTGTCCACACTTGGCCCTATTCTGGAAGGGCATTGAAGATGAACTCACCGACATCTTGGGTTGGGAAGTCCCTCACGAACCGCGACATACAGTTCTGGGGATCACAGATGGGTTGGACGGGTCCCGCAGTGAGAAAAAGTTTTTTAACATGGTAATGGTGGTGGCCAAACAGGACATAGCGACCGCCTGGAAACGGGCAACACCGCTCAACATCGGGACTTGGCGGAAGGGGGTGGACTGGTGTGCAACCCAAGAGAAACCAATGTATGAGGCGCGGGGATGCCCAAAGATATATCAGAGGGTGTGGGGCAAATGGCTGAGTACCGTGGTTTAACTTGTGTATCCGCCACATGTCCGTATTGTTTGCACGCTCAAGGGTAGTGCATAGTGTGATGATTCAAACAAATGATTGTAATATTGTGATCCTCCTGCAATGTGCTCTATCGCTGACTTTGTTCTCATGTTTGAAAATCAATAAAATGGTTTATAAAAAAAAAAAGAACTACACTATTCAAGCAAAACAAATCTCTTAGAGGGTTCCACTTCTCAGATGTATTTTAGACCACTTCTCATGCCACATCATGCCAAAAAGATGACTTGCAACTTAAGTACTTTCAAAATCCTCAAGTTCCTGAGATGTTAAACCTTCATTTCAGAGTTCCAACACAGTGTGTACATTTCCAAAAACTCTGCTAGATGATGACAGTGTATTTATACTGGCTCTAACTCTTAGCAGAAAGTTATCTTAAGAGTTCAGTTAAAGAGGAACTCCTGGCAAGAATGAGCATTAATCAGCTGGAGAAACCTTTCCCGACTATAGTTAGAAAATCATTCTGAGTGGCTATACACTCTTTTTTTAAACAGATCTAGTATTTTCTTTCAACGTAGTTCATTTACCCAAGAGTCCAAAAAGATTATCTTATCCGTGCATTAAGGTTGGAATAAAGGCAGCAATTTGCTTGCAGAAAAACTGGTTTGGAAACCGATTTACTGCCCTCCATTAGTGATTGTAATGAAGGATTGATTATGTTTTCTGTTGGGTACAGCAAAGGTATTCTTTGATAATTCTTTCCCACATACCACACCATTTCTTTCGTTATACACTCATTTAGAAAGTTCACAACACTTGCTCATTAACACATTGATTAATGGGAACTTGAATTTCAGTCTTTGGATGGTCCTCCAATGCCAAACACTGACAAACTTCAATAAGTTAGATGTTTCCTGTGTGTACCCGAGTTAATTTCCAATCACATATGTTGATCTGGATGAGCTCGTTTATTGGTATGTCTTCTGTGATTTCCTATTATTCTGTGTGCTTTTAATTCATAGCAGTTTGCATTTTGGTGTATCTGTGTACGTTTAAATGTCATGCTTTAAATACAATTCATAAAAGCTCTCTTATAGACTTCCAATGAATCATAAAAGTACACCACTATCTCTAGCACTAAACCAGTATATTGGGTAATATTTAGTCCAACTCAGGCTTGTCAACCAAACAACCTTCTCTAGTGCACACAAAAAGTAAGTGGGGAAAGGAGGTTAGGTATGGTGAAAGAGGAGATAAGAAGGCAGAACTAAACAAAATTGCATTAAAAGGCACACCAATAGTTGTAAAAAGATCACAGAAGGTTGCAACTGGTCTATTTCTCTTGCTAGGTCATCTGAGGTACTGTTTCTAATAGAGTAGAGAAAATGGACATGAAAGAAAATCAAGTCCATTGTCAGATCCACTGGTCTTAGTGACTTGCATCCTTCAGTGTCGCCCTCTTTTATTATAATCCCAATTTTTTTACAGGTTTCAAAGAAGACCAATTTCTTCTCTACTCTCAGTCTAGAAAGAAACTAAATTAAGACATACACCTTAGGGCTAAGAGTTCCTTTTTGACTATTTGCCGTTACATTCTCCACTTTACAGTAACTTGGCGCAGATCTCGGAAAATATGCATTTTTATTCCATGCAAGGCAAAACTTATTTTCTTTACCCCCACTCTTGTTAAAGATTTGCATTGCTTGATTCCAGTACCTCTGCCACATGGACTTTGTGTGGAGCGAAGAGACCTTAAGGACCACTCCGTTGTGACTTCAGTATCCTCTATAACAGTAGTTCTTAACCTGTGTACCAGGGACCCCTGGGCTCAGGTGGTCCGTAAATGCTTAAAAAACTAAACATTAATAGATTTATAAAATGTAAATAAACAAAGCAATAAGTACAAGATAACATTTTAAAACATTCTGTAAATGTGAAGGATTTGGATATTGAAAGCTAAAAAAGAAGGTAGTATCATCAGCTTGATTCACAGGACCAGAGTAGTATGGATGATGAGTGGTGTCAATTGAACTTAGCTCGAACCTTCCAATTAAAAATTTCGATTTTTTGAAATATTAGTTTGTGAATTAAATAAAATTTCATAATTTGAATGAAAATTGTTTTGTATTTTTATGTATTGCTTTGCAGTTCAAATGATCGAAAATGCTTAGGCCGGTGTCCAATATGGATTCCGTGGTGTCCCCGGGTCCCATTAATGATTAAGTGGGGGTCCACAGAAGTCAAAAGGTTAAGAACCCCTGCTCTAGAACTGACTTGGTATAAAGTACAGAAAAACATTTCCAATTTTTCTGTACACTTATTTTTGGTCTCCATATGTCACATCAGACCCCTTATTAAATAACTCCAACATTGCTCATTTTATCAAGTTGAATTCCAAATTCCTCCAGCGGCTGCACCACAGAAGAGAACTTGTCCTCAATAAGCCAAAGGCACTGTCATTTTTTTATTTTTTTATTGTTGCAGTGGCCAGTGTCTTTCCCTAAGTCAGGGATATTTCCTTTAATCTTTACTTTTTGCACCATGCCTCTGCTTGCTTCACTGAAGGTTGGGGGCTTTGGTGTAAAGAAGTCTTTTCAAGCAAGCAGTTTGTCTTCATGAGCAGGAATTTTTACACTTGGAGTAATCACCCAACAAAAGGCCCAGAGTGGAGGAAAGAAAGAAAAAAGAAGAAGAAGAAAAAAAAGACACCCCCTCTTTCACAGAAGGCCCAGGTTCTTCTCTCAGCACAGCTCAGTCTTCATGTAGTATATGACAGAACACTGGATCTGCACACATCACAGTGCCTGCTGGCTTCTCCCCTCAGCTCTTGATGCCCCCAAAACCAAGTATCAACCAGGATTCCACTCCGATTCTCGTTTTATTGAAAGACAATAATGACCTACTCAGGCCCCTCGCTTCCTCTGGAGAGAGAATGGTGTGAGGGACAGATGCATCAGGTGAAAGCATAGTCTGCAAGCACTACCAACAAGCAAATGTGTCCATCACTGAGTGAGTCACATGTTCTTATGCTGCTCACAAGTCCTAGAATATTCGAGGTAGGAAAAATAACCCACCAAGCGGTTGTCAACCTCCCCATCCCAAGGTCCATCAGCTGGTAGGTGTGCAACACTACCAGGTCTCCACACAACAACCACAGAGGCAACCATATCAAACCTCTGGGTGAATCAGGCCATTGAGGAGCCCGACAACGGACCTTGTAGCATTATTAAAATGCTCTGTTTTGCACCATTCATTTGGAAATCTTGCAAACTAGACTTCTAGTTCTTAAAACGATTCATTTAGCAGGATCTGGAAGCAACGTTAGTTCTTGGACAGAATACAAACTCCTGGTATAGTTGACACATCTTATGCAATTACATATACAAGAGTCTGCTTAAATAGTGCCTACTGCCTGTTTCTCACTTCCTTTAACATGGAAAAGTAACAATAAAACAATGATGTTAAATAATGGCAAAGCAATAGTGTAGACATTTACTGAAGTAGTTTTCCACCCTGGGTATTTTGCTTGAGGTGGTTTTAGGTGCTATTTACTTTGACTAGGCCAAATATTATCAAGGATGTCTTGATAAAGCAACCATCTGATAGGACATCCTGTATGACATCTGGTGTGACATCCGGTCTGGCATGCGGACTAGCGTTCTGCTTAGTATAATGTGTGGTATTCAGTCCATCATCTGAACGGATATCATTTATGCAGTCCTGTGTGTCAGCCTGCACTGTATTCTGACTAGGCTAAATCGGTATACTAAATGGCATCCTGGCTAATGTTTACATCACTAGCTCCATCTAGATTTGCCAAATGCAAAGATTGCAGAACCTGAAATTTGATTTGTATTCTTTTGAGGTGTAGAGGTGGGCTTATCAACACGTCTGCATTAAGTGTTGCTTAGCCTTCACATTTTTCTTGTATACTCATTTTCACAAACAAAATCACCTTCTTGTTGAGCTGTGATTTCTACATCAACCTTATTCTCCTAAACTGTGATGTTGGCTGAGATATAAGTGTGCAGAGACTGAGTACTCAAGAGTAGCTCACACTCTGAGAATATGTTACTGACAAGGACTACGAGAGCCTGCTCTGAATATTCTGGAGACACGTTTCCAGGAATCACAGTAAAATGTTTCCAAAATGGGAAAGGGATAATGAGAGGCTCTGCAGAATAATATTTTAACCATTTTCTCATGCAAAGTAACAATTTAATTGGTCCGAAGTCCCTTTATTAGGCTTCAAATTCCACAGGCCTCAAAATAGGCTGCATTCTCCTGGACTTCTATGACCACGCAACAAATGTGGCTTGCCTCAATAGCCAAAGTTTTAGCAGATGCCATGTTTTTTTGCCTCTGTATAACAGTAATGACCCTACCCATACAAAAAAAGTAGGAATGGAAAAATTCTCGAGTTTATGGTTTATTTGCAAAACTGAAGAACTTTGGGGCAACACTCACCAAAAAGTTGGTTGACAAACACCTTCTCAGTAAATTATGATGGACAACTTCACACGCTTCCTAAAAGTAATTTTTGAAGGAACTTAAATCATAAATAATTTAACCAAAAAGCAGTAAATACCTGCTGCATCAAAATTGTGGTGCAAATATGGTAGAAAATCTGAGGACACTAGCTATGGAAGTAGTTAAATTCTAAATTATTTCACCTGATTGGCTACAGTGCTGACCCTATGCTCAGTTGGATTGGCTGAAAACACTACTAAGAAATGTGGGTTGATTACTACTATGCTAAACATTTTACCTGAGATTCCAAGCTTGCAATGACTGAAGACTCTTAATGCTTTAAAAAGCCAATGTGGTACAAAAAAAAACCCAATTCTTTACTCACAGGCGTCTTCACGTTACAAAGGACAAACTACAGATCAGTTTATTTCATCCAAAAAGTGCTTCACTGAGCTAACTGTTGCTTACAGGTCAAAGTTTGCAGCAATCTTGCAAAAAAATATCCTTAATGAGTTTTTAAAACAAAGAGCATCTTGGACTAGCAGGCAGAGTTACAACAATAAGAAATCTATTTTTCCTTTAATCTATATAAAAGGAGACAAAACACCAACTTGGAAATAGTAGTTTTAATTAGCAAAACAATGTTAATATAATAGAATGAAGTCTTCATGCTCTAAAATAACATTCTGCTGAAACGAATGTCCTGGAAAATTGCACAAAATTAAATCAAATATTGAAACCACGTACCGGAGGTCTAATTTCAGTTCCCCATGGTTCTTTTCTGGGGAAAAGGAATCTGAACCAGGTTTGCAAGGAATACTTTTCTCCAAATTTTCATCAGGAAACATCCGAGAAAGCTGTGGGAGTTATGACAGGATATCAGGGAAGAATAGTTAGAAACATTTAGTAATGTGCATACGACCGACTTTCTATTTAAAACTCCTCCTCAATTACTATTGCTGTTGCTGGTGTTATTAAACAAAACACCAGCAACAGCAATATCTACTAATAGGATAGCTTGTTTTAGTTAATTTGTCAAGATAGTGCAAATTGGAACTACCATCTACTTTTATATACTTTCTAAAATGTTTCTGTTTTGAGATATGTATGAATGCCTAACATCTGCTGGATCAGACATCAAAAGAAACACTCAACAATATAAGCCTCAAAGGAAATAAGCCTAATGCTTTATTTCAGCACATTGTCTTTATTTGAAAACACGGTCATAATTTAAAAGCAGCAGAGATTATTAATCTAGGTCACAACAATGAACTCAGAAGGAAAAATAGCTTGCACATCATGAAGCAATCAGCTACATGATTAGAGAACAATTAGTTATGAATAACTTACTTGCAAACACATTACATTAAAAACACATTCTAAACTATTGGATTCATGCTCCTCAGCGCTGGATTGTGACAGAGCTCATTCCCAGCCACTGACTCTCGCTGACACAAGTGTCTTAACATGCCTTCTTCAGGTAAACAGACCATAGCAGCGGTACCCTAAGCCAAGCCGCTTTTAGTGTACACTAGCCACTTCTATTAATTAACCTGGCTCTCTTCCAGGGGTATCCTCATCAAAGTCATAAGCACTGAATATTCCCGCCCATGTGCGGGGACCCCGGAAAAAATAAAAATTATATATGAAAAACACATATATATACAGCTCTGTATATGTATAAACACATATATTATTTTTTCCAAACCAATGCAGCCCCCATAGTAGGCTAGACAATGTAATAATAATGAATGTAAACATTCCTTTTTTCTTTTTTTTTTTTTTAATGAGACAAACCTCATGAGAAAGAAAAGAAAACACTGTGCCAAACACAGATCAAAAACATTGTTAGCCTGCAGGCTGCATTGTAATACAATACCATAGAGACTGAAAAGCCTTGTACAGATAAAAACTGGCACCGTGCCTTTAAGGCAGCCCTGATCCCAAGATCCCATCATGCCTCAGGGGTGACAGTTGGGTCAGTTGTTCTTTGCGGGACCCGTAGGTCTAAACACAAAGATATACTTCTTTCAGATTTAAGAATAGAATCCTCTCATTTGCCTGGGGAAGCGGGTGGGTTGCTTATGACTTTGATGAGGATACCCCTGGAAGAGAACTAGGATTACAGGTAAGTAACTTATCCTTCTCTTCCAGGGGATCCTCATCAATAGTCATAAGCACTGAATAGAATAGCGAGCCTACCTTCCACCTGCAGGCAAATGAGAACTGCACTGAAATTAAAATACAACCGAGATAGTCAGTTGTTGAACAGGTTCCTCAAGGTGGCTTGCCCTACTTGAGTGTCTGCTCTGGTGTCCGAGTCCAGACAATAATGTCTCGTGAATGTATGGACAGATCTCCAAGTAGCTGCTTTACAGATCTCGGAGAGTGGGACATTATTGAGAAACGCAGCAGTCGCCGCTTTTCCTCTTGTGGAATGTGCCTTAGGTAGAGGCTACAACAGTTTTTGAGCTAGTTGGTAAGCCAATTTAATGCTTGACACAATCCATCTGGCAATAGAGCGTTTAGATGCTGCAAAACCTGTATGGACACCACCATAATTTACAAACAGTTGGTCAGACTTTCTGATAGTCTTAGATTTATCCAGGTAGAATTTGAGAACTCTTTTAATATCCAAAGAATGTAACGCCCTCTCCGCTGGTGAGGAGGGGTTGGGAAAGAAAGTTGGCAGCGAGATAGTCTGATTTACATGAAAATCAGACACCACTTTAGGTAAAAAAGATGGAGGAGTCCTCATAACCACTCTATTAAGGTGAAAAACCGTGAAGGGTTCTTTTAGCAAAGGGCTTGTATTTCACTCACCCTACAAGCTGAGGTAATAGCTACCAAGAAGGCTGCTTTCCACGTAAGGTGCTGTAAAGTAGCCTTATGTATGGGTTCAAAAGGTGGACTCATAAGCTTTGAAAGAACCAGGTTCAGCTCCCAAGGAGGCGAGGGAGGCCTTATTGGGGGGTAAACCTTTTTGCGGCCCTGCAAAAAGTTCTTCACCACTTGCAGTTTAAAGAATGAATGCTGAGAGGGAGAGCGCCTGTAGGCCGTAATGGCCGCTAGGTGCACTTCGATGGAGGAAAATTTCAATCCCACCCTGGCTAACTGAAGTAGATAAGGTAAAATCACTTCCTCTTGACCTTTTGTAGGGTTATATTGATTTTGAATACACCATATGTAAAACCTCTTCCACTTAAAGAAGTAAGAGTGTCTTGCAGAAGGTCTCCTAGCTTCCTTCAATATGGTCATACAGTCCTGAGGAAGGTTTAAATGTCCATACTGGAGGACTTCAGGAGCCATGCTGTTAAGCTCAGTGAGGGAAGGTTGGGATGGTAAATCCTCACCTGCATCTTGGTTAGCAAGTCCGGCCTGCACGGCAGACGCCTGTGCGGGCGGATCGATAGATGAAGGAGATCTGGGTACCACCACTGCCTCGGCCAGTCCGGTGCCACCACCAACTGATCCACGCCACCAAGAAAACTGCATTCAAGGAACGACTGGACAACAACGCACACAACAGCAAGGAACTCTTCAGCATCGTTAAAGAGCTCTCCAACCCAAACGCCGGAAACAACGACATCACCCCTTCGCAAGACCTCTGCAACTCCCTCGCCTCCTACTTCCACAACAAGATCGCGGACATACACAACAGCTTCAGCACTCAACCGACGAACGCCACGACCGAACCACCGCCCCCCACCACCACCCTCCGCACCTGGACTCCGATCAGCACCGAAGACACCGTCCGCACGATGAACTCCATCCACTCCGGATCTCCGACCGACCCCTGCCCTCACCACGTCTTCAAGAAAGCAGACGCTGTCATGGCACCCCACCTGCGGGACATCATCAACACCTCCTTCGACACCGCCACCTTCCCGGAGAGCTGGAAGCACGCCAAACTCAGCGCCCTACTCAAGAAGCCATCGGCCGACCCGACCGACCTCAAGAACTACCGCCCCATCTCGCTGCTCCAGTTTCCTGCAAAAGTCATCGAGAAGACCGTCAACAAGCAGCTGGCCGCCTTCCTCGAGACGAACGGATCCCTCGACCCCTCGCAGTCTGGCTTCCGGGCAAACCACAGCACCGAGACCGCCCTGATCGCAGCCACCGATGACATCCGAGCGCTGCTCGACAACGGAGAAACAGCGGCCCTCATCCTCCTCGACCTCTCCGCGGCCTTCGACACTGTCTGCCACCGTACCCTAGTACAACGCCTCAGCAACGTCGGAGTCCAGGAGAAGGCACTGGAGTGGATCATCTCCTTCCTCGCCGGAAGGACACAGAGTCCGTCTCCCTCCGTTCAGATCTGAAGCCACTGAAATCATCTGCGGCGTCCCACAAGGCTCCTCGCTCAGTCCAACCCTCTTCAACGTCTACATGAGCCCCCTCGCAGACATCGCACGCCAGCACAACCTCAACATCATCTCATACGCCGACGACACCCAGCTGATCCTCTCCCTCACCAACGACCCCGCCACCGCCAGAGCCAACTTTCACGAAGGGATGAAAGAGGTAGCCGAATGGATGAAGAACAGCCGCCTGAAACTGAACTCGGACAAGACGGAAGTCCTCATCCTGGGATCCTCACCCGCCGCTTGGGACGACTCCTGGTGGCCCCCCGCCCTAGGCAGTGCACCCAAACCAACAGACCACGCACGCAACCTGGGCTTCATCCTGGACTCCTCCCTCTCCATGACCAGACAAGTCAACGCCGTCTCCTCGTCGTGCTTCAACATCCTGCGCATGCTACGCAAGATCTTCCGATGGATCCCCACCAAGACCAGGAAGACGGTCACCCAGGCCCTCGTCACCAGCCGTCTGGACTACGGCAACTCCCTCTACGCCGGAACCACCGCCAAACTCCAGAAGAGACTCCAGCGGATCCAGAACGCCTCAGCACGACTCATCCTGGACATCCCCCGTCGCAGCCACATCTCCGGACACCTGAGAGACCTGCACTGGCTCCCAGTCAACAAGAGAATCACCTTCCGTCTCCTCACCCACGCACACAAAGCCCTACACAACCAAGGCCCAGGATACCTCAACAGCCGCCTCAACTTCTACGCTCCCAAACGCCAGCTTCGATCGACCAGCCACGCCCTCGCCGCCGTCCCCCGCATCCGAAGAGCCACCACAGGGGGACGGTCCTTCTCCTACCTCGCCGCCAAGACATGGAACTCCCTCCCCACCCACCTCCGCCTGACCCAGGACCACCTCGCCTTCAGGAAGCACCTCAAGACCTGGCTGTTCGAGCAGTAGCGGACCCCCCTCCCCCAGCGCCTTGACACCCTCTGGGTGAGTAGCGTGCTATATAAATGCGATGATTGATTGAGTGTTGCAGCTTGGTCACCACTTTCGGGATTAGCGGAAGAGGAGGAAAAGCGTACACAAATGTCATTGACCAGTCGATCAAAAGGGCATTCCCCATTGACCCTGGTCGATAGTACCTTGAGGCGAAGCCTCGGCATTTTGTGTTGCTTTCGTCCACGAAGAGATCTATTTGCGGACGGCCCCACTCCTCGAAAATGTCCTCTAGAACCTCGTCGTTGAGGACCCAGTCCTCTGGATCTTGAAAGTGCCGACTGAGCGAGTCCGCTTGAACGTTGAGCTCGCCTGGCAGGTGTACCGCCGTTATGGAAATGTTCCTTGCCAGGATCCAGTGCCATAGGGATTGAGCCTCCAGCGAGAGAGTCCTGGAACGCGTACCTCCCTGCTTGTTTAGGTAGTACATAGTGGTGGTGTTGTCCGTTTGTACTAAAATGGAACTCGTTCTGATTGAGGGCAGAAAAGCTTTGAGGGCGAGATGGACTGCCCTGAGCTCTAGCATGTTGATATGATATAGCTGCTCGCTGCTGGATCAAAGCCCCCGAGCCTGCAGAGTCCCCAGATGCGCGCCCCACCCTTGGAGCGATGCGTCGGTGATCAATGTTTGCGATGGGGATTCTTGATGAAAAGGGATTCCAACCCGTAGATTGATCGGACTCATCCCCCACCTGATCGACTGCCTGGCCGTCGCTGAAAGACACACCTTGTCCTCCCAAAGAGAAGTCCTTTGGTCCCATTTGACCTCTAGATCCTGTTGGAGAGGACGCATTCTTAACCTGGCGTTGGGCACTAGGAATATGCAAGATGCCATGGCCCCTAGCAGGGATGATATCTGTCGCGCTGTAGACAGATTGTTGACCATGATACATTTGCCTTTTTGAGCGAGGGATAACTCTCTCCTCCAAAGGAAACACTTTTTCTACTTTGGAATCTATAAGTGCTCCTAAGTAGTGTATCCTTTGCGTTGGTTTGAGGGTGGATTTTTTGTAATTGACCTGGAGTCCCAATCGGTGACACAGATTTAGTCAGCGTGTCTGCTGTGAGCTTACACTCTGGGGCGATGGACCTTTTAGTAACCAATCGTCTATATAGGGATAGACGAAGACTCCTGCGCACCTCAGGGCAGCAGCTACCACAGCCATGCACTTTGTGAACACTCGAGGTGCTGATTTCAGGCCAAATGGTAGAACCTTCAACTGGTAGTGGGAGGTTCCAACCACAAATCTCAGGTATTTCCGATGACGATGGCAGATGGGTATATGAAAGTACGCATCTAGTAGGTCCAGAGAACACATCCAATCGCCTCGACGGGGATGTGGATATATTTGGTGGAGTGCTAACATGCGAAACTTCTCTTTTTTGATATGTTTGTTGAGTGTTCGTAAATCCAAGATGGGTCTGAACTCTGTTTTTGGACTTCTTTTCTGAATCAGAAAATACCTGGAGTAGAGTCCTCTCCCGCTCTGTGCTCTTCGAACCCTTTCTATGGCCGATTTGAGAAGAAGGGTAGCCACCTCCTCCCGCAGCATCTTGAGCTGATGATTCGAATGCACTGGGTGGATTGAGGGAGGAAGACTCCGGAAACGAAGAGAGTATCAATGTCGCAGTATAGTTAGAACCCACTTGCCTCTGGTGATGTTTTGCCACTCTTGAAGATGTTGAGAAATACTCCCCCCCCCCCCCCCTTACTGGAGCGGTGGACAGTCTTGGAGTAAGCGACTGCTCATTGTTTGCCCTGAGCTTTGTTACCGCTGTTGGATTGGCGGTTATTCCCTCGTCCTCTTGATGATCGACGAGTCTGGAATTGCTGCTTTTTCTGCCCTTGCTGGTCTTGGTTCTTTTGCCAGTGAGGGGTTTGAGCTCTCTGTTGGAAGGTACGCCTGTCGGATCCCCTGCGACGGCGGAATTCCTTCCTCTTCTCCAGACCCACAGCTTTCATGGTTTCAAGCTCTGATTTCATACGAGCCATCTCGTCGTCGTGTGTGAGCCAAAAAGAGAAGTTCCAGAAAAAGGTAGGTTGAGAATCCTAGCTTGAGCCTCAGGTTTAAGAGCCGTTAATCTCAGCCAAGAGGATCTTCTGGCCGAAATGCCATGGGCGTAGGAGTGAGCTGCTAGAGTAGCTCCATCTGCTGCCGCACTTATCACCTGATTGGAAACCAAACTGCCCTCCTGCAGGATCTCCTCAAAATCCTTCCTATCCTCCTGATGAAATTTGTCTTTGAACCTCTGGAGAGAATCCCAAAGCGCTCTGTCGTAGCGCCCTAAGAGAGCTGAGGCACTAGAAATCTTTAAGCTGGAAGCGGCCGATCCACATACTCTTCTACCCCAAGAATCTTGCGTCTTGCTCTGCTTATCCGGAGGGACTGTAGACGACAATGCCACCGACTGTGTTTTTCTAGCGGCCGCCGTGATTACAGAATCAGGAGGAGGATCAACTTTGAGAAACAGAGGATCCTCTGGAGCGGGACGATATTTTTTAAGGATTCTTGCCGGAGCAGACTTGATGGTAGCCGGCATTAGGAAAACGTCCATCACTGGTTTAAGCAACCCAGGAACCAGAGGCAACAGTGGACGAGCCGCCGTCCTTTCATGAAGGGTCTCAAAGATGACTGAGGAAGTTGTTTCCTGAACAGGCATAGGAATGTTCAACTTGGCCGCTCCCTTGCACAAAACCTCTTGAAATGTGCTGATGTCATCCACTGGAGAAACTCGAGATGGTGGCGTATCTGACAGTGTGGGAGAGTAACTTCTCTTGGAGGAGCGGCCGGATGAAGAAGATGTAGGAGACCTCCGCCTTCGTTTCTCAGATCGCCCCGACTCCCTTCTGCGAGAGGTGGATCTGGATCTTCTCCTGGGCAAACGTGAACGAGAGCGTCCCCCATAATCTCTTTCCCGAGAATGAGAACTTGCTGGTCTCCTTGGTTGGGCAAGGTTCCTCAATCTAGTCAAGGAAATGCTCACTGCATGCGCCATAGCAGGTATGCGTGGAGGTATGGACTCCGGTAGAAATCTGGGGGAACTTTGTCCCGGTAGATGTCCCTTTTCCTGCCTTTGGAGTGTCAGGGACGCTCTCAATTGAGGACTTGCTGGTCGAGGCTGCTCTACTGGGGAAAAAGGAGCTGGAGAAGAATTTATCACTTCTGGGGATCTGGATCTTGAAGGAGACAGAGGAGATCCTGAGGAGGCTGATGGAGAAATGGAAATAGGTGGAGACCTAGACACTGAACCATGTTCCGATGCCACATCAGGTGGAGATCGTTGTCCTGATGACTCTCTATGCGGAGACCTCCGTCTCGACGCTGACCTGGACGTCGATCTAAGTCCTGACGTCTCCTGAAGCCCCACAGCGGAGGACTGCCTCGACAGCGATAAGCCTATCGCCGTAGATCTGGACTTCGACGCCGACTGGATAAACGGCGATGAGTCGTGCCTCGACATCGAGAGCCTTGTCGTCGACGGAGGGCTTATCCTGGACGGAGGCCTAGAACCCGACGGGGAACCTCGCCTCGACGTCTGTATCCTCGCCGTGGACGGTTGTTTTGGCGTCATGGATACTTTTGACGGCGGAGGCGCCTGCCTCGACGTCGATCTCAACGGAGGTGTCTGCCTCGACGTCGATCCTTGCTTCGACAACGATCTTCGCCTCGACGTCGCTTATGTCTCCGATGGCGATCTCCTGCGCCTTACTCTCGACGGCGATCTTAGTCTCGACGTCGCTGCTGATTTCGACGGCAACCGTCCGTGCCTTTCCCTCGACGTCGACTTCCTTCTAGATGTCGACTTCGACGACGATTGGTGATGCTTCTCCTTAGACGCCGATCGATGCTTTCTCGACGGCGATGCTTTCGACGACAAACGTCCGCGTTTCGCCGCCGGATCTTGCGTCGGCGCTTACTTTCTTTTGGAAGCGTGACTCTCCCTTGTCTCCTCACCTCTCAACGATGATCCCGCCGCTGGAGTCTTCGACGCCGAGCCTGACGTCGATGGAGAACAAACAGGTATCAACTGCTTCGACGTCGACGTCGACCGCATCTCTGAAATGCCATAAAGCCTAATCCTCTCCCTTTCCTTCAAAGTCCTCTTTGAAAGGTTCTTACAATGACGACAGGAGAATGTGTGTCAGGTAGACAAATGATGATACACACATCATGTGAATCCGAAGTAGCCTTCTTTTTACCACAGGATGGACAGGCCATGAACAAGGAAGGCATTTTTGACAGAAAAAAATTAGAAATCTGTCAAGAAAATCAGTAAATGCTTCACCAAACAGGAGAATATTTTGAATGAAGGAAAAAAAATCACCAAAAATTGGTAAGTTCTTGACTAGAAAGTCAAAAAAGAAGAGAGCTGAATTCCAGGGTCCTGACTTAAGGAGCCGGAAAGAACAACTGACCCAACTGTCACCCCTGAGGCATGATGGGATCTTGGGATCAGGGCTGCCTTAAAGGCACAGTGCCAGTTTTTATCTGTACAAGGCTTTTCAGTCTCTATGGTATTGTATTACAATGCAGCCTGCAGGCTAACAATGTTTTTGATCTGTGTTTGGCACAGTGTTTTCTTTTCTTTCACATGAGGTTTGTCATTAAAAAACAAAAAAAGAGAAAAAAAAGGAATATTTACATTCATTATTATTACATTGTCTAGCCTACTATGGCGGCTGCATTGGTTTGGAAATAATAATATATGTGTTTATACATATACAGAGCTGTATATATATATATATATATATATATATATATATATATATATATATATTATATTATATATATATATGTGTTTTTCATATATAATTTTTATTATTTCCGGGGTCCCCGCACATGGGCGGGAATATTCAGTGCTTATGACTATTGATGAGGACCCCCTGGAAGAGAAGAAGATTCACCATCATGGGGCACAAAAGCGACAAAGACAGCAGCAGGCACTATCTGAAGATGGGACCTCACATGAGCAAGGAGAGGGTCAATCCTCTACCAGGGGTCTACCATCACCCTCTGAGGACCCCAAAGGAGGAAGATCCAAAAAGAGGAGAAGTCCAGGAAAACTACAACATTCCCTTTCGACATCGAGGCGAGGTACAGTGGCAACATGTTCACCATTAAGAGCTGGGTCAACGTCGAAGAGGATACACACATGGTTGACGTCAAAGGATTCCATGCAGTGCTTAATTTGTGCCGGTGCTTAGCACCGGCACCTAATTATCAGGGCCGGGTCTACACACTCAGGTGCACGTAATTGATTTATACAAGTAATTTACTTGCTTCGCAGCGCTACGGCCGGGACTTGGCAGTGGCAAAACTAAGTGTTTTACAGTACTTCCTGACTGACTCCGGCGGACTGTATGACTTGCCTTCTTCACTTGACTTCACTACTTCTGAGTTCTTCTCAGTTCTCAATCAGATTCTACTTTCTGCTCGCTCGCGTTTTCTTTTGCGGTTGATGCACTGTCAGTGGGCGCCGGGCGGGCGGGCAGGGCTCGATTTTGTTTCACTTATCGGGGCCGGGTTGGGGGCGGGGGCTGTACGCGGCAGCGTGCGCACTGCGCAGATTTTTTAAAAATTCTGGATTGATTGCGCACGCCGCACGCCACGCATTCAGTGCCACGCCCCACCATAGCCGCGCAGTGCCGCACCTAGTCTTGTGGTTCTTCGTAATCGTTCAACAGCCGCAGGCTGCGGCTCAGCGCTCACTGACACACTCAGTGACCCGGGCCGGTCGGACGACGTTGTGACTGACTGAGCCTTGAGGTCTGGCAACAGCTGCTGCACCGTGCCACCAGGTGAGCGTGAGACAGGGCCTCCTAGCAGCATCCTAAGTAAGCCCTAATCAATCGGAGAAAGACAAAGAGACAGTTAATGAAGCTGCGCAGCAGCCGGCAGTGAGTGCATAAATCCTTCCTACTGTCCCTCAGTCTCCGGCCGCCTAATGTATGTGATCAGTGTGAGTTTCACAGTGTTGTTGTTGCCGCCATTTCTATGGCAACTCAGAAGTAGGAACTACTCTATCAATGAAATAACATCATGATCACACCAAAACGTGAGCGATGCCCACACTCTCTCTCAGCCATTTTGGTATTATGGTCATGAGGGACGATGGGAAGGTCTCCTTTAGGTTGTGTGTGCCACTTTCAGTTTCAGGCCATGTCCATTCCCTTGTTTCACACACTTTTAGGCAGCTGCCTTATCTCACCCTATCCACCCCTCTTCCAGAATGCAGTCCATCCCCCACGCCGGCCATTTTTAGTACCCAAACTACTCATCAAGACTGCGTTTTTGTGGGTAGGTCGGTGGGTCAAATACCTAAGTGAGATTGTGAGAATAAACCGAGGGTGAGTGCTTGGTCAGATAGTGGCATGGATAGTGGCGATGGATGGATCATCTGCATTCGATGGCACCATGGCTGGCCTGGCCATCTGTAATTGGATTGAACGTAATGGCATTGGTTGAAATGTGCTAACATAAATGTGTTCAATCGAGTAGCGTCTCTTGTAGAAACCGGCGGATTGGGCACAGGACAGACGGGTATAATTGTGTTCATATGAGCAAGTTTAATAAGGGAATACCTCTTTTCACACAAAACCGAAATATTAGGTTGACAGCCTTATTTTTGTACTGTTAATCACAAGTTTGTTCTATTGATTTGTTCGTCATTCAGGTGGCCTTATATTGTATGCCAGAAGACCGCAATAAAATGTTGTATATAAAAAAAACAAAGTTTCATAAATATGCTTTCAAATGCACATTTTGTTTTTTAACAAGTATTGCATTTCTAATTTTGGAGTCATAAGGAATGCCTACATAAGATCCGTGTTAATAGTGTCAGAGATTCCTAGTTTATCTTATTACAAAGGAAATGTGTTGTCCTGTCCCACAAGTGGTATTTGGTTGGCAAAGCGAGGTTGTACAGTTTTTTAAGTTTCCAACTATAGTATGCACAAGATATTTCATTTCATATACAGTACATGACAATCACCACAGGATTTCATTCATTATTTGTAGAAAAATCGTCAAGGTTTGTGAATACGCATTGTTTGAGACAGTCGGACAGTCCTAATTTATCCAGATAATGATATTTCCAGTATTGGATGCAGTAGCGGAGTTCTGCTGTACTGGCACACGAGGCAGTAGTGAGTTTCAATGCTTGGCTTTTCCGAATGGTGTTCCTGAAGTTAGAAATGTTGAAAGCAATTGATTGGTACAATATGTGTGAGTGAACATTGAAATGCCTGCTCTTTGTCTGGGCTTTGAAAGTATCCTCTGTTGTTGCAGGGCGTGGACGAACAAAAGGGAGGAGGATGATGATCACAGGGCGTGCATAGGGCCCTGATAGTGTGAAGGGATATGTTGAGAAGGAAGAATGGTGGGTAAGAATGACATTTTGTGAGGTTGGTGTTGTGTAGCTAAAAGTTGGTGAGGGCATTAGAGGGCAAAATTCCTGGTAGGGTACTGAGAGGATTTCACTGATGGCCTGGAACATAGTCACGTCAGTATTGCAGAAGGTGAGCTTCAAGGGATGCCATTGAGTCATCTGGCATAATGTTTGGGCTGGTATAGGGTCATTTAGGGGAATGAAAAGTGAGGAGGTGTGAGCCTAAATGTGATGGTGGTTTGCATCTTTGGAGCAGGGCGAGTGGGAAGTGTTAGGGGTCTTCTGCTTGCTCCAGCAAGGTGAGAAATAGTGTTGGAGGAGTGCCCCGCGGCTGTTGCATTAGGTTATTTGACGGCGTAAGTTGTAAAGAGAGTGCAGACCTCTAGATGTAAATGTAGTTTCAAGCTATCACACAGGTTTACAATCCCCAGATCCGTTTACTGAATCTTCATGATTGTTTATGTGACTGTGAGTTCATCAGAAAAGATAAATCCGAAAATCCTTCTCCTGGTTACGGGCTTGTGAACCTCAACACAAGTGTGTTCCTGGTGAATGAATCTAGTGCATGTGAATGGGAATTTAAAGAAATCGCTCAATTGTTTCGTATGTCGTCCATCACCATTTCAAACTAGCGTATATCTTGAGAAATGACTCGAACAACAATCCTGTGCGAGACACAAAAAATTCAATCTAGCTAACTCAATGCCACAGCCAGCATTTGGTGGCCTAGACCAGTCCAGAGTGCCAAGGCCACCCACGTCCCAGGTCCCACTCACAGTGCTCACTCAACTGATCCCCCGCCACTGTCTCCTGCGCCCGGCTGTCCCATTCTCAACATCCAGTCCACTCCCAGCCAGTTTGAGAAGTGTGTTGTGGCCTGGAAGCGCCTCTGACCTCAACCTGACCTGTGCATGCCCTGGCTGAGCCGAGGAGACAGAGATTCATGAATGATGAATGAATCTCCAGGCAGGCAGGTGGCAGGCCTAATACAGCAATGAGCAATCAATCAGTTAAGAAAGCTGCGCAGTAGCCGGCAGAGTCCCGAGTCCCACAGCCATGTGACACGTCCCAGTGCCTGTCCCCTTCCCAATTCCCATCCAGTCCACTCCCAGTGCGAAGTGTGTTGCAGGCGGTTGGGCGCTCCTCGCCTGTGAGCCTCAGCCTGACCTGCCCTGGCTGAACCAAGGGGATTCATGAACATGAATCTCTTCAAATGAAATCTCAGTATATTCTTTCATTTGATTTTTCTGACTGATATGTTGATCATTGACTGGTGGTGTGACTGGACAGCTGTTAGTTCGGTGTCGGGTTGGGGGGTGGGTTGGGTTGGCCGGTTGGGGCTGTGTGTGCGCGCTGATTTCTTTTCAGATTGCGCATTCGCCGTAAGATGAGGTTAAGGTTGGGCTGGCCCAGCTGGGGCATTATATGTTCCGGTCTGTTTAGATTTCTGGTGTCTGTACTGCAGCATTTTGGTTTTATACTTTCTTAGTACAGCACTGACGGTTTAAAGTGTTTGGTTTAGGGCCCCTAGGGGTGTGTTATTTTAAAGGTTTCAATCTCTGGTGTTTTGGCCTCTGAAGTACACACGGATGGGTGTGTTAGATCTTTATGGTCTCTGGGGGCAGTAAGAGTGTGGCATCACTGATGCAATGCAACAGTCAGCACCACCAGGTGACTTGAGGCAGGGCCGGCCGGTCACCATGTGGTAGTGTAGGAATGATGAGCAGTACTGATGATGAGATGCACTGACCGGCGGCTGACTAGTATTATCCGCTGCTGCCGCCGCCAGCCATACACAGGCACATTGACTGTAGTTCACATAGGTTGTTTTTTTTTTTAATGAAAACTTACTGGAAGTGAAACCCCAGCTTGCAATGCGTCGAGATAGACTGCTGAAGCCTGCTACTGATGATAGCTCGCCAAGCTCGGGGTGTATACAGCCTGCTGCTGCGAAGATTGGTACTCGAGATGAGGGTCATTGTCATCTGCATCATATAGGTGGTGGTTGGTTCAGGTCCATGCTGAGAGGACTGCAAGACTCCCAAAGTCCCATGTTATCTTTAGCACTACAGCAGTAGCGCGGACGCTATAGACAGCGTATGGGACCCATGTGGATTGCTGTTGATTCCACAGGGCAGGCTGATATTACTGTTTATGCATTGGGCATGCCGCATGCCATCATCATTCACAATGCACTGCCATTGATGGAGCGGCTAGAGATTCTCCACTCAGTGCTGCTGTGCACCATGGTGCAGTACTGCCATGGTAGTGCTAATGAAAACCTGTCAGTGTCACTAAGATGTCTCAAGTTTGGGACTTTTTAGATGCCCCAGCTGGCCCTGCTGAATTGTGGGTGCAGAGCAAATTGCAGCTCCCTCCAAATTATTAAAGTGCTCCGCTAAAGGAGGCACATCATCTCTCTTAATAATATTGAGATACTCTGCTAAACAAGGCCCATATCTTTGTTCACACTTTTACAATGCACTCTTTATCTGTATATGTTTGTCATAACTGTGTAGATAGGTAGGTCAGAATTTCCATAGCAAGAGCTTTGTTGTTAATTCTGGTGGTGCTCAACGAATCTGCATAATATTAATACACTTACCACCACCAGGCACCAGCACAGTGGGCACTGCACAAATCGATACTGACTAATCTAATTCAAAATTGCCCGGCCGGGGTTCAGTTAATGTTAAACTGTCCCGCCCTGCCCTGTCCTCCATTCACAGATTCCTCCCTGGGCCCTGCTTCAGAGTGGCTAATAATGTTAAAGCTGACAAAAAAGGGCCCCAGCCAGCCTGCCCTCGTAATAACCTCCATTCCTCCCCCCCTGCAGAGTGTCTAAAATCAAATGTTAAATCTGTGCAGGCTTGCAAAAAACGGCCTCATCTGTGTCTCGCTATAGCTCCTCTCGCAGTCCTGGAGAAGGCCCGCTATCGGGGATGGTGCAGACTGCAGACATGAAATTAGAACCTCAACCTAAGCTCTAACTGTGGGTGCGATGGGCCTGACGGCCCATGGCTCCATTGCCTGCCATTTGAGCAGTAACAAGTTGCAAATTTTATTATTATAAATCCAAGATCAGTATAAAAAATATGATGAGCCATATATAAATAAATCCCATTAAAAGCAGGATGTTAAATAATCTGGTTGCCTTCTTTCCTGTACCAGGCAGTAAGTAAGTAGTTGCACACGCAGCACACCTAATAATGAGCACAGCATAGTCTTAAAGGCTGTTTAAGTGTGCAGCGTGCCTTGCTTTGTGCTTGTACATTTGTAATGTGTAATCGTGCCCAGTGTGCCTCAATATTTATTAAAAAAAGAGATGATGTGCAAAAAGACTGACAGGAGTAGGTCAGCGTCAGCCATCAGCCTCGCAGTGTCCTCCATTAATTTGATTCGAACTTCAAAGCAATCTATAACGTGCGCCGCCTGAGCATTTGATTAAACAGGCAGCCCGTGCACTTTTCGTGACACTGGCTTTCTTCAGTGAGTCGGCCGGATGTATTTTTCTCAAGAATTGTTTGCTTTTATTTATGGCGGAGACTGGCAGAGCTGCAGTTTGTGTCTACTAAGTAGACAAATACCTTGGCCCTCATGAAGTTTATTTATGCCTCTCTACTTTCTTAACTTCCTTATTACTAACAGCCGCAAA
The DNA here is from genome assembly GCF_964204655.1 of Triturus cristatus. Taxonomy (NCBI): domain Eukaryota; kingdom Metazoa; phylum Chordata; class Amphibia; order Caudata; family Salamandridae; genus Triturus; species Triturus cristatus. The sequence goes on along the minus strand of NC_140595.1, from coordinate 636,348,695 downwards.
ACAGAAGCATGGTAGCAAGAGGGAGGTACTATGAGGAAGGCAGGCTCCCTTGCTGAAATTCATCTGACTTTTCGCAGTGCCAGTTGACGATGTGGGTGGAGCTAATAGGGGAAGTGGGTGGAGCCAGTGGAGGAAGTGGGTGGAGCCAAAGAAAAAGTAGGTGTGGCCTCCGACAAAGATTTGAGCACCTGCACTTCAAATTTTACAAATTAAGCACTGATTCCATGACACCAAGGCATAGGAGGCACTCTACTTCGAGAAGCCTTTCGGCATCAAGGCATACCACATTTGATGTTTGGGTCCGAAGAATGAGAGCGAGAAGGTAACCATCAACTTCTGACACAGACTATTCACAAACTTATTCCAGATCATCGCCAATGGTCATTCAAGATTCTCCACAGCTTCCTCCATAGGAACCACCAGCCCTGTCAGCTCCTTCTCTGCGTCCTTCACCTCCAACTTTTCCTCAGACTGAGGCACTTTTGGAAGATCCTACCCCGCTAAGGCCCACCAGTACTACCACAAAGACCTAAGACTCCTTAACCAAAGCCTAGATCTCGTCTTCGATCAAGGGCGACATTAAGACATCCCAGTTACAGTTCTAGACACTCTTTGTCGAGGCACTCATCTAGATGCAGGCACAGATACTGACCCAGATGAAGATCCAGGACTCGTTAATGTTTCCCAAAGAAGTCTTTGGACACAAGAAAGTTTTAACCCACTTTGACTGACACTCCTCCGGCGAAGTGTTTCACCAACTGACGAAAAATACTGTTAAAAAAGTTCTCGCACAGGGAGCAAAAAAATGGAACATTCCAATACCAGCTGCCTCAACAACAAAACAGTGGTGATTTGTGAAACCCTTCACTAACCTTCCTCATCTATACCACTCCTGCCTCTATTTTCAGGCTTATCATAACCAGGTATTGAGCTATTCCTTCCAGCAGCTTCAGCGAAAGCAGATCCATCTAGGCTCCAGAAAAAATACAGACCTCCTGAGTAGATCTGTTCCTGCTATGTTCTAATCCACCTCCTGATTCTGTGGTGGTCTTGGCTGCAAGGAAAGTCCACTCAACTAACCCTTTGATTATGGTCCCACAAGACAAAGAAAGTAGAAAACTGGACTCTGTATAGTACGGAGCATGTGGTACGACAGCTAAGAAACAAGTTACTTACCTGTAACTACAGTTATCCAGTATTGGTATCTTTCACAGATTCACATGCCTTAATTATTCCCCATTGTCATAGTGGGAATCCCGCGGTACATAAATAACAAAGTAGTAAGTAGTAAATAGTACCTTTCCATAGGCTATTAGGGTAGCAACCATATACTCTATAGCCTACTAGTCTCCTTTTACAAAAAAAACCAAACTGAAAACTCAGCCAGTCAGCACCCAGCACCCTCTAGAACCTTTCCAAGAGAGGCAGAGTCCCTCAGATTTTTCAGCACGAGTATAGTCAGTACTGTATCTTAGAGGGGCCTCACCGGGGAGGAGAGTGGATTGCATGTGAATCTATGAAAGATACCAATACTGGATAACTGTAGATACAGGTAAATAACTTGTTTCTTATCCAGTATTGGGTTATCTTTCATAGATTCACATGCCTGAATCAGACTAGTAAGCAGTTCCTTATCTATATATATGTGCCTGTGCCACCGCCGCCACCACCACCACCATTCATAAAATGTGGACCTATGTATGTTTGTCAGAGGAAAGCAACCTTGTGGACGGTGGGTAGTGCTAGAACAACCTCACATGCAATATTAATCCAAAGAGCAAAGATTTGAGCATAAAACAGTGCATAGAATACTTGTATTATTAACAAGCAAAGTAGTAAAAACCATTATGCATAGATACATTTAAGAGACAGACTGCAATCAAACCTTACCTTAAGAAAATAGCTTCCTTAACACTGCCTGTCCCACAAATGTGTCAGCACGTTGTGATGACTCCAGGCAGTAATGCTGCGCAAACGTGTGCGTCGTCTTCCACATAGCAGCTCTGCAGATTTTTTCAAGTGGCACTCCGTCAAATAGAGCAGGTGATGCTGAAACTGCTCTAGTGGAGTGCGCTCTCACAGTTCTTGATAATGGCTTGCCAGCCTTGTCATGGCAAAATTGAATTGCGCTCACTATCCACCTGGATATAGTAGCTTTAGAGACTGCAGTGCCTTGACAGCTTTGACCATAAGCTATGAATAGCTGATTTGATTTCCTTATGTCTTTAGTTCTTTGCAAATAAAATTTAAGGCATCTCTTGAGGTCTAGAGTGTGTAATGCTGTTTCCCCCGGCGTGGAAGGGTTAGGGAAGAACGTCCTCAGAATGACTGGCTCATTCAAATGGAATTGCATAGGGACTTTAGGGATGAACTTTGGGTTCGTCCTCAGAATTACCATTTGATCCGTGAAGCGCAAGAACGGATGGGATATGGCGAAGGCCTGTATTTCACTAACACTTCTTGTCGAAGTAAGTGCTAGAAGAAGTGTGATTTTCCAGGTCAAGTACTTCAATTCTGCCTTGTGAATGGGCTTGAATGGTGGTTTTAGCAACTGAGACAACACCACATTAAGCTGCCATTCCGGAGGTGGAGCTTTGATGGGTGAAAAAGCTCTAAAGAGGCCTTCCATAAATTGCTTTATGACTCTTCATGACCATAAAGGTGGAGTATGAGGCGATCGTCTTTATCTTGATATAGCAGCCAGGTGAACTCGGACTGACGAGTGTGCAAGACCAGATTTTGCTAGAGAAAGCAAATAAGGCAGGATCTCTTCTGGAGCAGAGAGAAATGGATCTATCGCCTTGCGTTTCACCATACTCAGAAGCATTTCGACTTAAGCCTGTAAGTCTTACTGGTGCTTTCAGCTCTAGATTTGCCAATAATGTCTTTGCAGTCTTGTGCAATGCTCAAATCTCTAAATTCAAAGAATTCAGGAGCCATGCATGCAGTTGCAGAGAAGCTGGCTCCGGGTGACGCACTTGGCCCTTGTTCTTTGTCCACAGAGTTGGCAACAGACGGATGAGCTGCGATTCCGAAAGAAGGAGGAGTTCCGTGTACCAGTGCTGTCTGGGCCACCTGGGGGTTATCAGCAGAATGCGGCAATGCTCCCTTTTCATCTTCGTGAGCACCCTGGGTATCAGAGGAATGGGTGGCAAATGTGTATGCATAGATCCCTGACCGGCACATCAAAAGAGCATTCCCCCGCGAGTTTGGGAGAGGGAATCTGCTTGCGAAGAACTGGCATTTAGAGTTGAGCTGGGTTGCAAATAGGTCTAGCGCTGGCTTCCCCTAGATTGCAAATATCTCGTCCAGCTGTGCTTGTCCCAGCTCCCATTCGTGACAGCTGTCGCTCGTTCTGCTCAAGGTATACGCCAAGGTATTCCGGAGATGCTCTGCTGTCAGGGAAATGTGGTGGAGCGTCAGCCAGTTCCACAACTGTTGCGCATTCTGTGACAGAGTTCGAGATTTTGTACCTCCTTGCTTGTGGATATAAAACATGCTTGTGGTGTTGTCTGTCCGGATCAACACCGACGACCCTTGTATTCGAGGAAAGAAAGCCCGAAGAGATAAGAAAATGGCTTTCCGTTCCAGTTTGTTTATGTGCATCTGCCGCTGAGCCAAGGACCACTTCCCTTGCACTTGCAGGTCCTGTAAGTGTCCTCCCTAACCTTCCATAGAAGCATCTGTTACTACCTAATCTGGGATGAGTGGGGGAAAAGACTGGCCTTGGGACAGATGTGAAGTCTGAGTCCACCGCCTTAGGGCCTCCTTCATTCGAGAAGTGACGTTGATTATGTCGTCGAAGGAACCTGAGGTTTGAATCCATGGACGCTGTAATTCCTCTTGAAGAGGTCTCATGTGTAATCAAGCTAGCGGCACGAGATCTATTGCGGAAGAGCGCATTCCCAGTAGAGATTTGAACACACTCACAGAAACGCACTTTTTTCTGTACAGCTTGAGTGCTAATGCTCGTAACCTTTGTTGCCTTTCCTCTGAAATTAAAGCTTTGTTTTGGATGGTGTCCAGCTTGGCTCCCAGAAATGTTGTTATCCGGTTTGGGAGAATTGAAGATTTCCCAAAATTGACTGAGAGATCCAGTTTGTGAAAAAGAGTGATGCAATCGTTTGTTGCATTCTCCACTAGGCGAGAGGAAGGCGCCTTTAGCAGCCAGTCGTCGAGGTAAGGGAATACCCGATTACCTTTGCTTCTCATTGCTGCTGCCACTGGAGCTAGGAATTTTGTGAGCGTCTGTGGGGCCAATTTGAGGCCAAATGGAAGGACTGATAGTGGGTACCAGCCACTGTGAACCTCAGGAACTTCCTGTGTTTCCGATGAACAGGGACATGGAAATATGCATCCTCGACATCCAATGAAGTCATGAAATCGCCCTTGTTGAGGCGTCGTAGGATGTCTAAAAGAGTAACCATCCTGAATGTTTGACTCTTAAGAAATGTGTTCAATTTTCTGAGGTCTTGGATAGGCCTCCACTCTCCCGACTTTTTGCGAATGAGAAAGAAGCGGGAGTAAAAGCCTTTCCTCCTTTGGGAAAAAAGGACCTTTTCTATTGCCCCTTTCTGAAGCATGACACGTGCTTCTTTTTTTGAGTAAGTGAAGGTGAGGGGGGTGCGATCCCCTGGGAGTGGTATTGGGCGGTTCTTGGATGAATTCCAATGAGTGTCCATAAGAGATGAGATCCAGGACCCACTTGTCTGAAGTGATGTCTCGCCACTGGTCGATCTGCTCGGAGATTGTCGCACCATTCAGGGGGAAAGAAAAAGCAGCTGGTACCCTGTTGCAATCACTGCTTGCGGCCGGTGTCACGGCCTTGGGATCCCAGATTTTGTTTGAAGCCTTGCCTGGAGAAACCAGCTGTATTCGCTTGACGGTATGATTGCTGCTGATATCCCTGACAGTATTGCGGTTGATAGGACTGGGAACGTTGGTAAGTCCCCCTATAATTGGAGAAGCCCCTACCTCAGGCACCTTAAAAGGGCACCTTGCGATACTACAGGGTTCCAAGCGCCTTAGCAGTGTCAGTATCATTCTTAATGGCGGTAAGTGCCTCATCAATATGGCTGCCGAATAGGCTGTCACCATCATAGACCATATCCAATATCTTGGTCTGGACTTCCGGGCGGAAATTTGTTGCCTTTACCTTGACGCCATAAAACGGCAGCGCCAGATAACGGTCTGAAACCAGTTGTGGCAATGTCCATAGCAATGTCAGTTATTTCAGACGCTGCTCTCTCTACTTCCGTGAGTATTTTAAGAAACTCCCTTGCTATCTTCCGGGAAAACCTCCTTCATTGAACCGATGTCGGATCACATTTGTCGATCATAACGGGCTAAAATGGCCAAAGCGTTAGCCGTCCTAACTGAGACTGCCGCCATTGAAGAGAATCTTTTCCCAATTGAATCAAGGCGTCGACCTTCCTTGTCTGGAGGAGAAATGATAGGCGTAGATGGATTTTTTGATCGTCTCTGACCTGCCTGAGAGATCACCAAGTACGGTTTAGGGTGACTTGTAAGACACGCAGGAGAGCCCTCCAGTGCTCTATATTTTGTATGCAACCTTGGCAGCACAGGAACCACGGAAGCTGGTGCCTTCATGACCTTGATCCCTTCTTGCCAGATATGGTCAATGATGGGTATTGACCGGACAGTCTTTCTTGCCTGATCCTTATAATCATAAAGGAAACAATCCAATTGATGCACAATTGTTGGCAGATGAAACCTGTTAGCGGCTCTGTCCATAATATTATGGAATCCTCCGATATCCTCAGGAGGGGAGTCCGAAGGATGAGGAGGCGGTGGGGATGGCGTTGGCGCTATGTAGTCATCCCATTCGTCCGCTGGTGGAGGAGGGTCTGGTACCTATCCTTCCTGCTCATCATCAGACGTAGTAGGGTCTTCTCTGGGAGGAAGAGGAGTCATGGGACATGGTGCCATCCCAGGAGTGACCGGAGGTGGAGACAGCGGTGCTTGTGGAGCTATCTGCGGAGGTGGGGGAGATACGACAACATCCTCTTGAGGTGGAAACTTTCTCATATAGTCTGTCAACATATTCTGAAGATCTAGATTTAACGCTGGAGGAAATTACGCAGGCTGCTGTCTAGGCTGTTTTTAAAAATATTGTTGGTAGTGAACAGGAGGGGTCGGATAATGCTGGTAATACTGTTCATCGTCGTATTCATCCTCTTCCTGATATTTAACATTCAGTTCAGAAGGACTACGTGCAGCTCGAAACTGGCCTTCGTCCTCATCCAAATCCTCAACATCCAAAAGATTGCTGGGCGGTAGCGGAGAAATATTTGGTGTCCTGAATTGAGGTTGTGCAGATTGCTGGAACGGGGTTGACGGTCCTGCATAATAAACTGGATTTTGTCGTCGTCGACGGAGAAATTTTCATCGTCGAAGGGGCCGTCGTTGATGGAAAACCAGTGATAGTCGACGGTACTGTCACAGCCGGTGGGATTGCCATCGTTGGACCATCTCCAGTCGACGACGGTGTCGTCGTCGATGGTAGTATTGTCTTCGTCGACTATGGTGTCGTCGTCCTGAACTGAGGACCAGAGTTGCAGAGTTTCTCTGCAGAGAAGATACAAACCTACTCCTCCCTGTTTGTTTATATACCACATCATGGAAGTGTTGTCTGTTAAGATTTGAATTATCCGACAGCGAAGGGAAGGGAAGGGAGGAAGGCCTTGAGAGCCAGATGTATCGCCTGCAATTCCAGAAGATTGATATGCAACAATCTTTCCTGTGGAGACCAGAGACCTTTGCTCTCCAACTACCCCAGATAAGTTCCCCACCCTAGAGTGGCGGGATCCGTTATTACTGTAGCCACAAGAGGTGGAGGGTGTAACGGGTTCCTTTGAGACAGATTACCAAGCACCCCCCACCATTGAAGAGTCGCGGCAGTCTCTCTGGAGATCTTGACAACTCCTTGAGATCTCCATTGTTCTGAAACCACTGCCTGCGGAGGCACTTCTGAAGATCCCTCATGTGCCAGTGTGCATGGTTGACCAACAGAATGCAGGAGGCAAGCAGGTGCAAGACCTTCAGGACTGGAATAAAAGCTCGGTTCTGAAACAGCAGAATCATAGCCTGAATGTCCTGAATTCTCTGAGGAGGTGGGAAGTCATGACTCAATGCAGTGTCCAGTACTGCTCCTATGAATAGGATGTGCAGAGATCGAAACCACCCAGTCTTCCTTCTCCAGCACATGAAGCACTTGTGCTAGGGTCAACTTTTGAAGTTTTCCTGTTTGAAGAACAAGTTCAAAATCCTGAGGTCGAGGATCAGCCGTAAACGACCGACCTTTTTGGGAATCAGAAAGTATCGAGAATAACATCCCTAACCCAGTGCCTGCTCTGGAACCAATTCTATTGCGCCCTTCTGAAGCAGCATTTGCACCTCCTGCTGGAGGAGTAGAAGATGCTCTTCAGAGCACAGCCTTGCTGGGGAGGAAAGGGAGGGAGATATTCCTGGAAGGGTAGGGCATACCCATTATCTACAATGTCTAAAACCCAGAGGTCTGTAGTGACAGACCTCCAGTGAGACAGAAAACAGGCCACACGTCCTCCCACTGGACAAGCATGTTGTAAGATGGTGAAGCTAGAAGCGAGCGCTGCTTTTCTGCAACATTGACTGGGGAGGAGGAGGAGGAGGCTGGTTGATGGGCAGATCAACGCTGATGACCTCTTCCCTTTCCCCTGTAGATACTGTAAAGGGGATTGGATGCCTGCTGATGTTGCTGCAAACTTCTCCCTTTGAAAGGACAAGTTCCATCTGAAACCCAAATACCTACAGAACTGTCTGTAGTCCTTAGGTTGCAACTGAAGACTCAAGGACCTCGCTGTTGCTTTACATTCTTTAAATCTTTACAGAGCAGAATCATCCGCCTTGGCACCAAACAGCCATGAGTCATCGAAGGGCAAAGCCATTAATGTTGCCTGTACATCTGGCAAGAAGCCTAACCAGGCGTGTCTCCTTGTGGCTACAGAGGAACCTATAGCCTTTGCCAAAGAGTCAGCTGTGTCCAGACTCGACTATCACCTGGCGAGCAGCTGCTTGAGTATCATTCAGGAGCTCCGAAAAATGTCCTTAGAGATCCCCAGGCAACTTCACAACTATTTTCCTTGTCGAGTTCATTAAAGCCTGAATATAGCGCCCTAATAAACATGTCGCATTGGTTGATTTTGGAGCCATACTACCAGAGAAGACTTTCTTAGCAGATTGCGCCATCTGCTTAGAGCAACAGCCAGGCGACAGTTTGGTGAAACAAGAAGCCTGTAGTACCAAGCTTTCAGGCACGGGATGTGTCGACAAAAACAATGGATCCCCTGGAGCCAGCTTGTACCTCCTAATGGACCTTGACACTGCTACTTAAGACAGAGCCTTTTGCCATATTTCAAGGATAGGTTCAGTAAGAGCCTCATTAAATGGGAACAGCAGCTCAGATGATGTGGGCGAATCAAGCACCTCAGTCAATAAAATTAACTTCAATTCAGCAAAAGGTAGAAGCGACTCTAAATTTTCTGCCACCTTTCTGATCGCAGAGTGATAAGATGTCACCTCAGGTGGCGCAATACCCTTTGGGGATAGCAATTCCCACTCTGGAGAGGTATCCAGACTGCTTGCCACCTTCAGCTCTTCAAAATCTGGAGCCAAAACCGCAGTCTCACCGGCTTCAACATGATTTTCACACAAATACCACTCTTTCTCCAAAAGCCTCTGAGCCACTCTTTAAGACCTTTTCCTTGGAGTTGGCAGCATCAGAAGTGCCATTGGTGACTTTGGCAACAATGCCGGCGATTGCTCAGAAGGTCGTGGAATTGGTTTCGGGCGATCCAGATCCAGAAAGCACCAATGAAGGATCAATCTGAGTCAAAACATCTCTTGCTCTTCTTGCATTGGCAACAGCATCAGTTGTCTCAACGCCCCCGGAGGCCAGCTCACCGGAGTCACCGGCATTAAAGGCGCCTATTGGAAATCCTCCTACAGAGAATGAAAGTGGACGCATGGGGCCAGGTGGCGCACCAGGTGGAGTCACAGCCCTCGCAAAAATGCTAAAAATAGTCGGGAACGCCAGAAATTCCTGTTCTTTGTTGGGTGGTAATGGTGGCAGAGGCTTTAGAGGAACCACTGGATCCGAATCTGGCTCCAGCAGAGGCCGTTCTTTCAGAGTTGCCAGCCTTGGACCCGAAGGAACCCCTGTAGATGAGTCGGAGATATTTTCACTCTTCCCTCATGAGTCTTCGAACCCGGGGACAAAGACTTTGGTGAACCATCCCTGGAAGAGCGACACAGAGAACAATGGCGCCGCTTCTTTTTGTTTCCGTTTGGACGACCTTGAAGTATGGGGAGACGTGGACACCGATCAAGGCCGGGACCTTCGGAGACTTCTCTTCTGCATTTTAGCCTTTGCCATGAAAAGCTTTGCCTCCCTTTCTTTTAAAGCCTTCATGGTCATCTGCTGACACGACGAGCAGGCGTCAACATCATAATCAGACAACAAGTATCAAGGGCAATCTTCGTATGGGTCGGTGATGGACATTTGACCCTTGCATTTCTTGCAGGGCTTGAATCCTGACTTCCATTGAGGAGACATCTTCACCTGCAACAAAGTTGTACCATAAATAAGGAAGAAATCTCCTAGATTATGGAGAGCCTAGGAAAAACCGTTGTGTCGATGGCGTGGAAAAAAGGGAACTGACGTCAGCACGCCGGCGAGGTCTTCTTATGGCTCCGATGACATCATGCGGAGTCGTGAGCAGAGCCATATTTTGATGTCCTCGTTGACGTAGGAGAGAATCCTCCGGCAGATGTATCTATCAGAAATACTGGATACATGATCAATTTACTATGCTTTAGAAAAGGTATTAAACTACCTCAACAGAGATTAAAGAGGACTTACTTGTCCATGGAGATAGCGGGCTATAGGCTTAGTTAATACATCCCAATATCGCAGATTCCGGGACCCCCTATGAGAGCGACTAGACCCAACATACGGATACGCAGATGGATAGGGAATGGTGTGAGGAATCCTTTTTCCAGGGAACTGGTGAGGGGTACAGGGGTTTGGGGAAGTTAGATGGGTATGCCCTTCGTATGGTGTAAAACTGCTAAAAAATGATTGAAGCATAAAATGATTATGCAATGCTCTGTAGCAGACCCTGAACCACTTTTTTCTGAGCTTATTTATAAACAAGTTGTGAGATAAATGCTTCACACACTCATAGGCTACATACTGGTAACTACTTTGTTGTGTCTCATTGTAAAAGACAACTGAATTATTTTACTGAGTGTTCTGTGTAAGTGCATTTTTTTCAGTAAGTAGTTGGCTACATCTCCAAATACAATTAAATAAATTATATTCATTATGAATTAATTTTGCACTTATCTACTAGACATACCAAAGAATATAAATCATACACTCTTACCTTTAAGATAAATTCAGTTGCTTCTGTAGATAATTTCGTAACAGAGGTTACTGAAGAATCTGACCACCAGACCTAAAGACAAGCAAAATGTTAGCAATTGGTACAATGAGTACTCTGACACCGATTTTAAACTTCTAGCTAAAATACTGCGTTAATCAAATGAATTTTGAGTCATTAATAAGGATTTATCTAATTCACATATTTGCAATATGGTACAACGTCTGCCCCTTTAAGATCTTTAAACTAGGCCCACAAGGACTTGTGTTCAGGTTTAACCACAAATTGCTAACTACAGTGCACATAGTTATGAAGAGGACTATCTAAAAGTGCTTTAAGAAAGTCTTTACTGTTTGATTTAGATTGTTGGGACAAGTAGGTTACCTACATGGCATAGTCATGCCCCCCCCCTTGACCCGAGTGATTGACAGAGTATCTGGTACCCTGGTTTTCAATTTAGAACCTAGCCTCGTGCTAATCTGGTGTTTCTATGAAGGTGTATGCCTGTTCTGACACGAGCGAGGTCCTTGACCTGTCTTCTGACCTGGTGGGGAACAAGTGACCTTAATTTGGGTGACATTGGACTAGCATCCCATACCATGGATTAAGCATATAGAGTGGTGGTGGCAATATACTGTTTTGATGAATAAGTGCCTGTGATCAGAATTTTTTTATTTAGGTTACTGGAGTGGAGACCTATTGGCCCACTTTTGTTAAGTTCAGCATCTTTGGGCTAAGCCAGCTCCTTCGGCTAGTTTTCCAAGTTTATATAATGTATCTGTGGACTGTGCGGTACATACATTTTTTGTACGAGTGAAACAGAAAAATGGAGGCCTACTGGTTCCATTTTGGAAGGCCACACCTATTCACCTGCACAAATTGGAAGGTTGGTTATTTTCCTAGACGGTGGAAGTATATTGCTAACATTTCCGAAGCAGGAGGGAGGAGACAGACACTGAAATGCAGACGTAGGAGATAGGGCTCCCTTTAAAAATTCAATTAGGTCTTTCTGAAAGGGGTTGCGAACTAGTCTTCCTGAACAGTGCCATTTGGTTGATGGTGGGGTGAAGGGTGGAACTTCAGTTTCTGTTGTTTAGAGTATGAAGGTTCCTTTGGGCAAGGCCAACCTTTTGTCTCTTTCCAGATCACTGTTTATTGTGGATGCTGATACTGAGGAGAAGACAGCTAATTGTGCCTCTCCTGTGGGTACTCCAGACTGGAGACTATCTTTCTATGAGAAACATCATTCTACACAAAGTCTGTCTCTCTAAAACAGACTGGAGAGGTCACATGAAGTAAAATATCAACCCAAGCCAGGTCTAGAAGTACAGGGAATTCACATTCTGTCTGCTACACTTCTAGGCCAACAGCCTTTCATGTCTCTGCTTCTTTCGTCCTGTGAAACATCTTGCTTAGTATGTTGTCCAAAGAGGTGATCCGTAAAATAGCAGATTTGCTAATTTCTGTTGAGCATCAGGCTAACAGGATATTAATCAAAGCCATGAATTCTTCCTCTTAGTGATACTATGGCGGTATCTGGTTGCGGCTCTTCGTCCTCTCTATAAAGTTTCCGATATAGACTTCTGTGACAATTAATCTGGTTTCAGGTCTCCTTTAAGAAAATGTGGACCTTCTTGCTGGGGTGGCGGTTTATACTTCTAAAGTAGGTGTGGGGTTACTGCCTTAACTCAAGTTGGTGCTAAATCTTTTGTCTTGAGCGTAGCCTAAATCAAGATGGTGGTGGACAAGTAGCCCTAACATTTCTCACCAGCCACGGGCTGAAAAAGGCCCCCTGTCAGCTCCAAGGATGTAGCAGAGTCCCCTGAGGTAAAAAGTAGCGCCGCAGGAGGAGAGCCGGGCTGCGGGGCAAGATAATAGGATGGCGGCTGCAGCACAGTGCACAGTCCCGCGAGCGCTCGCAAAAGACAAAACAACGTCAAGACCCAACCCCTACTTGGGCAGGTAGAAGGTCTTATGGGAACTTACGGCTATGATTGACAATGATGGTACCAACATTTCAATAAATTCAACTGCGGGGCAATACCCAGGAGACCTAGGAACGCCCACAAAAACAGTAATCAATGCCCAGAACATAGGCCAGATGACAAGTAATGGAGGAGGAAATCTGTTGAAACAATAAGCTTAACAGGTGTTATCACTGCAATGGAAAATAAGGAGACGAGTCATAGCACCATATAAAACACCCTTGCTTGCCAACATTGGGCAGGGACTGTAGTGCAACATAGGATCCATATCTGGAAATGAGCATTCAAGAGAGCCTGGTATCACACAAAGTGTACTCCTTGTTTAATCAAGACCTTCAGCTTGTCTGGTTCTACCCAGAGAGGAACAGGTCCTGTCACGGATCACAAGTGCAATCAGAGGAATTGCAGAGGCCTGCTCAAAATAGACAACAAAGACCCAGGGGCTCCCGAGCTGCTGGATATGGAAAGTAGGGATAAGGCGGGCATAAGTCACACGTACCTGAAGTGAAGAAAATAGAACTGAACTGAGTAAAGCACATACTGGAGAGTAAAAGGAATGACAAGGAGGTGGAGGACACATAACTTTAGAAAGTAACCCTCGCCATGAGCTAAAGATGAGTCAGAGGTGAAAACTCGCTCGCAAGCTACTCGACCTCAAAGCACCAGCACTTAAAATTAAGAGATCCAAGCACCAGGTTGGTGTCTGTTGGAAATACTCCACTCCCACACCGGAAGAGGTTGGTGGTAACGGGGTCTTTCCAGGACATACAGTGGTAGCTTGGCTCGAGTGGTCAGGAATCAGGCACCGTGCTAAGCATACGACATACCCATACAATAACCATGCGTGCATCCGTTCCAAAAACGACTCTACACCGTAAAAATTATGAAAATATCTTGCTTTATCTTCTTTTTCTCTTAGTTGCTGATTAGATAAATAATACACAATCACAATATACAAAGCTTTTTAAATAGTGCTGATCAAATAAATACTGTCTTAACCCCTTCGGTGCTCATGACGGAATGGTTCCGTCATGACCCACGGTTGAGCTGTGCTCATGACGGAACCATTCCGTCATGACCACACCCGCGCAAGATTCCGTCAGCACAGCGGCGGAATCTGCGCAGCATCGAAGGGGTTAATGATTCAATAAATAGGGGTGATCATAAATAAGGAAGGCATAAATATAAGTGCAATACATACAGGCAATTAAATATTCTGAGGCAATAAATACTGTAAACCAATAAATATTGTGCGACCATAAATACTATGGAACAATAAATACAGTGAAGCAATAAATAGGTTAAATACAATAAATACAGTGCCCTCAATAAATAATTAAAAGCTGACAGTGACACTCATGGAATCAGATCACATTTAAATTTCTATGGGCTGATTTGGCCCAGGCACAGCTTGTGGGGATGTGGAAGGCTTGAGGGTGTCTACTCCCTGGCTTGGACAAGGCTGAGGCCTAAACTGAGGTAGATCAAGGGGGGAATACCAGAGACCTGGCTCTCTCACTCTACACAAGCCCTCTAAATTAGTCTCAGCTCACCCCTGGCACAGTCCAGCTGGTTCCAGCACCTCTCTAACCCCTAGAGTAGTCTCTTAGGATTCCACAGGGCCTTTGGCGCCCTCTATTCCACTTACTGCCCTTTTTCTGAAGCTCCGACGCCGCTGGAGTCGTGTCGACGCCGTGAGGCGGTTCCGGTTCGATGTCGGCGGCCTCGGCGCAATGTCAGTTCTTGACGACGCCGGTAGGCGGTTCCGGTTCGATGTCGGCGGCCTCGGCTCGATCTCGACCTCCGATTCGATGGCGTCGGGCAGTCTTGGCTCGATGTCGACTTCGGGCGGCTCCGGTCCGATGGCGACCTCAGTTTCGATGACGTCGGCCGGCCTTGGCTCGATGTCGACTTCCGGCGGCTCCGGAGTGCGATCTCCACTCCCGACCTCCGGTGCTCCTCTCCTCAGGTTCCGGCGACTCCGGAGTGCGACCTCACTCCCGACCTCCGGTGCTCCTCTCCTCAGGTTCCGGCGACTCCGGAGTGCGAACTCCACTCCCGACCTCCGGCACGCTTCACCTCGGTCTCCGGCGACTCCGGAGGGCGGACTTCACTCCCCCGTCGACGCCGCTCACTTGACCTCGGGTGACTTCCTCCTCGACCTCTGGTACTTCTCCGACCTCCGTCGGCGCCCTCTCTCGACCTCTGGCGGCTCCGGGTACGACGTCTGCTTTTCCAGTCAGCGCCGCTTCTCCACCTCGGGCTCCGGGTCTCAGGCTTCTCGACGTCGGACTCCAGGGAAACCAATAATCAGGTCAGGACTTTGCTGTTCTTTGCTTCTAAGGCCTGTTCCTGCTGTCCAGGTCCTTAAGATGGTTTTTCTTGCTTCTCCCCACACAGGGCTTCAGGCTGGGCTCAGTCAGTAGGGACTAGTATCAAGGGTGGGTTTATGGACCCCACTCCAGGCACAAGTTTCCACCCCTGCTGCCTCACTCCTTCCTCCTTCAGGTTTCTGCTGCTCTCCCTTCACCAGTCAGGTGCCAACTGCCAGCTCCAACTGCCAACTCTCTGTCTTAGCTTCCCAACATTCTAAACCGCCTCCAACTGTCACAGGGTTCTGGAATGTTCTGGAAGGTGCTAGTAGGTTCCAGTGGGTGCTGGTGATGTCACAGGTGGCCACCATTTTGTGCTCCAGGCCCTCAGACAGAAGTTTCAGGGGTAGATAAAATGGCTCCCTGAATCTGCAGCAACACTAAAAAGTCTGGTGGTTCCCAAAAAGGAAAAATTCAAACAGGGTTTGAGGCAAAAGTGGGACAAAATAAATAATGATGAGGAGGGACCACCCAAAGGGCTGACAGGTCTAACACGCGTCCCCCCCAGCTGAAAGTGGGGAGAGCTACCCAACCCCTTGGGAGTTCTCATCACTAAGGCGGAAATATCTTGAGAGACCGTCTGCATTGGCGTGGTCCACTAGAGGCCGATGTTCCACCTGAAAGTCCATTCCCTGTAGGGAAATAGACCACCTCAACAACTTGGGATTCTCCCCCTTCATCTGCATCAGCCAACGAAGGGGTCGGTGGTCGGTCTGAACTAGGAAGTGCGAGCCAAACAGATATGGCCGCAACTTCTTCAGAGCCCATACCACTGCAAAGGCTTCACGCTCTATTGCACTCCACTTCTGTTCCCTGGGAAGTAGTCTCCGGGATAGGAAGACCACGGGTTGATCCAGACCCTCTTCATTGAGTTGCGATAACACTGCCCCAATGCCATGTTCTGATGCATCTGTCTGGACAATGAACTCCTTGGAAAAGTCTGGGGCCCTTAAGACCGGGGCCTCGCACATGGCTTTCTTCAATCTCACAAAGGCCTGCTGACAAGCCTCCGTCCAGACTACCCGTCGAGGTTGTTTCTTGGACGTGAGCTCCGTGAGGGGGGCTACGATGGTACCGTACCCCTTCACGAAGCGGCGGTAATATCCCGTGGGGCCCAGAAAAGCTCGGACCTCAGTCTGTGTCTTGGGGGGTTCCCAGGCCATGATGGCCTCGATCTTCGCCTGGAGGGGTTGCACCGCTCCCCTACCCACCAAGTGTCCAAGGTACACTACCGACCCCTGCCCGATCTGGCACTTGCTGGCCTTGATCGTCAATCCAGCTTGTCTCAGGGCCTGGAGAACAGCTTGCAGGTGACGCAAGTGATCCTCCCAGCTGTTACTGAAGACGGCTATGTCATCCAGATAAGCAGCAGAGAAACTCTCCATTCCGGTGAGGATCTGGTTTACCAGGCGCTGAAACGTGGCAGGTGCGTTCTTGAGCCCAAAGGGCATCACACAGAATTGGTAGTGGCCATTGGGCGTGGAGAAGGCTGACCTTTCCCTTGCTCCATCAGTCAAAGAGATCTGCCAGTACCCAGAAGTAAGGTCAAAGGTACTTAGATATTGGGCAGCTCCCAGCCGGTCAATCAATTCATCCGCCCTAGGGATCGGATGAGCATCAGTTTTGGTCACTGAATTCAGTCCCCGGTAGTCCACACAGAACCTCAGTTCCGGTTGGGCACCCGGTGGTGCAGCTTTTGGTACTAGTACCACCGGACTGGACCAGGGGCTGCTAGAAGGTTCGATCACTCCTAGCTCCAGCATCTTAGTGACTTCACTATGAATGCTGGCCTTCACCTTGTCTGACATCCGGTAGATCTTGGACTTCACAGGTGGGCTGTCTCCTGTGTCGACGTCATGGACGCACAGGTGAGTCCTACCCGGGACAAGGGAGAACAACGAAGAGTACTGCCCCAGGGCCTGGCGACAGTCCTCCTGCTGTTCAGGAGTTAGAGATGGGGAGAGAATCACTCCCTCCACCGACCCATCCTTTTCTTGAGACGCAAACAAATCAGGGGGAGGCTCGCTTTCCACGTCCTCTCCTCCGTCAGTCACCATCATCAAGATGACTTCGGGCCTCTCGTGGTGGGGCTTGAGGCGGTAGGTAGCCTTACCCTTCTTCTCCAACACCTCAAAGGGTCCTGACCAGCGATCCTGGAGGGCACTAAGCTCTCCTGGTTCGATCACCCACACCTTCTGGCCAGGCTCCAACTCCACCGGGTGAGCATTGTGGTCAGACCACGCCTTCATCACTGCTTGGCTGGCTTCCAAGTTGTCAGAAGCTTGCTTCCACAACTTAGCCATTTGGCTCCGGAAGGCCAGCATGTAGCTCACCACATCCTGGGGGAGCTTTCTGGGAGGTCTTTCCCATCCGTCTCTCACCAGGTTGAGAGGTCCACGTACAGGGTGCCCATACAGAAGCTCGAAGGGGCTGAAGCCCACTCCCTTCTGTGGCACTTCCCTGTAAGAAAAGAGTAAACAGGGCAGGAGGACGTCCCATTTCCTCCGCAGGCTTTCAGGCAGACTTCTGATCATGCCTTTCAAGGTTTTGTTAAACCTCTCCACCGGACCATTGGTCTGGGGGTGGTAAGGAGTGGTGAACCGGTATGTCACTCCACACTCCTTCCACATCGCCCGCATGTACGCTGACATGAAGTTGGTCCCCCTGTCGGACACAACTTCCTTGGGAAAACCCACTCGGGTAAAGATTCCCATTAGGGCCCTAGCCACAACAGGTGCTGTTATGGTCCTCAGAGGTATTGCCTCTGGGTACCGTGTGGCATGATCCACCAGAACCAGGATAAACCTGTGACCAGCTGACGTTGGCGGATCTAACGGACCCACAATGTCGATGCCCACCCTTTCAAAGGGGGTTCTAACGACAGGAAGTGGTTCCAGGGGAGCTTTCAGCTTCACCCCTGTTTTCCCACTGGCTTGGCAAGACACACATGTCCGGCAGTAGGTATCGGACGACACTTTCATCTGAGGCCAATAAAAGTGTGGGACAAGACGGGCGAAGGTCTTGTCTTGCCCCAGGTGTCCTGCCAATGGTATCTCGTGAGCCAACTCCAGAAGGAAGGCTCGATAACGTTGAGGGACTACCAAGGCTCGTGACGATCCATGTAGGGGTGCCTTGGGTTCACTGTAGAGGAGGCCATCCTCCCAGTACACACTGTAGTTCCCTTCAACGTTCCCTGCTGCCTGGGCTTCGGCCTGTCGCCTCAGCCCCTCAAGGGTAGGGCACTCCCTCTGGCCCTGGCAGAATTCCTCCCTGGACGGGCCTCCCTCCACGTGCCACTCGGCCGGGTTGGGTAGGTCCTCCAGTTTGGTAACGTCCCCCACCGCAGACTCCTGGTCCACCACCTCCGGTGGCCTATCCGTCCTACGGGGTGTGGACGCCGAGGCAGGCTCCTCCTGTCCTCGGTTCTTCCCTTGACTGGCAGCTGGCTGGGCCTTTGTTCCAGGCTCCAGCCGAAACAAACTCCCTCTCCGGGTAGTCGCGGACCTTGTGCTCACACAGGCCCAATCAGGTGTACCCAGCATCTCAGTGTGAGTCCGGTATTCCACCTCCTTCCAAGCGTTGTGCTCCATGTCATTCCCCAGTAGACAATCGACTGGCACGGCAGGGCTTACGGCAACTCGAAGTGAACCTGCAACCCCCCCCCCCATTCAAAGGGAACCTCGGCCACTGGATAGTGGCCTGTTCTGCCGTCAGCCATCGCGGCTGGGTGGAGTACATCGGGAATTACCTGCTCTGGAGACACCAGTTGGCTACGTACCATAGTCATACTGGCTCCTGTGTCTCTCAGAGCCTCCCCTCTTTGGCCGTTGATGGTGACCCACTGCCCATACTTTACAGTATTGGCGGGCACCTGGATCTTAGGAACCATCTCCCGTTCTCCCAGGGACACTAAAGTGACACCCGCCCACTCCCTTCCCTTAGTTAAGGGCATCTCCTCCCCGAGCACTACACTAGCTACTCCGGGGGTCTTTCCTCCAATGGGAGGGGGTGGTCGTTTCAAGCACTTCGGATCTCCTTTATAGTGTCCAACGCCACCGCACTCGTAGCAATGGACAACCCTTGGCTGCTGACTCTGGCCAGGATTAGGGTTTCTGGGTGGGTTAGCCCTAGGGGTGAATCCTGTTCCCTTCCCTTGGAAGTTATTTTGGGGGCCTTTGGAGAACTCCTTTTTCTTTTCCCCTCCCTCTTTCTTCTGAGGGGCGCCCTGTCCGGCCTTTTGAGTATCCCCTCCAGTCCCCCTTGTGGACACCCGGGTACTAGCCCAAATGTCCGCCTCCTCAGCAAGCTTCCGGGGACTGGTCAGCTTGCTATCCACCAGGTGTTGACGCAGTTCAGGGAAACATTTCTCAAGCAGGTGTTCCTTCAGTACTAGGTCAAACAACCCCTCGTAGTTCCTCACTTCACTGCCCTGAATCCAACCCTCTAGTGCCTTCTTTGCATAGTCCAGGAAGTCCACCCAATTCTGTGTGCCCAGTTTGTGACTACCCCTGAACTTCTGTCTGTACTTTTCGGGTGTTAGTCCAAACTTTCTTATGAGCGCCAGTTTCATGGTGGGGTAGTGGGTCTGCTCATCCTCCTCGAGGGCCAATAATGCATCCCTACCAGCTGGAGGCATGTACTTGTACAATCCCCCTCCCCAGTACTTCTCTGGAACCCCATGGGCCCTTAACGAGACCTCATAGGCCGCTAGCCACTTGGCGATATCGTCACCCACCCCATAGCTAGCTACTATGTCCTTTGGCAGGTAGGGTTTGGGTTCCCTGGTGTACTCTCGTTCTTCGCTGCCACCGTTAGGTACAGGGTGGGCCCCGATTCTCAGGATCTGAAGATCTATCTCTTTCAGCCTTATCTCATGAGCCATCCTCTGTTCCTCCTTCTCCTTCTCCAGCCTTGCTAAGTCCCATGTGAGCTGTCTTTTCTCCCTCCGGTCTGTTAACTCCACTTCAGACAAGCCACCGCTAGAGGCACTGCTGCCCTTCCTGGAAAGTGTCCTGGGCCCCGCTGACAGGTTCCCCACCTCAGGTTGGTACAAACCAGCTCCCTCGCTATCGGGCTCTCTCTCCCCGTCCTCCTCCTCAGCCTTGCTTTCTCGGCGTACCTCCCCCCAAGCCCTTAAGCTGGTTTGGAGTGCACCCTTCTTTGCTCCTGGGGGACAATACACCCCCTCCCGCTGACAAAACTCCCTGAGTTGGGCCACAGTGTACGTTTCTAAATTCTCCAGAACAAACTCCATCTTGCCCACTCAGGTCAGAGGACAGTTATTTGCAGTAACAATGCAGGGGGGTACCTTTAATAATACCTCCTCCCACCACCAGAGTAAATTTGGAAAAAACAAAAACCCACAATTAGGAAGGCCGCTTTGAGAAAACTCCCGGTGTAGGCCTATGGACTACCCACAGTTATTGTTGAGTATACGTAGGCACAGCTCTATCCCACCACTGAACACCAATTAATGTTGGAAATACTCCACTCCCACACCGGAAGAGGTTGGTGGTAACGGGGTCTTTCCAGGACATACAGTGGTAGCTTGGCTCGAGTGGTCAGGAATCAGGCACCGTGCTAAGCATACGACATACCCATACAATAACCATGCGTGCATCCGTTCCAAAAACGACTCTACACCGTAAAAATTATGAAAATATCTTGCTTTATCTTCTTTTTCTCTTAGTTGCTGATTAGATAAATAATACACAATCACAATATACAAAGCTTTTTAAATAGTGCAGATCAAATAAATACTGTCTTAATGATTCAATAAATAGGGGTGATCATAAATAAGGAAGGCATAAATATAAGTGCAATACATACAGGCAATTAAATATTCTGAGGCAATAAATACTGTAAACCAATAAATATTGTGCGACCATAAATACTATGGAACAATAAATACAGTGAAGCAATAAATAGGTTAAATACAATAAATACAGTGCCCTCAATAAATAATTAAAAGCTGACAGTGACACTCATGGAATCAGATCACATTTAAATTTCTATGGGCTGATTTGGCCCAGGCACAGCTTGTGGGGATGTGGAAGGCTTGAGGGTGTCTACTCCCTGGCTTGGACAAGGCTGAGGCCTAAACTGAGGTAGATCAAGGGGGGAATACCAGAGACCTGGCTCTCTCACTCTACACAACCCCTCTAAATTAGTCTCAGCTCACCCCTGGCACAGTCCAGCTGGTTCCAGCACCTCTCTAACCCCTAGAGTAGTCTCTTAGGATTCCACAGGGCCTTTGGCGCCCTCTATTCCACTTACTGCCCTTTTTCTGAAGCTCCGACGCCGCTGGAGTCGTGTCGACGCCGTGAGGCGGTTCCGGTTCAATGTCGGCGGCCTCGGCGCAATGTCAGTTCTTGACGACGCCGGTAGGCGGTTCCGGTTCGATGTCGGCGGCCTCGGCTCGATCTCGACCTCCGATTCGATGGCGTCGGGCAGTCTTGGCTCGATGTCGACTTCGGGCGGCTCCGGTCCGATGGCGACCTCAGTTTCGATGACGTCGGCCGGCCTTGGCTCGATGTCGACTACCGGCGGCTCCGGAGTGCGATCTCCACTCCCGACCTCCGGTGCTCCTCTGCTCAGGTTCCGGCGACTCCGGAGTGCGACCTCACTCCCGACCTCCGGTGCTCCTCTCCTCAGGTTCCGGCGACTCCGGAGTGCGATCTCCACTCCCGACCTCCGGCACGCTTCACCTCGGTCTCCGGCGACTCCGGAGGGCGGACTTCACTCCCCCGTCGACGCCGCTCACTCGACCTCGGGTGACTTCCTCCTCGACCTCTGGTACTTCTCCGACCTCCGTCGGCGCCCTCTCTCGACCTCTGGCGGCTCCGGGTACGACGTCTGCTTTTCCAGTCAGCGCCGCTTCTCCACCTCGGGCTCCGGGTCTCAGGCTTCTCGACGTCGGACTCCAGGGAAACCAATAATCAGGTCAGGACTTTGCTGTTCTTTGCTTCTAAGGCCTGTTCCTGCTGTCCAGGTCCTTAAGATGGTTTTTCTTGCTTCTTCCCACACAGGGCTTCAGGCTGGGCTCAGTCAGTAGGGACTAGTATCAAGGGTGGGTTTATGGACCCCACTCCAGGCACAAGTTTCCACCCCTGCTGCCTCACTCCTTCCTCCTTCAGGTTTCTGCTGCTCTCCCTTCACCAGTCAGGTGCCAACTGCCAGCTCCAACTGCCAACTCTCTGTCTTAGCTTCCCAACATTCTAAACCGCCTCCAACTGTCACAGGGTTCTGGAATGTTCTGGAAGGTGCTAGTAGGTTCCAGTGGGTGCTGGTGATGTCACAGGTGGCCACCATTTTGTGCTCCAGGCCCTCAGACAGAAGTTTCAGGGGTAGATAAAATGGCTCCCTGAATCTGCAGCAACACTAAAAAGTCTGGTGGTTCCCAAAAAGGAAAAATTCAAACAGGGTTTGAGGCAAAAGTGGGACAAAATAAATAATGATGAGGAGGGACCACCCAAAGGGCTGACAGGTCTAACAGTGTCTAAGTAGATTTTGCCAGGCACATTCTACACGTTGGCAGGCAGTAGCAATCCGGATGGTACCATCAAATAACTGTTGCAACTCAATTCTGCAAAGAAAAGGAGTAGTTTCTTACCTGTAACTCCAGTTCTGTAGTAGGGGTATCTCTGTTATAGTCATAATCTATGAATAGTCCCGCCCATGTGCGGGGACCCCGGAGCAATCAAAATATCTCTTAAGCTGTCCAGCATTTGCAAACCTGCAAAGACACTTAAGAGACAGACAAAATAATACAGCCTAATAACAATATGGCTGCACTGGCCAGCACTTCCTCTGAAGTGAACACAAAAGCCAAAATAAAGTTTAAATGTCATTTTTATTCACATCTGACATGTTCCTTTATTGTATCACACTCCCGTCACCAAAATCCCTTTAAACAATAGAGAGGAAGGGGTGGACAGACAAGCCCTATAGGCTGTCATTATGTGTCTGCTAAAGGGATACCGTGCCTTTAAGAAACTCTCCAGAGACCCCCGGTATCCCAGGATGCACAGCCAAAGCAAGTTACTTTCAGTTCTTTTTGAAGGTGTATAACAACAGGCCTGATACTGTCATTTTACTCCACCGGGGAGGAGGGAGGGTCGCTTATGACTATAACAGAGATACCCCTACTACAGAACTGGAGTTACAGGTAAGAAACTACTCCTTCTGTAGTAGGGGATCTCTGTGTATAGTCATAATCTATGAATAGAATGGCAAGCCCATCCCAACCAACAAACAGCGGTGGAGTAAGAACCAAACACCAACAAATCACTGTGCAAACAAATTCCTCAGCAAAGCCTGCCCAACCTGCGCATCTGCCCTAGCATTAGAGTCCAGGCAGTAATGCTTTGTAAACGTATGGACTGACTTCCAGGTGGCAGCCTTACAAATGTCAGCAATTGGAACATTCCTAAGCAAAGCTGTAGTGGCTGCTTTGCCCCTAGTGGAATGCGCAGTAGGCTTACCCCCTAACGTCTTATTAGCTTTCTGATAACAAAGCTGAATACAGGATACAATCCATATGGAGATGGACTGTTTTGAGGTAGCTAGACCAGTTCTGACTGAACCATAATTTACAAACAGTTGATCCGACCTGCGGATGTCTTTTGTCTTATCTAGATAGAATTTCAACACCCTACGCACATCTAGTGAATGCAGAGACCTCTCCGCCGGAGAGGAGGGATGCTGAAAAAATGTAGGCAAAGTAATCATTTGATTCACATGAAAATCAGATATCACTTTAGGCAAAAATTTAGGATGAGTACGCATCACTACTTTAGACGCATGGAACACAGTATACGGCTCTTGACAACACAGAGCCTGAATCTCACTTACCCTCCTGGCCGATGTAATGGCCACAAAGAAGGCAGCCTTCCATGACAAATGCTGCAAAGAAGCCTTATGAATAGGCTCAAAAGGCTCCCTCATCAACCTGGACAACACCACGTTCAATTCCCATGGTGGAGAAGGTCGTCTAACAGGGGGAAACACCTTACGCAAACCCTCCAAAAAATCCTTAATCACAGGGATTTGAAAAAATGAGGTTTGGGAAGGGCCCTTTCTATACGCAGTCAAAGCTGCGAGATGAACCTTAATAGATTGAAAATTAAGCCCAGATTGAGCTAACTGCAGCAGATAAGGCAAAATAACATCTTCTTTACAAGATGTAGGGTCAACGTCCTTCGCCTTGCACCACAAGCAGAATCTCTTCCACTTATAGGCGTAAGAAGTCCTCGTAGACTGTCTCTTCGACTCTTTCAAGATCTCCATACAGTCCTGAGGTAGGTTCAAGTGTCCATACTGTACTAGCTCAGGAGCCATGCTGCCAAACTCAAGGACGAGAGATTGGGGTGAACCATCTGTCCTCCGAACTTCGTGAGAAGGTCCGGCCGACACGGCAGGCGCCGGTGCGGCAGAACAGACCGGTGAAGAAGGTCGGTGAACCACCATTGCCTCGGCCACTCCGGAGCAATCAGGATCATCCTGGCTCTGGATTGCGACAGCTTGATCAGCACCGCCGGAATCAGGGGAATGGGTGGAAAGGCGTAGAGAAAGCTGTTCGACCAGCTGATCCATAGGGCATTCCCCAGCGTCCCTGGTTGGTAGTACCTGGACGCGAAGTCGCGGCATTTGCTGTTTTCTGCCGTAGCGAACAGATCGATATCCGGAGTGCCCCACTCTGCGAAGACGCCTCTTAGCACGTCGTCGTTTAGCACCCACTCGTGATTTTCTTGAACGAGCCTGCTGAGTGCATCGGCTTGGGCATTCTGCACTCCCGGCAGATGGGTCGCCGTGATCGTTAGGTTCCTGGCCACCAGCCAATTCCAGATCGTCTGTGCCTCCCGAGACAGCGTGCGTGAACGGGAGCCCCCCTGCTTGTTGAGGTAATACATGGTAGTAGTATTGTCCGTCTGAACTAGCAGGGAGTTCGTCGTGAAGGAAGGATGGAACGCCTTCAGGGCCAAGTGTACTGCTCTGAGTTCCAAAAAGTTGATGTGGTAAGTCATCTCCGTCTGCGACCATGTCCCCTGAATCTGAAGAGGGCCCGAATGCGCTCCCCAGCCCTGGAGAGACGCATCGGTCACTATGGTCTGGACCGGAATATCCTTGTGAAAAGGAGTCCCCTTGCAGACATTCTCTGAGGAGCACCACCATTTCAGAGACTGTAGAGCGTGTTGGGACAGATGAATCTTGTCCTCCCAACGCCCCCGCCTCTGGTCCCATTGATCCTCCAGACATTCCTGCAGAGGTCTCATATGCAGACGTGCATTGGGGGTGAGGAAGATGCAGGAAGGCATCGACCCCAGTAACGAGGACACCGTCCTCACTGTAGGAAAGTGGGCTGAGAGGAGGTGCAGGGCCTTCCCACGGATCGATAAGCGTCTCTCCTCCGAAGGACACACGCTTGCGTTCAAAGTATTGACTGAGGCCCCCAAGTACTGGAGACACTGCACAGGGGTCGGCACTGACTTCGACATATTGATGTGCAGTCCCAGGCGATGAAGCAGGGCAGCCGTCCTGTTGAAATGACACTGGGCTTCCTGGTACGTGGAAGCTTTGATCAGCCAATCGTCCAGGTATGGATACACAAAGACCTTGTTCTTCCGCAAGTGTGCTGCCACCACCGCCATGCACTTGGAGAACGTCCTTGGTGCAGACTTCAGCCCAAACGGGAGTACTGTATACTGGTAATGGTTGTTGCCTACCAGAAACCTCAGGAACTTGCGATGCTTTTGTGCGATCGGCACATGAAAGTAAGCGTCCTGCAGATCTATGGCGCACAGCCAGTCTCCTCGATGCAACTGAGGGTAAATCTGATGCAGTGACAACATGCGGAACTTTTCTCTGCGGATCCACTTGTTTGCTTGACGCAGATCTAGAATAGGCCTGAACTCGTTCTTGTCCTTTTTTCTGACGAGAAAGAACCTGGAGTAAAGGCCTGTTCCTCTTTGCCTCAAAGGAACAGCTTCTATCGCCTTCTTCCTTAACAGGACGTCCGCCTCCCCCTGGAGCTCCCGTACCATGAAGGGAGAGCGCACTGGTGGAATCTGAGGAGGCGGGCTGGTGAAACGAAGACTGTATCCATTGCAAACAATATTCAGCACCCACTTGTCCTTAGTTATTGTCCTCCACTCTGCCAGGTAGAACTGAATACTTCCCCCCCACCGGAGCGGGTAACAGACGAGGGGGAAGTGACCTTTCAGGGCTTCGACCCGGCCGGGCCTTTGTTCCCCGACGAGGATTGATGCTGGCCTCTGCCCCTCTAGCGCTTCTGAAAGGACTGCCTCGGGAACTGCTGTTGTTGTTGTTGGTGCTGCTGCTGGTGACCAGACTGGCGTCCTTGACCGCGTTGCTTAGAATAACGCCTGCCATAGGAACGGAACAACTTCTTCTGCTCCTTGGGTCTTTCCAACCCCACGGCCTTCAGGGTTTCTGCTTCGGCCTTCATGCGTGCTATCTCGTCATCCGCATGAGACCCGAACAGCGTCGAGCCAGAGAAAGGCAAGTTCGCGATCTTTTGCTGCGCTTCAGTCTTGAGAGTGGTGAGCCTCAGCCAGGAATGTCTTCTCATGTGCACTCCATGACAGTACCCATGGGCCGCCAGCAACGAGACATCCCCCGCCGCACTGATGATCTGGTTGGAGACCATCATGCCTTCGTTCAGCACCTCCTGGAAGTCCTCTCGTTTGTCCCTAGGCAGGGAGGCAGCAAACTGTTGCAGAGAGTCCCAAAGCGATCGGTCATAGCGACCCAGCAGGGCAGAGGCGCTAGCGGCCTTCATAGTCGTGGCCGACGTAGAGCACGTTCTCCTCCACAAGGAGTCCATCTTGCGGCTCTCCTTATCTGGAGGAGCCGTGGAAGAGGGCGTCGTGGAGTGTTGTTTACGAGCCGCCACCACAATGACGAGTCCGGGGGAGGGTCCACCCTGAGGAAGGACGGGTCCGAATCAGGGGCCCTGTACTTCTTCTGCAACCGTGGGGGAGCAGACTTCACCACCGCAGGAGTCAAGAAAACCTCCATGGCTGGCTCCTCCAAACCCGGAACCAAAGGAAGGAGGGGCGTGAGAGGTGAGCCTTGTGCAATGTCTCAAAGATCACCGAGGTAGTGGGAACCGGGACTGCTACGGAGATCCCCAATTTCGCCGCCCCCCTCATCAGCACATCCTGGAAGGTGGCAATATCATCCACCGGCGAGATTCGGGTAGGCGGAGTCTCCAACAGTGAGGGGGAGAGCTGTCCATTGCCAGAAGAGTCCGTATACCACGTGCCTCTGGAACGAGATCTATACCTCCGTCGCCCATGCCTCGTGTGAGTGGACGACCTGCGTCTACTCCGTGACCTCCGGCGAGATCGAGAACGCGATCTCTGTCTGCGAGGAGCCTTAGGAGCCGCCGGTAGCCGAGGAGACGGTGGAAGCTGCGGCACTGGCGGTGGTGGAGGTGGTGTAGGCCGCTTAGGAGGAGGAGGAGGAGGAAGAGGAGGCGGAGGAGGAGGCGGAGGAGGAGGCGTTGGAGGCTTCCGAGGCAGCGGCTGGGGGAGAGGCTGCGGAGCCCAATCACTCCTTGCAGGGGAACCAGGACCAGCACTGTCCGGACTCCCGTCCACCCTTCTCTTCTTGGCGGTCCTATCCCGTGCCGAAGTAAACGAGGGGGAGCGCCGTCGCCTCCTAGATCCACGACTGGAGATTGTAATCACCGAAGACGTGTTCCCCGATGTCACCGACGTCGAACTGATCGTCGACCTCGACCGTCGTCTCCTCGCCATCCGGCGTCCCCTCGACGTCGACCGGTGGCCCCATGACGTCGACGGTGAACGACGTCTCCTCGACGCCGATCTTCTTCGCCTCGACGTCGATCTCCTTCACCTCGACGGCGAGCCGTGCCTCGACGGCGATCTGTGCCTCGACGGCGATCTGTGCCTCGACGGCGATCCCCTCCGTCTCGACGGCAGCCGCCGGTGCCTCGGCGTCGATGTCGTCGGCGTCGATCCATCGCGGGGCTCGGTACGACGTCGATTGTGTGTCGACGACGACCGTGGAATCCTCGACGGCGACCTAGTCCTAGGTCTCGCCGGACCCTCTCTCGACGTCGAACGTCGAGAACGCCGCGATCCCGAGTCCGGGATCGACGGCGAGCACACCGGTGCTTTACCTCTCGCCGTCGACGTCGTCGCCTTCGACGTCGAACGCGATCTACCAGCCGGTAGGTGTCGTTTCTGCTGCTGTTTTTGCCCGGAGGTCCCTTCAGTGGCTGAAGCATGGGCAGAGGAAGGGGAATGGGAATGGGATCCTCCATGCCCCGAAGTCCCACCTGTCCTCTGCTTCTCCTGTCCCTGGAGGCGAATCTTCTCCTTGTCCCTCAGGGTCCTCTTGGAGAAGGTCTTGCAGATGGCACACGTAGCAGGGACATGTGAGGAAGACAAGCAGAGGATACAGACATCATGTGGGTCCGTCTTGGCCTTTTTCCTCCCACACTCAGGGCATTTATCAAATAAAGCCATGCTAAGAGTGAGCAAACTGCACCAAAACGCAGGATGCAGTACAGAAAGGCTCTAGACGTCGAATGAACACACTAAATATCCAAAAATCTAAGATTTAGTCCAAATATCCACCCAAAAGGGTAGAGCTCAAGCTCCAGGGTCCTGCTAGCAGGAGCCGGAAAAAAGAACTGAAAGTAACTTGCTTTGGCTGTGCATCCTGGGATACCGGGGGTCTCTGGAGAGTTTCTTAAAGGCACGGTATCCCTTTAGCAGACACATAATGACAGCCTATAGGGCTTGTCTGTCCACCCCTTCCTCTCTATTGTTTAAAGGGATTTTGGTGAAGGGAGTGTGATACAATAAAGGAACATGTCAGATGTGAATAAAAATGACATTTAAACTTTATTTTGGCTTTTGTGTTCACTTCAGAGGAAGTGCTGGCCAGTGCAGCCATATTGTTATTAGGCTGTATTATTTTGTCTGTCTCTTAAGTGTCTTTGCAGGTTTGCAAATGCTGGACAGCTTAAGAGATATTTTGATTGCTCCGGGGTCCCCGCACATGGGCGGGACTATTCATAGATTATGACTATACACAGAGATCCCCTACTACAGAACAGAAAACCCTCTGTGCCCTTCCAAGCAATCAAAGGAGACCAGGGAGAAACAGCAGAAAGGAGGACCAGAGAAGACGACAACTGGTAGCAGAGTTCAAAGCTGAGAGGCACAATATGCACTGACCTGAAACAAAATCTGCCCTTAGAACGAGTTACAGGACAGGGGGAATAGAGTGAATTCGCTAAAAACCACTCAAGACTAAATGAGTTTGGAACAGGAAGAACACGGAGCCATCCTGATCACCCTGGACGAACAGTTTATTTTTCACATAGAAAAGCAGAAGACCTGGAGAATCGTTTATGTTGCCACATAGAAAAGAGGGAGATGGTCTAAAATCATTTGTGCAGGATATGGAGGCAGGGATCCATGAATAGAATAATGGGCCAGGTCTTGTCTGCATAGATGGAGTGCACAGAACGATGATACGCACCCAAGACACCAGCAGACATACTTGCTTGTTTACACCATTTTAAAAAGGGAAGAGACACTCATGAGAGCAATATAAAAAGCAGGGTCTCTTCAACACAACAGCACAGACATTCAGGCCTTCCAGGACCTCTCCTTATTACCCTCCTGAAGCGACAGGTCTTCGGAGAAGTGGCAGCCTTTCTTAGAGGAAAAGATGTTAAATACAGACGGAGCCATCTTTTCCCGCTCTTCTTCAAGTGGCAGGGGAAGAAGTGGTCCATGAAGTCTGACAATGCTAGCGATATAGTTTTATTTACACCTTCAACATAGAAACTATGTGCCCCTCAAAACCCTTAAGAACAAAAAGGAGCAAGGTGTCTAACATTGGTTAATTTGGGCTTCAGCCTTGACAGGTTTTCAGGAGAGCAACACACCATAAATTTGATAATCTCTTGTAAATCATATAATTCATCAGAGATCTCACAAATATGGCATAGATACCTCATGGCTCAATATTGGCCACCTCTAAAGTAGAAGAAGGTTTCCAATACCCAATGATATTCACAGGATGTGGTAAGAGTATGTTCACCCAAACCGTTTTGGAAAAAAAGCCAATTAGAAGCATTGAATGATATTCACGCAACATCAAAATCGCATGACCTCAAAACAACCTGTAAAAAAGTATTAGGATTCTTCCATGTTCCAGTTGCATTCATGGAACATGGAATCAGCAAGCCCTTTGTGAAAATCACAGAAATGGACCAAGCTCCTACTCATGGGATGTAAAAGCACTGGGTCCGTGGAACAATTTCTAAGTAAAAGTCATAGGAAAGATCCAAGAATCACTGATTTGAGAGAGCAGAAGAGCTTCAAATAAAGTCATAAGAACTGTCCAAGGACTATCCTATTTATGGGTCATGGAAGCGACATTTCCTTCGAACAGGGTCAAATAGAAGCTGAAGGCAGTACCTAAGCTTCACAGATTTTGTTGGGACATGAAAGGGGCTTGACAGCTGTACAACTTGAAAGAAAATCTCAAGAAGCGTCCAGGCTCCACTTACATCATGGGACAGGAGTGTCCTCTGAAATCATTCACAGTTAAAGTTTCAAAGGTAAAAATAAATAAATAAACTTCACTATTTTGGGAGGCTATCATAAATTCCTTGACAGAGGCATACAGCATTTTGGGCCAGAAACCCCACTGGGGTAGATCCGGACAAGAAGCAGCAACAAGACCTGCCACGGCCAAAGAGCCAGGAATGGGAAAAAGTGCTCAATAAATGTCCAAAATAGGTCTGCCTTTCTGTGCGATGGATAACTGTCTCTCCTCCGAATGCAACACTTTTCCTACCTCGGAGTCTACCAGCGCACCCAGATAATGCATTCTCTGTGTGGGTTGCTGAGTTGATCTTTTGAAATTCACATGAAGGCAGAGCCCGTGACAAAGCTCTAGGCATTGCAGGAAATGATTCCTCACTCTGTGGGGGGATGGACCCTTCAGCAGCCAGTCGTCCAGGTAAGGGTACATGAAGATGCCTCTCCGACGTAGTGCGGCTGCCACCACTGCCATGCACTTCATGAACACTCGGGGAGCTGACTTCAACCCAAAGGGTAGCACTTTGAATTGGTAGTGGGACGATCCCACCAGGAATCTCAGATATTGCCTGTGATGTTGACTGACCGGAACATGAAAGTAGGTGTCTTGCAGATCCAGCGAACACATCCAATCTCCCTGTCTGAGATGTGGATATATTTGATGGAGAGCCAACATGCGAAACTTCTCCTTTTTGATTGACTTGTTGAGTGTTTGCAGATCCAGAATGGGTCTGTATTCTGATTTTCGACTCTTCTTACCAAGAAGTATCTTGAGTAGACCCCTCGACCTTGCTGTGATATTGGCACCTTCTCGTTGGCTGATCTTCGCAGAAGGGTGGCGACTTCACTCTGCAATATCTTCATCTGTTGGCACGATGATGGAACCGGAGGAATTGAGGGGGGGATGGCATCGAAAACGTAGAGAGTACCCATTCTGCAGCGCAGCTAACACCCACTGTTCCTTTGTGCTAGCTCGCCACTCTGAGATGATTTGAAATACTCCCCCCACCCCCCCACTGTTGTGGTAAACGGCGACGGAGGAAGTGGGCACTCATTGTTTGGTCAGCGTCTTAGCGGCGGTAGCGGACTGACGCTGGTTTCCTCTTCCCCTAGGGGAACGCCGGCCTTGATACTGAGACCTTTGCTGACCTTGCTGGTTCTGATGTTTCTGCCAATGAGGGGTTTGAACCCTCTGTTGAGAGGATCGTCAATCGTAAGGTCTGAAGCGTCTTCGTAACTCTTTCTTCTTTTCTAGACCCACGGCCTTTAGTGTTTAGCTCCGTCTTCATTCGGGACATTTCCTCATCTGTGTGTGCGCCGAATCAAGATGAGCCGGAGAAGGGGAAATGGAGGATCCAAGACTGCGCTTCTGGTTTAAGTGCTGTGAGAAGAAGCCAGGAAGCTCTCCTAGCGCATATCCCATGGGCATAGAAGTGAGCTGAAAGAGTAGCTCCATCAGCTGCGGCGCTGATCACTTGGTTTGCCACCAAGCTGTCTTCTTGCAAGATTTCTTCAAAATCTGTGCGATCTTCCCTGGGAAGCTTTTCCGTAAATCTTTGAAGGGAGTCCCACAAGGACCTATCGTAGCGACCCAAAAAAGCCGATGCACTCGAGACCTTGAGCATAGAGGCTGATGTGCCGCAGACTTTCCTCCACCACGAATCCTGTGCTTTACTCTCCTTATCTGGTAGAACAGTAGAGGAGGAGACAACTGAGTGAGTCTCTTTTGCCGCAGCAATTATAACAGAATCCGGTGGGGGATCAGATCTAAGAAATAACGGGTCCTCCTCCGGTGGACGATATTTCTTCAGAATCCTAGCCGGCGCGGTCTTGAGGGTCGCCGGCGTAAGTAAAATGTCCATGACCGGTTGGATTAGCCCTGGCACCAATGGCAACAGCGGTCTAGATGCAGCCCTCTGGTCTAAAGTCTCAAAGATAACTGAAGACGAGCTCTGCCGAGTAGGCAAAGGGATGTTCAGTTTAGTTGCCCCTCTGGAAAGTACATCCTGGAAAGTGCCAACGTCATCCACCGGAGAGACCCTCGACGGTGGGCTGTCAGTAAGTCGGTGAGTCGTCTCTCTGTGACGTGTGTGTGTGTGTGGAAGAGGAGGAAGGCGTTGGAGATCTGTGCCTTCTCCTCCCGCTTCTCGATCTGGACCTCCTTCAGAGTGTGCAGGAGAGCGACTGAGATCTCTGCCTCTCGATGGAGTATGATCTCTGTCCACAGCCTGCAAAAGTCGAGCCAACGGAGACCTGTGGAGGGGGCATGAGTAGTGTTGAGCCCCTGTTGCTGGAGCTGCGGCCCAGTGATGCAGAGGCCGGCTTCATCTCGGTGAGAGATGGATAGAAGGCGATCTCTGCCTTTCTCGTCCCTCAGGAGAGCGTGCAGGAGATTTTCTTTCCTCTGTTTGTGCAGGCCTGTCCGCTGAATCAGGATGCCCACTGGACTACTAGACATCGAGATCCCTACTTACGGAGATCTGGACAATGATAATCTGTAAGGGGAGCAGCAAGAACCTTTTCTCGACGTCGGTGATTATGACGGAGAAAGGCTTACTGGAGGTGAGGCCCCTCTAGACTGCAGCCTCGTCGTCGATCTTGAACGTCCCCTCTGGACAGACTGCCTCCGACGTCTATCATTGTCCCGGCGACGGTGAAGCCTGCCTTAACGTCGACCTTCTCCTCTTCGAAGGAGGACTCAGTCTCGAAGTTGATCTGTGTCTTGACGTCGAGAGTCTGCCTGACGGCGACCGAGAACCTTGCTTCGACGCACCTGCCTCTGCTCCGACGAGCGGTGTCTCGACGTCGACCTCCGGTGTGCTGATGTCGACGGAGACTTCTGCTTCGACGTCGGTGGTGGAGTCTTGTGTCTCAACGTCAAAGATCTCTGCACCGATGTCGATGGAGACTTGTGCCTCGACCCCGATCGCTGTCGAGGTGGCCACGCCGGAGAGATCTGTCTCGACGACGAACACCTAGCCAGCGCAGACTGAGATTTGCTCCTCAACGTCGCCTGGCTGACGACAACGGAGGGCCCTTTACCTTCGTCGACTTTGAGAGCGCCGTCCTCGACTTCATAGAAGTAGAAGTGTGATGCGCCTGCACCACCGTAGTCTTGGACGACGACTGCTGCTTCGCCGTCGGTAGCTTCAACGCCGATCCCGACGCCGAAGGATAACAGGTCGGGGTCTTGCCTCTCGACGTCGGCCGTGTTCTCTTTTTCTGTTGCCTCACTGGAGACCTACCTCTTTCAGAGAGGCCATTAGTCGAATTCACTCCCTCTCCTTGATGGTTCTTCTTGACAACTTCTTGCAGTGATGAAAGGTGGCAGAAGAGTGAGAATCAGGGAGGCAGAGTATACACACAGAGTGTGTATCTGATCTAGCCTTCTTTTTGCCACAGGCAGGGCAAGGATCAAATAACAAAGGCATTTTTGAAACTCCAATAAGTTTTAACCTTCAATCTAAAGCCAAAAGAGGTCATGTGAAAGCAAATAATCCACAAAAAATTAGACAATTTTTGACAGAAAAGTCAAAAAAGGAAGAGCTGTGAATCCAGGGTCCTGTCTGAAGGAGCCAGAAAGAACAAACTGACCTAACTGTCACCCCTGAGGCATGATGGGAAGCTGGGGGTCCTGGCTGCCTTAAAGGCACGGTGCCAGTTTTTGTGTGCAAATGATTTCATTTTCTATGCTATTGGTTTACAATGCAGCCTGTAGGCTAACAATGTCTGCTTTTTTTGCAGCTTTTCCATGTGGTTTACTCATTAAAAAAGAGTTCAAGTGGTACTTGCCCTCCTGTGTTTTTATACATACATTATGTGTTTGCAAAAGCAGTTCATTTGTTATTGCATTGTTTAGCCTCTTAGATGGGGGCTGCATTGGTATGAGAAATATATATATATATTTTTTTTTTCCCCATATATAATGTTTTTTATTTTCGGGGTCCCCGCACATGGGCGGGAATATTCAGTGCTCAGGACTATAGATGAGGAGATCCCCTGGAAGAGAAGTGGCTAGTATTGCCTTGTTTAAGCTGACGCGAATCTATTACATACATAAAGCTTAACCTTACACCGCAACGTCTGCACAGAGTCTACCCGACAAGACCCACGGGGTGCTCTTGCTGCAGTGCACTTCCGGCTGACTTTGGGCATATCATGTGGAACTGTCCGCTGTTACAACGGTTTTCGGATGAGCTACTACGTGAACTGAGCAGAGTAACACATGTGAAGGAAGAACTCACAATCCATCATTGCCTACTGGGGCTGTTACCTTTCGCTAAGAAGAGAAAAAATGCAGTACCAATTTGACCATTTGGGGTTCGTTTTAGCCTGGAGATGTATAGCAATACATTGGGCTAGTCCAACCCCTCTGGTTTGGACCAAGTGACGGTTGGCTCTTCTGGAGTGGACAGTGGCTGCGTACTGCAGACTCCAGAGAGTCCATACTGACAATGATACGGAGCAGGACCTTGAGTTCTGGGGTAGTATGATCAATAAATTGCATGATGGCGATGGGGAGGAAGATTCTGATGCCAGTTTGTCGGAGAGAAGTTCTACTGCTCCGCCTATGCAGATTGCTGCTCCGCTGGTCCTCAACCAGTTACTGGGACCCACCGGTGCGCCCTCGCTCGGAGGTAGTTTGTGACCAGGAGGCATGTGCAGATTCTGCCAGAGTCAATGGCCCATGAACAGAGACACCTCTCAAAATGTGCATGTATGATGTCTGAATGGTTTCTGTGCGATTTCTCCCCTCTCCTTCGCGGCTGTTTCCCTCCTTGGCTCCACTCCCCTGCTGCCTCGCCTACCTCCATGCAAAAAATGCAACGGTCACCTAATATTAATACTGTTCTTTACCCGCACGTGCTGCAGAATGACACTGGAATTGCACTGTTTATTTGGTTATATTTGTGTCATGGGCTGGTTGCTGTAGGATGACTCCTCAAAGATTCCTGTACTCAAGAGTACTATATCACTGTATTCCATTGTATAATATGGCCTATGTTACTTTGTAAAACTCAATAAATACATTTACAATACAAATGTTTGATTTGGGCCCCTTTAGAGGTCTAGCCCTCATAGTTCACAGTAGGAGAAAGGTTGTTCTGAATGAAGGGAGAGAGTAGTACCCATCATACAGACACGCATCTTGGGTTTCACGCTTCGCATGGAATAAGGGATTGAAAGCACTGCCCCAGAGTCTACAGAATGTAAACACTGAATGCTGTTACATATGTTGTCAAGAGAAAGGGGAGTAAACTCTATTACACGCACACACAGGTTCTCCAGGACCTGGTGTGACAAGATCAGCACTGCTTTAGAACCAAGGAAATACCTATATAGTATTTTTCCTAAACAGTCCTACACAAATATAAGTTTATTAGTTAAGGAGAGTAGATTAGAAGTTGAGGGGGGGGGGGGGGGGGTCCAATGGGGAACCACTGAATTTAGCATCAGTTTAAGAGTCCAACCAGGGGCAGGAGCTTCTTAGCTGCATGCTTCAGATAATATTGGCTTGGAACTCAGGTCACTGGTAATGGGAGGGGATGTGACCCTCATATTAGATGGTAGTTCTGATACGACTCAGAATAGGACTGGGGTTGGTAGCTATATCACCAGCAAAGAGGACAAAACTGCACTACCTGGTAGTGGTAGATGTTTGAAGGACTACGCCTAGTGTAAAATCTATATTGCCCCACAGGAGTGTAAGAGGTGAGGAAAAACATCGAGAGTCCTCAATTATTTATTTTGTCACCAGCAGTCCCTCCCAAACCTGTAACATAGTCCTCCTCACCAGAGACATGTAGAGATTTGAAGAAGAGAATAAACTGACTTGAGGAACCCTCAACGTCGAGAGTTGTAATAGACGTCGTGCAAATGCTCTTTGTGTGAACCATTGTCTTTAGTTGCAAGAAATGTCACTTTAAGCCAAATTAATTTTAGTCTTCGACGTTGAGTGTTGAGACTGACACCAACCGGTGGGATCTTTAAATCGAACTGTGACTTTGACGCTGAGCTAGAGTGAGATGGCGGCGCGGTCGTAGTTTTCAGCATCGACAGTGCTGTGGGTCTCCCGCCACCATCTTAGAAATCGAGCGATGACTGATGATTTTTTTTTTTTTCACAGCAAAAAAACCAGGGCCAAAACTCTTGGCCGCAGTGATGTTCTTGACGTAAATGAATGACAGCGATGAGAATGGTGTCAATACCGAATTTGTGAAGGAGATTTCCTGTCCTTAGACTTCCCTCTGTGGGAGTCCAAATCTGATTTTTGATGCTTTCTGCAGAATGGTGAGAGGATGATCTTTCCATTCTTTTCCTTTTCTTCCTTTCTTGTTCTGCCTTCATATCCTGCATCCAACCATGCAGTCTGATGCCCTCTCGGTCTTTAGGCATCCTTTTGGCATTTTACTACAAATGTCACATCTTTTAGTGAGGTATGTAGGTGACAGACATGCCAAACAGACCTTATTAGCAACATGATGGGCATTTGGTAAAAAGAGCAGGCATTCTGACTAATAATCCAGTCACAAATTAGGAAAGAATTAATGTACTCGACAGTAGAGATGTCAAACTGTCGAGTACAATGCTTTAACAAGCGCTGAATATAAGATAGGAAAAGATTTGTAGGTGAAAAGACACCCAAGGGGTTCAGATATCCTGCCTGAAAAAGCCAGAAAAAAGAACTGGCACTCTCAGGCAAACTGCCACTACAGTGTATTGTGGAATCATGCTGTTTTTGTATATACGCAGCAATTTTTCCATGACTAAGTGTTGAGCATTAAAAGGCTATATTAGAGTGTTTCCCACCATTCTCCTACAGCAATCAGGAGAAAAATAAATCTGACAGATTACACTGAGACTATATGGAAAATGTCTTTCAGTGATGAACATTCTTCAGTGCACTTTTCCTGAACTGTTAATATATATTGAAGGAGATGTTCCAGAGTCTGCGCAGGCAGCTGGGAATTATTCAAAGTTTATGACTTCAATGAAGATCCTACGATGCAGAAGACAACTTTATATGCACATTTAGGAAAAAACTATACCTCTGATAGGCTTCCGTTACATATTTACTTCATTGAATTCATGGACAGATCCATTATTTAGTGCTGTTTCCATGGAAAAGGACTCTGCAAAAGGAGTTCTGGTGTCTGTGCATTGCAGCAAGACATATTCTAGCATTTAGGACTATCAATGAAGATCATATGATCGGGAACAGAGAAAATCCCGTGACTGAGAACTTAAGGACCTGTGAGAGAGAGGGGAACTCATTGAGGCTGACACTGATCTAAATAGAAGATATATATTAGACAAATAGTGTCAGCATTTAACGATGAAGATGGGTTTGACTAGTAATGAATCACAAGTTGAGTGATGGTGAGCCATCAGATAATGCACAGTCATTCCACACAATTCAGAAGAGGCAAATTATTGATAATCAACTCCATTTGAAGAATACACCCATAATTGTTGAAGTACCTACTACAACGACTGTAACTGCAACCAGTGAGCAAAAGAAAATGTCCCCATAAACGGCAATCAAGAATTAAGGAAAGCACTGAGCACCGGAAAAAGAGATAAGCGTCATCTTTAGGCATTCAATACCTTCGGTACTCACAATACCTATGTGCACCCAAAAATACATTCCTAGAAAGCAGACATGACACTAGACTGCATAAGCCAGGCTCTAATAACTGACCCTATTAACTTCTCTATAACTGGAAGGAAAATTCAACACAATAATAACAAACAAAACACCACAGTCTTCGTTTCAAGTAATATATGGCCCTAAGAAAACCACCAAAAAGCTTATTAACTTAAGTCCACAAAATCACAGTTCTATTACAGGTAAGACCATAGGGGAAAGGGCTGTGAGGGGTATAAGCTGATTGTTCTACATTAAGAAGCTTTGAGGCTAAGAATGAGCAGTCAAAAAACAGATCAGTAAATGTTAACCTAAAAAACACAAGTAGTAACAGCTCGATCAGTGTACTCTTCCAGCATTCTAAATACACATAAGAAAACAGCAAAGAGAAAAATTGATGAAACAAATGCCACGTGAAAGGAAAGTTCTCTCTCCCACTAGAAGGAGAAGCAAAAAGGAGCTATGAAAGAGAAATACATGCACATTCTTGGAGAGAAAATAAGAAAACAACCCTAACATCTTGCAAGGCATAACCTCAGAAATGACCAATTAGACAATAACACAGTTATAAAAAAAAAAAAAAAAACATGCCATGTAAACTACATAAGGCACTCAAGGATGAAGAACTTTGGAGCTAGTGTTGTAGTAAAAAAGGAGAAAAAGGGAACAGGTTTCGTTTTGGATTGATGTTCTTCCTGAACCATGTCTTCCTGTTACTCATTTTGCAGTTTCAGTGATCTATTTATTCTTCTTTTCTCCTTCTCTTTCCATATTGTGACCGGCACCTTACACACAATTCCTTTTCTTTTCTATTACAGCGTGTATTGTGACTTGAAGTTAGTAGCTCACACTCCTTTCTTCCTTCACATATGTATGTTGCTCCTTACTTGTATATCAGATTAGGGGTTCCTTTTTCTGTCATTTTACAGTGTTCTCTCTGGTCTATATTTGACATAGTCTTGATGATGATCCTGTATTTACAATAGGATCGAAATTTTGCCAACTTACACGCAGCCCCATCTCATTGTATATTATAATTCACCGGCCATGCTGTTCGTTACTGCTTTGATACACACTTTGATCACCTTTATCACATGAGTGAATCACACTTCAAAGAGCACCAAGCTAGTCTGTCACAAGCATCCACTCCGTTGTCTATTACATTTTTGTTTTTCGCATTTTATTTGTACATTAAATACCATTTGTTTACGATTATAGTGTGCTAGATTTACTCAAATAGAGACCCCTGTTCATGCACTTACCCAGATTATCTTCAGAATATTAAGTATCTGACAAATATATTGTTCTCACCAACAGCTCCAAGTTCAATTCATGACCACAGTATGCAGGGTTTGCTTCACTGGAGTAGAACAGTTTTCAAAATATTCTGGTAAATGCATGCACTGTTTCAAGTAGAACCATAACTATTTTTGGTAAGAAGGAAAGGATGCAGTCTAAGCACCTCCTTCTCTCTATGAAAAAGTGGTGCCGTTTTACCAGCAGACATACACTCTCTTAAGGTTTTCACAATTAGGTCTGATTTAACACCCTCTTACTATTTCAAAACTTCCCAGGCTGCCCCGTGATGATTACAGAATTTACATTTAAAATTAGTCAGTGTAAGAGGTTTAGGGCTCTGATGCACATTGTGCAAGTCAATTCTCTGAAGCCATAGGACATGCAATACCAGAACAGGATCAAATAAGTCTGCAATCTTCATAAATCTTTTTAGATCTAGCAACGGTGACTCAGTGCTTTGCAGATGAAAATGTTCTACTCCTCTTTATGTGGCAAAACGTAATGCCTATTGTAACTGTTCAGTTGATAAAGCTTGTAAAAAGCTAAGCAGCTGTGGAAGAACCATATTTTTGATTTAGCACCGCTATTCTTTCCAGCCACAAATCGTCCCATCCACCTGCTAAAATCCATCTTCATCGTCCTTACTAGCCCATGATAGTTTGCTCTGCACAACTTATCCAGCACTCTAGTCACCGTTATGCTCCAGTATCTCAAACCCTGGCCCTGGAATATTAACCATAGCTCCACCTTCTCTCATATAGTCATGTTAAGATCAAGCTTTTTCTGACTTGCATTTTAATTTACAGCAAAACCAGATACTCTTTGGAAGTTGTCCAATGCGGCGAGCAAAGACATCAAGGTCAACCAGGGTCACTCAATGTAAATATCATAGCATTTGCAAATAAATTCATATTTACACCTCTCACCTCCAGTGTGGCGCCTTGAATGTCACAGACTTCCCTGAATCTTTACACCAAGTGGTTTGATCACCAGTCAGGTTTAAACCCACTTAGCAGATGAAAAAGTACCAAAAGGGATCTAAATATCAGCACAGTGATAACATATTTTATACAGTGAGGAAGCAAGTGTTTTGGAAATAGAAAATGTTAATAATAACACATGTATTTATTGCTACATCATAAACGAATATCAGATGTTCTGAATTCTGAACCAAAAACCCCTTTACAAATGTACCTTATTTTAATAATATGGTGGATCAATAATTTCAGTAGGGGAAATTATGGCTTACCTCAAATGAACAATCAGGAGTTCTATCATTCTTCTTGTGAGGTATTCCCTTTGGTACAATCTTTTCAATATACACTGAGGAAATAAATATTCATGTTAAAATATATATATATAATATGTTTTACAACTTCGATTATTATCTATACACATACAACTTCTCCGTATCAAAATAAATGTGAAGAAAAAAACAAAAAGTCCACAATTTTTGCAAAGGAACAAGCGAGAACTTGATTTGAGGTGTCAGTCTTCAAAAGAAATAATAATTTAAAAAAAACAACAACAATAATTAGTTCATTATTACAGGATTGGTCACAGTGTGCACAAGGTGAACTCGAATACACAGCAATGGTTTCAAAAAGAAAGTATTCTAAGCCCTGATATATAGAAGGGACAAGTTACTTACCCTCAATAATGGAATATCCCTAGGCGCCAGATTGGATCCGGAGAATTTTACAGCAATGCTGATGTGCGCTGATAGGTAGCATTATGTGGCTCCATAGTGATTATGAACTGCCCTATAAGTTACGGAGTGGAGTCACGTGATATATGCAAAACCCTAATAAAAACATGTCAAAAAAAAAAAGTTACGGAGTGGAGTCACAATCAAGTGCCATCTCCATGCACTGTCAGTTTCTTAACCTTTCTCCTCCTGCATAGTCATACACACTAAAGGTGACGGTGTCCCAAAATCTAACTGAAACCCTTATTATGTTCAGGAGTCTACTCCAAAGAACTGGGTGGTTAAAGGACGATGACTGGTCGAGGGGCCCGTCTTGACTGCTGAGGCAGTAATGCTCCACAAACATGTGAACTGACACCAACACTGCAGCCTGGCAGATATCAAAATCAGTGACCCCTCACTCCAATGCTTTGGCCATGGACCAAGAGGTGGCTTCAAGTCCTTGAAAGGGTTACGTTTTGGCCAGAGTACAGCAGAGTGTTAGAACTGGGGTTTCTGGTTGGCATAGGTATGCACCATATTCAAGCAGGAACCACCGATCTAGTCAGATGCACACTAAAAGATAACCTGTGCTCACCTTCTGGTAGCTTGGCACAGAGCAGTCAGGCTTATCTATAGAGGTAATGTGTAAAGTATTTGTGTAATACACACACTCTAACCCAATAAAGAAACACCACAAAAATACTCCAGACAGGGTTAGAAAAATAGATTATAATTTATGAGTAAAATAAGACCAAAGTGACACAAATCCAACAAGTAGAACGGGAGTTATACATTTATAAAGAATAAATCAAAAAGTAGTGCTTATTATTATTGTTATTATTAGGGAATGTTGTATAGCGCACAGATACCCCAACGGGGTGTCCCGGCGCTTCTGTGAGAGCTGATGCTGTGTCTGACTCAGTTGGTATCAACAGAAGAGAAAGGTTTTTAGAGCTCTCCGGAAGGGGAGTTCCTCCTGGATTGTCCGGATGGACAAGGGTAGCTTGTTCCAGTGGGAGGAAGCACAGACTTGGAATGTTTTTCCCCCAGAACGAACTTTAACTCTGGGGGTGGAAAGGAGATGTTTAGAGCTCGAGTGGAGTAGTCTGGTATTGCTGTATGGACGAAGGCAGTTGGATAAGTATGCGGAACCCTTTCCTTTGATAGCCCGATGAGCTAGGGTAAGTGC
This sequence comes from Triturus cristatus, assembly GCF_964204655.1. Lineage (NCBI taxonomy): Eukaryota > Metazoa > Chordata > Amphibia > Caudata > Salamandridae > Triturus > Triturus cristatus. The sequence continues at coordinate 636,306,456 of NC_140595.1, read as the reverse complement.
CTTGAATTCCGCCCTTTTATGAACCGGGAGCCAGTGCAGCCTATGTCGATGGGGAGTGATGCGTTCACGAAGGGGGAGACCACAGACCAGGCGAACAGCAGCATTCTGGACTGTCTGGAGGCGACGCTGGAGGCCCAAGGAGAGACCAAGGTACAGTCCATTGGCGTAATCCAGATGGGAGGTGATTAGAGCCTGCACGATAGTTTTCCTAGTCTGGCTGGGGAGGAAATTGATGAACTTTTTCATCATCCTCATCTTCGAGAAACAGGCCGCGGATACCGTCTGGATTTGTTTTTGGAAAGAGAGATTGGTATCCCAGATTACCCCGAGATTTTTAACTGAGTCTTTAGTTGAAGGGGTGTACTCAGTTCAAGGGGCCACCACAGGTTGGGGTCCAGAGGCGAGGGGTGATGGAAAAATATAACCTCGGTTTTGCCGGCGTTAAGCCGGAGGGAATTGTTATCCATCCAGCTTGCGATGTTGCGGAGGCAGTTTTTCAACGGATCAAAGGTAGAATGGGAAGGGGAGTCGAATGAGAACAGTAGCTGTATATCATCAGCGTAAGAAGTGGCCTTGATTCCGGTTTGAGCGATGATCTCGGCCAGAGGGGAAAAATAAACATTGAACAGGAGGGGGCTCAGTGAGGAGCCCTGAGGGACTCCCCACCTGAGAGGGCGACAGTCCGAGGTAAATGGGGGTGTGAATACTGCCTGTGTCCGATTGGACAGAAAGGAGGCAAACCATTCCAAGGCCTTGCCTTGTATGCCTTTTGCCTGTAGACGGTCAAGGAGGATGGGGTGGGAGACGGTGTCGAATGCTGCCGACAAGTCGAGCAACACCAACACCGCTCTAGATCCCTCGTCCAACTTCCATCTGATGGCGTCAGCCATCTCAATGAGGGCGGACTCGGTGCTATATCCGGGCCTAAATCCGTGCTGAGTTGTGGAAGGCACCATTGGTTTCCAAGAAGCTAGCCAGTTGCCGCTGTACGAGTTTCTCAAGCACTTTAGCTGGTGCAGGGAGATGGGACGGTAGTTAGCAGGTTCGGTGGGGTCTGCATTTGCTTTTTTGAGTATGGGAACCAATCTGGCATGCTTCCAGGAGTCGGGATAGATTCCTGTCTGGAGGGAATCGTTCCAAATTTCATTTAAGATGGGATTGAGCAGGGGGGCTAAGGATTTATACTGTTTTGCCGGACAGGGGTCCAGGGGGGAACCAGATTTGCATTTTAGTGCTTAGAAGTCAATAGCGCTTAGGGGTTAATTGAGGTCATGCTAGACCGGGGCAAATCCAAAGTTCAGGCTGACTGCGATGGAGGGCAGATCGGCTACAGGGCTCACGCAGGTACCACTGAGAAAGTACCTTGGAGGGAGCAATCATTGACGACATCGATCCCGTGGATGGAGGCAAAGTGTCAGCGCCAATCAACACTGTAGATGACGGATTTGGCATTGAACCCCTTTGAAATGTAGGTGCTTCATCGGCGTCGAGCCGTGCTGTCCTTCAAGGTGATGTAGTCAATCGGCTCCTGCGTCGAACAGCAATGCGTCGGCTCCGATTTGTGCAAAGTAGTCACTGCATCAATTGTGATGGTTCTGGACAGCAAAAATAACCCTTCACGTGCACAGGACTGGACTGACACCACTTCGAAGGGCAGGACTCTCAGATGGCATAGTCCAGGTGCTGTTGCAGAGTTGAAGGCAGTATTTGATGGCATTGAGACTTCAGAACAGGAGGCAAGCCAGCAAGCCCTTGGTTCAAGTGAGATGGGTAAAGTCCTTGTCCTCAGCAGGGCAGATATCAGCAGGTAGTTCAGCAAAACAGAAAGCACTTCTTTCAGAGAAGCAGTCAGACAGAGTGGCAATCCTTGTAACACAGCAGTCCTTACCTCCGGCAGAGTACTTCACAGGTCCAGTAGGGTCAGAGTCCCAGTACATATACCCAAACATGCCTTTCAAGTGGGTTTTGACTTCAAAGCAGGCCCTTGAAATGCAAAGGTCCCGTTTCATCCCAGCCCTGTCTGTCAGGCTGTCTGCAGGGGGTAATCAGCCCTTTGTGTGGGACACAGGACACTGTCTCTTCTGTGTGTCAGCTCGCCCACCCTCTTCCTACCCAGGAAGAGTTATCAGAATGTAGATTAATGCAGATGACTTCTCTGTCACACCCACCCTTCCTGTGTTTGTGGCTGGGATGGGTTACAGCTACACATTGTACATTCCCTCTAGACAGACATGTATTGGAGACAGGTTGCAAGACACATAGTGCACAAAGTGCAGAGAAATCTCCACTTTCTAAAAGTGGCAAGTCTAAAACAGTAATATTAGATCCAACTTTACCAGCATAGAGGAGTTATCATTACAATTCCAAAGATGTGAAACATGATGCAACTACTCCTTTTTAATCAGAAATTACAGCTTAAAAGTGTTTAAAGAAATTCCCAATGCAAGCCTATGAGAAGAGCAGGCCTCACAGTAGTAAAAAAACTAAATTAGTGGTTCACTGCCAGGACAAACTTAAAAGAGGATATACTACCTTTTATTTACAAAGCACCCTTATGGTCTACCTTATAAGTGACTTATGTGTAATAAAAGACTTTAAGGTTAGGCACGCAATTTTAAATGCCAAGTCAAAGTTGCAGTAAACTGCACACATAGACCCTGCAATGGCAGGCCTGAGACAGGTTTGAAAGGCTACTTGTGTGGGTAGCGCATCAGTGCTGCACGCCCACTATTAGCATTTAGGTTACAGGCCCAGGGTAAATTGTATACTACTTTACGAGGGACTTGCACGTAAACTAAATAGGCCAATTGTGTGGGCACTAATGTTACCATGTTTAGAGAACACATGCATTTTAGCACTGGCAAAGAGCTCAGAGTCCTAAAGCCAACAAAAAGAAGGTCAAGAAAGAGGAGGCGGAAGAAAGAAAAAAGTGGGGATGACCCTACAGAGAGGGCTATTTTCCAACATAGATTATGATACTGAGGACAATCCACTTTAATAGGGTCCCTTTGTACAGCTTTCCTTTTTTTTGCCCCAGAGATGATCACCCACACAATACTTTTTTGTATGGTCAATATTAAGTCCTACAAGCCCTCTTAGGGTCAGGTCAATGAGAGTCTGTCCTCTTCTTTAGAGGGGTTAGCAGGAGAAAAATCCCCTGGCAGAGTAATCGATTAGCCAACGTGAATGGAAATCACAACCTTTGGTTGAAAGGTCACCGTGGTCCTCAGTGCCAATTTGTGTGGAATGGCGGTGAAGGAAAGGCTCTGCACCAAAAGCAACTGTTGACTCATTTAACATGCAGACATACTCACAAAGAGGAAAACAGCCTTAAGAGTCAAGAATTGAAAGACAAATCTGTCCCTCTATCCAGCATAAATAGACTTTGTGGAATGGCGTTTGTTTTGCAAGGATGGCATCAACCATCTCGGTCGGCAAGTCAAAATCATTCAACTGCCGTTGCACAATCTCCACTTATTGAGCTGCAGGATGTGGAGGCTGTTGCCCAACCCTGCCCTGTTGCTGAGACTGGAGATTCTACCGAAGTGCTACTTTGATAGGAGGGCAAATGTTGCCCAGTCCGGGCTCAAAAAAGATGACTTGTGCCCAGTCTGTTCTGATGTCGCTCAGAACTCAAAGAAGGAACGGTAGCTGTGGTAACACATACAATAGTCCTTGATTCTTTTCAAGCTGCTTTGGAGAATACTGTAGCATGCAACATTGTTGACACTGTTTTAGAAGAATATCCATCTAGCCAGGGCAAAACCCACTTCACCTCGAGATGGAGAAGCTTTTTGTAGTCTGCCAGACTCAGACGTCTACTTAGTCTGCTCAGGCAATTTGGAAACTGCTAAGTGATTAGCTTCCAGGATGATGTTCTGCTGATCCGGCCACCTCCAGAGGCTTTTAGTCTCCCAGCAAAAGATACAGGACCCCACTCCATCTTGCTTGTTGCAGTACCACATGGTAAACATATTGGACATAAGAACATGCACCAGTTTCCCTTTGATGGATGGCAGGAAATCTTTTAGGAACAGACCCATCTACAGATGGACCAGAAGACTGATATGCATCTGCTCTCTTCCGGAGATTAAAGGCCTATGATCTCTACCTTCCCCTGGTGACCTTCCCACTCTAGCAGTGCCACGTCTGTCATGACCAGGTCTGGGAGGGGAAGGGAAGGGAAAGCAGCCTGTTGCAAGTCAGGCTGTCATTTGTCTACCACAGAAAATACTGAGCCATTTCTTACAAGATATGTATGGAGTCATAGAAGCGGCACCAATGCTGGGTCCAATGAACCCCGAGGTTCCACTGCAGGGCCGAATATGGTGTCTGGGATGAGGAGGAGAGACAAGTCCTGCAGTGCAAGCAGCCTCAGAGCCGTAGACACTGAAAGCCAAGGTCAAGCACAAAACATAAGGATCATTTCTTGAATATCCAGAACTTGTTGAGGCAGTGGAATGGTCTTGAAAGCTCATGTGTCCTGAACAGCCCCAATGAAGGGAATATTCTGAGTGTGGTACAGGTGGAACTTTGGCTCTAAAACCATAAGAATGTCTGCAGCCAGGAAAAGATCAAGGTCAACTGCCACCCTCCACGCCTGGACCCCGATCAGCACCGAAGACACCATCCGCACGATGAACTCCATCCACTCCGGATCGCCGACCGACCCTTGCCCTCACCACGTCTTCAACAAGGCCGACGCTGTCATCGCACCCCACCTGCGAGACATCATCAACACATCCTTCGACACCGCCACCTTCCCTGAGAGCTGGAAGCACGCCGAACTCAGCGCTCTACTCAAGAAACCCACAGCGGACCCCACCGAACTCAAGAATTACCGCCCCATCTCGCTTCTCCCGTTTCCAGCCAAAGTCATCGAGAAGACCGTCAACAAGCAGCTGGCCGCCTTCCTCGAGACGAATGGATCCCTCGACCCCTCACAGTCTGGCTTCCGAGCCAACCACAGCACCGAGACCGCCCTCATCGCCGCCACCGATGACATCCGAGCACTGATGGACAACGGAGAAACAGCGGCCCTCATCCTCCTAGACCTCTCCGCGGCATTCGACACTGTCTGCCACCGCACCCTAGTACAGCGCCTCAGCAACGTCGGAATCCAGGACAAGGCTCTGGAATGGATCATCTCCTTCCTCGACGGAAGAACACAGAGAGTCCGCCTACCACCATACAAGTCAGAGGCCACCGAAGTCATCTGCGGCGTCCCTCAAGGATCCTCGCTGAGCCCCACCCTCTTCAACGTCTACATGAGCCCCCTCGCGGCCATCGCACGCCTCAGCATAATCTCCTACGCCGACGACACCCAGCTGATCCTCTCCCTGACCAACGACCCCTCCGCCGCCAGAGCCAACCTGCACGAAGGGATGAAAGAGGTAGCCGAGTGGATGACGACCAGCCGCCTGAAACTGAACTCAGACAAGACGGAGGTCCTCATCCTGGGCTCTTCACCCTCCGCCTGGGACGACTCCTGGTGGCCTCCCGCCCTGGGCACCGCACCCAAACCGACAGACCATGCACGCAACCTGGGCTTCATCCTGGACTCCTCCCTCTCCATGACCAGGCAAGTCAACAACGTCTCCTCGGCGTGCTTCAACATCCTACGCATGCTACAGAAGATCTTCTGGTGGATCCCCACCGAGACCAGGAAGACCGTCACCCAGGCCCTCGTCACTAGCCGACTGGACTACGGCAACGCCCTCTACGCCGGAACCACCGCCAAGCTTCAGAAGAGACTCCAGCGGATCCAGAACGCCTCAGCCAGACTCATCCTCGACATCCCACGAACCAGCCACATCTCCGGACATCTGAGAGACCTACACTGGCTCCCCGTCAACAAAAGAATCACCTTCCGCCTCCTCACCCACGCACACAAAGCCCTACACGACCAAGGACCGAGCTACCTCAACAGCCGAATCAACTTCTACGCTCCCAAATGCCACCTCCGATCAGCCAACCACGCCCTCGCCGCCGTCCCCCGCATCCGAAGAGCGACGACAGGAGGAAGGTCCTTCTCCTACCTGGCCGCCAAGACCTGGAACTCCCTCCCTACCGACCTGCGCCTAACCCAAGACCACCTCTCCTTCAGGAAGAAGCTGAAGACCTGGCTGTTCGAGCAGTAGCGGCTCCCCCCTTCCCCCAGCGCCTTGAGACCCTACGGGTATGTAGTGCGCTTTATAAATGTCTTTGATTGACATGCACACCTGACCTCCAAAGGTGGGCAGAGACCTCTGCCATCACTTTTGTGCACACCTAAGGGACCAAAGGTAGAGCCAAAGAGGAACAAGGTAAAGTGAAAGTGTTCCCGACCCACCCTGAACTGCAAATAACGTTGATGGGACTGCAGGAAGAGTATATAGAAAGGGCCGAGAGCCAAGATGAGCCTGAGGCCTTGGCCCTTACTCAGAAAGAGGGAGTAGGGTGAATAGCACCCTTCCTCCATCTTCAAGTCCAATGCCCTTTCCACTGCATCTATGGACAACAGAACAATGACTACCTGCATCAGGATTGTGGAGTGTTCCCCTGAAAATGGATGTGCATAGGAGAAAGGCAGGGTGGGGAACAAATGAAAGGAAAGGAGTAGCTCCTTTGAACAATTTGTAAGGTCCACCTGTCTTATGAGGTACATTTCCAGCCAGGAAAGAAGTGATGTATTGTAACTTCAGAATGCCAGGCATGGGCCTGTATGGGCAAACTAAAGAGGCTTGATTGCCAGAGCCACAGCAGGCAAATTAATTTGAGGACTGCTACTCCAGCTGGTGCAAGCGCTTTTGGTGTGACCACGTCCTTGGCCTCCAATGGCCTAGGTGGTTTGTTGTAGTACAGGTTGAAAAGACTGGCACTGTCTATTAGTTTACTCCCTGAAGCAGTGCCTAAGCTTTCAGTAGTGGCATGGAAACTGTTTAGCTGGTAGTAACAGCCCTAAAGACTTAGTAAAAAGGTTGATTAGTTGGCAGAGTAATTTACAGACAGTCTCGCCACATCTGATTAGCCTTGAGCCATCAAACGGGCATATCCATTAAAAATATTTGTGCATCTCCTGAAAAACCAGCTGCTCTCATTCAAGTGGGCTGCCTGAGCACAACTGGTGCCAATAGCTCCACCCATACAATCAGTAATGTCCACACTAGCTCAGAGAAAATAATTAGCAGCATCCTGACCATCAGGTACCATTCGGACTTGGCAGGGGCTTAGAGACAGCCAACAAAATCGCGCTAGCCATATCCCACAATGCATGTGTGTACCATCCCAGGTAACAAAAGGCATTAATGGATCAGCGGGCGAAGTAAGCTGAAGAAAACATTCTCCTTCCAAAGGCATCAATTCTTTTTGATTCCCGGTCCAGAGGATTGGTTAGAAAGGTATTGGAAATTACCCTGTCAGGCTTTCTAGTGTATGATAGGACCCAGACTGTCGTCTAGCCGCATGTTGACTAACCAGAGGACAGCAGCATGGCTTGGGCAAAGTCAATATAAGAGCTTCATTAACAGCTTCACTAAAAGGCAATAGCTTAGATGAAGCTGACCCAAGTTGATAAATCTTAGTCAACACTTTTGTCACTGTTTAAAAAATGGGCAATTGCACATCACATCTGCCCTCCAAACCACCACTTCAAACCAGGCATCTTCTTCCGTTGGGGTTCCATATGATGACTAAATCACGTTTCAGGAGATCAGTCTAGCCGTCTGGTATTTTGGAGATCTATATACGAGGCTTAATCAGTGTAAAGAGTGGGAAGATAGCCTGATGGTAGGCTGTGTGTGTGTTTTATCCCTCACCAATTTTTATTGTTCCTATCCTTGCACTGATTTTAAATGGTGAATTGTTTTTCTTTACTTAAATTTAATGTACGGTTCTCTTACCGCCTTCTTGATACGGGATACATTTGATTCGCTTCTCCGGTCCGCCGTGGCATTCCGTGTCGATTGAGCAGAGGGAAGTGGAGCTATTTTAATTTGGAAAGCAGCACTTCCAGCTGAGTTAGCAGCCTAGTGCTTAAAGGAACGCCCATACATTTGGCATGCTGGGACGGACGTGCGCAGTGGGCGTGCTGCTTGAGTGCCGAAGGCACGCCAAAGACAAGCCCATCTGCGCCATGAGCCAGGACCCCTGGTTCTTGCACCAGGGAAAAGCATAATATTCTCGCTTACTCCATAAGATCAGCTTCGTAGGTTACGGGGTCAGGGAAACACAGCTGCTTGTTACCTCCCCCAAAGCTCGGAAGTACTCCCGACTGACAACATCATTGCCAGCCCCGTCTGTAATTTTCAGCCCACCTCTATGAAACCGGGCTTGATGACAACTCGGGAAGTTTCTCTTTCCCCTGGCCTAGGTGAGAATACCCTCTTTGGATTTTTCATCAACGCCATATCACTGAGGAAAATTAAAACTGAGTTTTCTGACTTCATTTCTCATCATGAACCAGACTGGGTGTTCGTTACAGAGACCTGGGCTAAGGACTCTTCAGGTCCTGACCTGGTTGATGCCATTCCACAGGGATATACCTCCTCCTGACTTGATACAACAGGAAAAATTGGGGGTCGGTTGGGTATTATCTATAAGGCTTTCTATACTTGCTTTATCGAGCCCCTATCTAATCCCAAAGACTCATGTGAAGGATTATTTTTCTCTCTAAAAGTGTTCCAGGCAGAAACTTTTGCTGGACTCCTCACTTACAAGCCACTGGGACTTGGGTCCCCTTTAATCATGGAGTTTGCCACCCTTATAGAACCCTAACTTGGGAAATAAAAAATCTTACCCTCTTGGGAGATTTTAATTTTGACAGTGCTTCCTGCAAAGTTTCACAGACTTTTAAAGATATGATGCTGGGCTGAGGTCTTGACCAATTAGTAAAGTACCAGCTACCCATGATGCAGGACACATTCTTGATGGCGTTTTCTCTAATGATCATTGTCTTAGGGTCAATGAACCTCTTCCCCTTTCTTGGTCTGATAATCACGCTGTCCCTTTTTCCCTTTCTTTCCCGGCAATACTTGAAGATGCTCCTAAGGGAATTCATAAGGTGCTTAAAAGAAATTAGAAACGTATAAGCAAGGAATCTCTTCTCTGGGCATTTAAAAACCAACACTGGACTGAACATAATGATCTTGCCACCACAGAATACTCGAATTGGCTCATGTATGCCATTGATTTTCTTGCTCCCCTCAAAGAATTTTATTCAGGTAGAAAAAAGCCCACTGTGCCTTGGTTTTCAGAGAGGGGTGTCTATCTGCTTTTCTCCCTCTATCCTATGAACAGACTGACCAGCTTTAAGGGATCAAATTAGGTTCCCACTTGAACCTTGCTCCCCGAAATTGATGAAGTTGGGAGGGGACATTATTATTTCCCACAGCACAGCAACTATCAATCAGACCATTTCGTCTAGATGCCACCCTCATAGATGGAAAACTGCAGTTGTCAAGCCTTTGCTTAGAAAAAACTAACCTGGATCCGTCTGAGTGGAAAAACTATCGGCCCATTTCCTTATTACCTGTTCCCGCCAAAATCTTGGAGAAGCTCCTTAATGCCCAGCTGATGACTTCTTTGGAACAGCAGCATTTGCTTGACTCCTCTCAGTATGGATTCAGGAGTAACCGTGGGACAGAGACTGCACTAAAATCTGCAGTCAATAACATCTCTATCATGGGGCGTGGCTTGGACGCCGAGGGAAGATGGCGGATCTCCGTTAGCTCCGCTTGGACGCGGTGCTTTGTAGCTGTGTGGAAGGCTTCCCAGCGAGCTGCGGGTGCTGTCTCCAGAAGAATTCACCAGCGGAACATGGCGTGATTCAGAATTGCCCTTCGTCGGTTGTTTCTATCACTCCTATCCCTCGGAGACGTGGAGGTTTGATTTCCTGAGGTAATGCCCGACGGCGGCCATTTTATATCGAGGCGCCTGTATCCCACTCCTGAAGCACCGCGCACGCATTTCCTGGATCATGCTTTGATGCTTTACTGCTTCATTTTTCTCCGAGAGGGAGTCTGTTCCAAGTTCAACAGTTTCCATTAGCCCCTGGCCATGCTTGTTCTATACCGTTTTTCTCTCAGGAGAAGATCTCATAATTTTGTCTTTTCTTCAGAAGAGCCGTGATTAACCCCTATTTCCTGAGCAACAGGTTGGATGCAATACAGCTTCGTATATCTTTTTCTCTTTTGTCCTAAGGTGATGCTGTAACGGCTTTACGAGTATTTTTGCCAAACTTTACAGCGTATGAGAGAACTCCGTATACTTTTTCCCGCCAAGAAAGCGTCTAGTCGAATTGCCAAGATGTCTAATGACTCCCATCCTCCGAGTAAACCATCTTCTTCTGGCGCAAAGCCTAAAATGCTGAAGAATGACCCGCCCTCGCCTATTCTTTCGTCGCAAAGCCCAGTTCTAGATAATATACTAGAGGAAGTGCGTGGTCTTCAGCCATTTATGGCCGCCACAAACGAAAAATTGCAACAAATAGAGGACCGATGGATTGTCATGGAAGGTAGGGTGACTGAGTTAGAACAGCGTGTCAGTGACGTTCAAGATGTCGCCACAAAAATACTGTTATTGGAACAACAGATTCACAAATTACAGCTCCATACTGAGGACTTGGAGAATCGTAATCGAAGGAATAACCTCCGTCTTTTTGGCTTGCCAGAGAATATTGAGGGTCCTGATATGTTGCTTTTCCTTCGAAAATTCCTTCATGACCTTTTGGGCCTTCAGTCATCTACACCTTTGAATATACAGAGAGCTCACCGCCTAGGTCGCCTTCAACCGAATTCCACTAAACCTCGTGGCATTATCATGCTTTTTCTGGAGTTCACTGAACTTATGACTGTACTCAAAGCAGCTAAACTTAAGCGTCACCTATCGTGGTCTGGTCACAATATCTTTATCTCACAAGATGTCTCCAATGCGACCAATGCCCGTCGCAAAGAATTCCTTGCATTGCGTCCACAAATGAGACACTTGAACGTCCAGTATGGCATACTTCACCCCTCCATCTGCAAGATCACCCACGACGGCCAGACAAGATCCTTTGATGACCCGGGAAAACTGAAACTGTTTCTCAATAACATCTCCTCTCGCAATATGGACACAAATCATTGAGCTCTTAACAGCTTTTAACAGCTTTTTTCTGGTTACCTTAGATACCTCTTATACATAGTTTTCTATATGCTTTATTGCTTATTGCTTATTGTATGTTTGTTAATCACGTTTCTTCTTCTTTGTTATTGGTTATTCCTGTTCAAACTCTCTTTTCTCTCCCTCATCTTTTTGCTCCTTTCTTATAACTACCTAGGTTATGTCCTGCTTCCAACTTTATCCTTGTGATTTACACCGCTGTCTTCTCTCCGGTCTCATCACGCTCCAACTTTACTTTTCTATTGTTGTCTTTCAGGTCTGGACTCTTTTCCTTGACCTGTTTTCCTTCTCTACTTTCCTATGCTTTTTACGTCTGCTCACCTTCTTTTCTTCTCCTGCTCTTTCTCGCACTTTCTTCTTTCAGTCTTCCTCCGGTTGGTGCGTCACTCTCTTCCTTTTTCGAGATTTTCCATGTTTTCTCTTTGCTCTTTTCCCTTCATTTTCTCATGATTATGGTGCTTGTGGACCTCTCTTCATTTATTACATTGTCAAAGGCTTGTTGATTCTTCTTAGTAATGTGATTTTTTGTTTTGTTGTTCCCGTTTGTAACCCTTATGCGCATTTTGTCTTCCAGTGTCGTTTTGTCTCTGAAGTATTCCCACACCATGTGTATCACATTCCCTTGAACCTCGCGTATGTGTAATTTTGTTACGTGGAACGTACGTGGTCTTGGAAATCCTGTTAAAAGACAAAAGGTAATTTCTCATTTATCTAAACTCAATTCCCAAATTTCCTTTCTTCAAGAAACTCATTGTAATGATGTTGAGTCGCTGAAATTAAAAAGGCAATGGGTAGGCCAAGTTGTTTTTTCCCCTGCTGTTGACAAGAAGGGGGGGGTTGCCATATTGTTTCACAAATCTTTATCTGTGCAAATTATTTCCTCTCAAAATGATGACGCAGGTCGATGGGTAATGGCCAAGATTGTTGTTTACAATAAAACGTTAATCTTGTTAAACATTTATGGCCCTGTGAAACCGGATCCAAAATTCTGGAATGATATTAAAATTCTCCTTTCCACCGCTGATTGTCCCAATATTATTGTAGCAGGCGACTTCAATCAATGGTTGGATCCTTTCTCGGATCGCTTATCAAAGTACAAATTTCAGCCGGATAAGACCCATAAATCCTTTCAATCGGCCATTGCCTCTCGCCCACTGTATGATGTTTGGAAAACCTGTAACCCCGATTTGTTGGAATATACGTTCTTTTCTAATGTTCACCAAACCCGATCCAGAATAGATTATATCTTGGCTAGCAAATCCCTTCTTCCATGTATCCAAAAATCTGAAATTGGCTCTATCTTTATCTCAGACCATGCCCCTGTCTATGCTGTTTTTGACCTTTCTCTCACCTTCACCAAATATAATCGCTGGAAGTTTAACACTCACCTCCTTTCTGATACAGCTTATCTTAAAGAAGCCACTTCCTTCATTAATGAATTTTTCACCTTTAACAACCCATTAGACACTTCCACTTCTAATAACTGGGATGCTTTTAAGGTGGCGCTCCGTGCTTTTACTATTTCCTTTGTGTCCCGGAAGAAAAAGGCCAATGTGGAAAAGTATAAGGACCAATTACAACAGTTGAAAAAATTAGAGCAGGACTACTTTTCCTCCAAAAATGCTGACTCACTTAGGAATTTAATTACAGCCAAAACCAACCTTAACAAAATTGCTACTGTTGATGCCTGCAATGTTTTACTTAGAATTAAGTCTAAATTTCACGGAGGGCAAAATAAAGCAGGTAAAATGCTAGCGAACTATTTAAAAATTCGCTCTGAACGTAAGACTATTGGTCCTATCATGGATGAATCCACCAATAATCTGGTGTCCTCTGATGAAGAAATTGCAGCGGTCTTTCATGACTATTATCGATCTCTTTATTCAGATGATACATTCCCCTCCTCTCATAATCTTGATAAGTTTTTTTCTGGACTCCCTGCTCCCCCATCTCTGAGTGCTGAGTTTTCCGCTTTAGAGGCGGATATTACCCTTCAAGAGATTCTTACTGCCCTACAAGCTTTAAAGAAATCAAAAGCCCCCGGCCCGGACGGATTACCGGTGGAGTTTTATTGCACTTTCAAATCTTTGTTTGCCCCTAAATTATTGCAGCTGTTCAATTCCTTCATTGCTGATGCGAAAGCATCTGGCTCCTTTATGGATGCCTTGATCGTCATTATCCCTAAGCCTGATAAGGACCACTCTTTTTGTAAAAATTTTCGCCCAATCTCCCTAATTAATTACGACTGCAAGATCTTCGCTAAGATTATTGCTTCTCGACTTGATTCTGTCATTCCCCTTCTGATCAAGACGGACCAGGTGGGCTTTGTCAAAGGTAGATTGGCTTCCGATAATGCTAGAATGTTCATGAATATCCTGTCCCATGGTAAAAATTATAAAGATCCCCTGGCTGCTTTGTCTCTGGATGCGGAAAAAGCATTTGATCGTATAAATTGGCAGTTTATGTTTCATACATTACAATGGTTTGGTTTTGGCCCTAATTTTATTTCTTTTATCAAATTGTTATACTCATGTCCGAGGGCTAGTATTTTTGTTAATAACCAATTCTCTCAATTTTTTCCCCTATCTAGAGGCACCAGGCAAGGTTGTCCTCTCTCCCCATTACTTTTTATCCTGTGTTTGGAACCCTTCCTTGAGCGTATTCGAACCAATCCCAAAATTAAAGGTTTTGCCTCTGCTTCTGTTGAAACTAAAATATCTGCCTACGCTGACGATATATTGGTATACATGTCCAATCCCAGTGAATCCCTTCCCCCCTTTTTAGAAGAAGTCCGCCTTTACTCTTCCATTTCTGGGTACAAACTCAACCTATCCAAAACGGAGGTTCTTCCTTTAAATTCCATTTGTTATCAATTCATGTTTGCGGATACTGCCTTTGCATGGTGTCCTTCCAAAATTAAATACCTTGGCATTTGGTTTGCCTCCAATATTGCGGACACTATTAAATCCACTTTTAACGCACTAATGAATAAATTGAAATCCCTTCTCCTCGTGTGGTCCCCCTTATTTTTATCATGGTGGGGTAGACTTGACACTATTAAGATGATGGTCTCTCCTCATATCCTTTACACGGTATCTATGCTCCCAGTCAAAATCCCTAACAGGTTTTTTTCCCAATTAAACTCTTTATGTCTTAAATTTTTGTGGAACAATAAACGCTCCCGCATTGCCTTAAACAAACTTATTCGCCCCAAGGAAGAGGGGGGAGTGCGCTTCCCTAATTTTAAAATATACCACTCTGCTTTTTTGATTAAACAATCTTTCTCATTGGCCTTCGACTTTGGGGATACGCCTATACCTCGTTGGATTATCTTTGAGCGGTCGCTCCTAAAAGAGTTTCAGTTTCAGCATGTCACATTTATGTCTAACTGCACCTTTTTGTCCAAAAGCCCTGTATTAAAATATTCCCGTGAATTGCTGTGCAATACATTTCTTAAGGACCTATCTCCCATCCAATGTTTTTTAATTTCTACCCTATGGTATAACAAATTTCTCAAATACAAAGGTAGATCTTTCTATTACAAATACTGGAAGGAAAAGGAGATCTTTTTTGTCCATCAGTTTTTGAATGGGTTTTCTATCATCCCCTTCCAAGAATTACAAACACGATATCAGCTACCTGACTCCTTTCACAAGGAATATATTATTATCTCTAATGCTATACAAACCCAATTAGCTACCTACTCTCTCCCATCAACCTCACCTTCTTTAACACCCTCTTCACCATTGTATCCTCTATTTCCGGCGCATAAACTTAAAGCTGCCACTGTTTACAAGTTATTGTTATCTAATGCCAATGTTCGTTCTAAAACCACCATTGAAAGTGCATGGGAAATGGACCTATCCACCTCTCTTCCTATTGAATGTTGGGACAAATTATGGTCGAAATTATTTAAAGTTTCGGCTGCAGCCAGGATAACCCAATCTCTGTTTTTTCTGTATCATAGAGCCATTATTACTCCTGTTACTATTTGTAAGTTTTCCCCCACATCTTCTCCCCTTTGCTGGTCCTGCTCTACCGAAACTGGTACATTAGTCCATCAGTTATATGAATGTGCATCTGTTCTATCTTTTTGGAATTCAATTTGGAATGTTTGCATGTCAGTTTTCAACTTTAATGTAACCTTATCTTTTGTAAATATCTTTTTAGGTTCTTTAGCTCCTGATATGGAAACTGTTTTACCTAGTTCTAGGTTATTTGATCTTTTTATTGCATTAGCTTTTAAAGTGATCTTGTCTGCATGGAAAGATAATTCTAAACTGTCGTCAATTACTTGGTGGAATTTTATTTGTGACGAACATAGGATTGCTTCCGTTTCCTCCTCTTCTGTCTCCCAAAAAATCAAAGCTGATCTTCTCTGGCTCCCTTTTACTACTTATCTCTCCTCGCACCCTCCCTTGTGATAACTCATTTTCTTTTTATTCTCTTCTCTCTTTGGCTTTCTCTCTTATCTTTCCCTCTCACCTCTTTGGTCTTTCCTCTTCTCTTCCCTCCTCCCCCTCCTATCCCATTCACCAGTGCCTTATTCCTCAATTTATCCTATTATTGATTCTTTTTTCTTTTTGTCGACCTAGTCATTGTAAACCAACGTCGTTTATATAATATCTCTTTATGGCGCTATATTGTAATAATTGTTTTATTGTATCATCTGCTTTTTCTTTTTCTTTTACTCTGAAAATTCAATAAAAACTTCTTAAACAAAAAAAAAATAACATCTCTATCATGGTTGATGCTGGGCAGACTGTAGTGCTGAGCCTGTTAGACCTATCAGCGGCCTTCGATATCATCTCTTCTACAAGGATGACAGCAAATTTGGGCAACAGACTTGGCCTTGAAGCTTCCGTCTTCCTGACGGAAAGGTCAAAGACCGTGATGGTGGACCAATTTTACTCTGACCCCATATCTACTTTTTGTGGAGTTCTGCAGGGCTCAACCCTGAGCCCCACCTTGTTTAATATATATGTTTCCCCGTTAGCTAAGCTGATTAGAGACTTCGGGCTGCAGGTTCTATCCTATGTTGATGACACTCAAATAATTGTGTCGATCACAAAAGATATAGAGGCCTCCGCCGCTCATTTCAACAATTGCATGCAGGCCGTGGCCTTCTGGAAGGTAAATAATTACCTCCGACTGAATGGGGACAAAACCGAGGTTCTGGTCTTTGGTAGCAAACAATCTATCTGGACCCACTCATGGTGGCCACGAATGCTTGGACAATGTACCTGTCCCGTTGACTTGGCAAAGAATAAGGACCCTTAGGAATATATTTGTTTCTTGCTCTCTCCTCCCGCGCTTAAACAAGCAGCTGTGGCATTGTTGGAAATACTCCCCTCCCACACCGGTAAGGGTTGGTGGTAACGGAGTATTTCCGGGGGACACACAGTGGTAGCTTGGCTCGAGTGGTCAGGAATCAGGCACCGTGCTAAGCATACGACATACCCATACAATAACCATGCGTGCATCCGTTCCAAAAACGACTCTACACCGTAAAAATTATGAAAATATCTTTCTTTATCTTCTTTTTCTCTTAGTTGCTGATTAGTTAAATAATACACAATCACAATATACAAACTTTTTAAATAGTGCAGGTCAAATAAATACTGGCTTAATGATTCAATAAATAGGGGTGATCATAAATAATAAAGGCATAAATATAAGTGCAATACATACAGGCAATTAAATATTCTGAGGCAATAAATACTGTAAACCAATAAATATTGTGCATCAATAAATACTGTGGACCAATAAATACAGTGAAGCAATAAATAGGTTAAATACAATAAATACAGTGCCCCCAATAAATAATTAAAAGCTGACAGTGACACTCATAGAATCAGATCACATTTGAGATTACTATGGGCTAATTTGGCCCAGGCAAAGCTTGTGGGGATGTGGAAGGCTTGAGGGTGTCTACTCCCTGGCCTGGACAAGGCTGAGGCCTAAACTGAGGTAGATCAAGGGGGGAATACCAGAGACCTGGCTCTCTCACTCTACCCAACCCCTCTAAATTAGTCTCAGCTCACCCCTGGCACAGTCCAGCTGGTTCCAGCACCTCTCTAACCCCTAGAGTAGTCTCTGAGGATTCCACAGGGCCTTTGGCGCCCTCTATTCCACTTACTGCCCTTTTTCTGAAGTTCCGACGCCGCTGGAGTCGTGTCGACGCCGTGAGGCGGATCCGGTTCGATGTCGGCGGCCTCGGCACAATGTCAGTTCCTGACGACGCCGGTAGGCGGCTCCGGTTCGATGTCGGCGGCCTCGGCTCGATCTCGACCTCCGATTCGATGGCGTCGGGCAGTCTTTACTCGATGTCGACTTCGGGCGGCTCCGGTCCGATGGCGACCTCAGCTTCGATGACGTCGGCCGGCCTTGGCTCGATGTCGACTTCCGGCGACTCCGGAGTGCGATCCTCACTCCCGACCTCCGGTGCTCCTCTCCTCAGGTTTCCGGCGACTCCGGAGTGCGACCTCCACTCCCGACCTCCGGCACGATTCTCTCAGGTTCCGGCGACTCCGGAGTGCGATCTCCACTCCCGACCTCCGGTACACTTCACCTCGGTCTCCGGCGACTCCGGAGGGCGGACTTCACTCCCCCGTTGACACTGCTCACTCGACCTTGGGTGACTTCCTCCTCGACCTCTGGTACTCCTCACGTCCTCCGTCGGCGCCCTCTCACGATCTCTGGCGGCTCTGGGCACGACGTCTGCTTTTCCAGTCAGCGCCGCTTCTCCACCTCAGGCTCCAGGTCTCCAGGCTACTCGACGTCCGGCTCCAGGGAAACCAGTATCCAGGTCAGGATCTTGCTGTTCTTGGATTCTAAGGCCTGTTCCTGCTGTCCAGGTCCTTAAGATGGTTCTTCTTGCTTCTTCCCACACAGGGCTCCAGGCTGGGCTCAGTCAGTAGGGACTAGTATCAAGGGTGGGTTTATGGACCCCACTCCAGGCACAAGTTTCCACCCCTGCTGCCTCACTCCTTCCTCCTTCAGGTTTCTGCTGCTCTCTCTTCACCAGTCAGGTGCCAACTGCCAGCTCCAACTGCCAACTCTCTGTCTTAGCTTCCCAACATTCTAAACCGCCTCCAACTGTCACAGGGTTCTGGAATGTTCTGGAAGGTGCTAGTAGGTTCCAGTGGGTGCTGGTGATGTCACAGGTGGCCACCATTTTGTGCTCCAGGCCCTCAGACAGAAGTTTCAGGGGTGAATAAAATGGCTCCCTGAATCTGCAGCAACACGAAAAAGTCTGGTGGTTCCCAAAAACGAAAAATTCAAACAGGGTTTGAGGCAAAAGTGGGACAAAATAAATAATGATGAGGAGGGACCACCCAAAGGGCTGACAGGTCTAACACGCGTCCCCCCCAGCTGAAAGTGGGGAGAGCTACCCAACCCCTTGGGAGTTCTCATCACTAAGGCGGAAATACCTTGAGAGACCGTCTGCATTGGCGTGGTCCACTCCAGGCCGATGTTCCACCTGAAAGTCCATTCCCTGTAGGGAGATAGACCACCTCAACAACTTGGGATTCTCCCCCTTCATTTGCATCAGCCAACGAAGGGGTCTGTGGTCGGTCTGAACCAGGAAGTGCGAGCCAAACAGGTATGGCCGCAACTTCTTCAGAGCCCATACCACTGCAAAGGCTTCACGCTCTATTGCACTCCACTTCTGTTCCCTGGGAAGTAGTCTCCGGGATAGGAAGACCACGGGTTGATCCAGACCCTCTTCGTTGAGTTGCGATAACACTGCCCCAATGCCATGTTCTGATGCATCTGTCTGGACAATGAACTCCTTGGAAAAGTCTGGGGCCCTTAAGACCGGGGCCTCGCACATGGCTTTCTTCAATCTCACAAAGGCCTGCTGACAAGCCTCCGTCCAGACTACCCGTCGAGGTTGTTTCTTGGACGTGAGCTCCGTGAGGGGGGCTACGATGGTACCGTATCCCTTCACGAAGCGGCGGTAGTATCCCGTGAGGCCCAAAAATGCTCGGACCTCAGTCTGTGTCTTGGGGGGTTCCCAGGCCATGATGGCCTCGATCTTCGCCTGGAGGGGTTGCACCGCTCCCCTACCCACCAAGTGTCCAAGGTACACTACCGACCCCTGCCCGATCTGGCACTTGCTGTCCTTGATCGTCAATCCAGCTTGTCTCAGGGCCTGGAGAACAGCTTGCAGGTGACGCAAGTGATCCTCCCAGCTGTTACTGAAGACGGCTATGTCATCCAGATAAGCAGCAGAGAAACTCTCCATTCCAGTGAGGATCTGGTTTACCAGGCGCTGAAACGTGGCAGGTGCGTTCTTGAGCCCAAAGGGCATCACACAGAACTGGTAGTGGCCATTGGGCGTGGAGAAGGCTGACCTTTCCCTTGCTCCATCAGTCAAAGAGATCTGCCAGTACCCAGAAGTAAGGTCAAAGGTACTTAGATATTGGGCAGCTCCCAGCCGGTCAATCAATTCATCCGCCCTAGGGATCGGATGAGCATCAGTTTTGGTCACTGAATTCAGTCCCCGATAGTCCACACAGAACCTCAGTTCTGGTTGGGCACCCGGTGGTGCAGCTTTTGGTACTAGTACCACCGGACTGGACCAGGGGCTGCTAGAAGGTTCGCTATGAATGCTGGCCTTCACCTTGTCTGACATCCGGTAGATCTTGGACTTCACAGGTGGGCTGTCTCCTGTGTCCACGTCATGGACGCACAGGTGAGTCCTACCCGGGACAAGGGAGAACAACGAAGAGTACTGCCCCAGGACCTGGCGACAGTCCTCCTGCTGTTCAGGAGTTAGAGATGGGGAGAGAATCACTCCCTCCACGGACCCATCCTTTTCTTGAGACGCAAACAAATCAGGGGGAGGCTCGCTTTCCACGTCCTCTCCTCCGTCAGTCACCATCATCAAGATGACTTCGGGCCTCTCGTGGTGGGGTTTGAGGCGGTTGGCATGCAGCACCCGCAGGGGCTGACGAGGGGTCTTCAGGTCCACCAAGTAGGTAGCCTTACCCTTCTTCTCCAACACCTCAAAGGGTCCTGACCAGCGATCCTGGAGGGCACTAAGCTCTCCTGGTTCGATCACCCACACCTTCTGGCCAGGCTCCAACTCCACCGGGTGAGCATTGTGGTCATACCACGCCTTCATCACTGCTTGGCTGGCTTCCAAGTTATCAGAAGCTTGCTTCCACAACTTAGCCATTTGGCTCCGGAAGGCCAGCATGTAGCTCACCACATCCTGGGGAAGCTTTCTGGGAGTTCTTTCCCATCCGTCTCTCACCAGGTTGAGAGGTCCACGTACAGGGTGCCCATACAGAAGCTCGAAGGGGCTGAAGCCCACTCCCTTCTGTGGCACTTCCCTGTAAGAAAAGAGTAAACAGGGTAGGAGGACGTCCCATTTCCTCCGCAGGCTTTCAGATCATGCCCTTCAAGGTTTTGTTAAACCTCTCCACCAGACCATTGGTCTGGGGGTGGTAAGGGGTGGTGAGCCGGTATGTCACTCCACACTCCTTCCACATCGCCCGCATGTACGCTGACATGAAGTTTGTCCCCCTGTCGGACACAACTTCCTTGGGAAAACCCACTCGGGTAAAGATTCCCATTAGGGCCCTAGCCACAACAGGTGCTGTTATGGTCCTCAGAGGTATTGCCTCTGGGTACCGTGTGGCATGATCCACCAGAACCAGGATAAACCTGTGACCAGCTGATGTTGGCGGATCTAACGGACCCACAATGTCGATGCCCACCCTTTCAAAGGGGGTGCTAACGACAGGAAGTGGTTCCAGGGGAGCTTTCAGCTTCACCCCTGTTTTCCCACTGGCTTGGCAAGACACACATGTCCGGCAGTAGGTATCGGACGACACTTTCATCTGAGGCCAATAAAAGTGTGGGACAAGACGGGCGAAGGTCTTGTCTTGCCCCAGGTGTCCTGCCAATGGTATCTCGTGAGCCAACTCCAGAAGGAAGGCTCGATAACGTTGAGGGACTACCAAGGCTCGTGACGATCCGTGTAGGGGTGCCTTGGGTTCACTGTAGAGGAGGCCATCCTCCCAGTAAACACTGTAGTTCCCTTCAACGTTCCCTGCTGCCTGGGCTTCGGCCTTTCGCCTCAGCCCCTCAAGGGTAGGGCACTCCCTCTGGCCCTGGCAGAATTCCTCCCTGGACGGGCCTCCCTCCACGTGCCACTCGGCCGGGATGGGTAGGTCCTCCAGTTTGGTAACGTCCCCCACCGCAGACTCCTGGTCCACCACCTCCGGTGGCCTATCGGTCCTACGGGGTGCGGACGCCGAGGCAGGCTCCTCCTGTCCTCGGTTCTTCCCTTGACTGGCAGCTGGCTGGGCCTTTGTTCCAGGCTCCAGCCGAAACAAACTCCCTCTCCGGGTAGTCGCGGACCTTGTGCTCACACAGGCCCAATCAGGTGTACCCAGCATCTCAGTGTGAGTCCGGTATTCCACCTCCTTCCCAGCGTTGTGCTCCATGTCATTCCCCAGCAGACAATCGACTGGCACGGCAGGGCTTACGGCAACTCGAAGTGAACCTGCAACCCCCCCCATTCAAAGGGAACCTCGGCCACTGGATAGTGGCCTGTTCTGCCGTCAGCCATCGCGGCTGGGTGGAGTACATCGGGAATTACCTGCTCTGGAGACACCAGTTGACTGCGTACCATAGTCATACTGGCTCCTGTGTCTCTCAGAGCCTCCCCTCTTTGGCCGTTGATGGTGACCCACTGCCCATACTTTGCGGTATTTGCGGGCACCTGGATCTTAGGAACCATCTCCCGTTCTCCCAGGGACACTAAAGTGACACCCGCCCACTCCCTTCCCTTAGTTAAGGGCATCTCCTCCCCGAGCACTACACTAGCTACTCCGGGGGTCTTTCCTCCAATGGGAGGGGGTGGTCGTTTCAGGCACTTCGGATCTCCTTTATAGTGTCCAACGCCACCGCACTCGTAGCAATGGACAACCCTTGGCTGCTGACTCTGGCCAGGATTAGGGTTTCTGGGTGGGTTAGCCCTAGGGTTGAATCCTGTTCCCTTCCCTTGGAAGTTATTTTGGGGGCCTTTGGAGAACTCCTTTTTCTTTTCCCCTCCCTCTTTCTTCTGGGGGGTGCCCTGTCCGGCCTTTTGAGTATCCCCTCCAGTCCCCCTTGTGGACACCCGGGTACTAGCCCAAATGTCCGCCTCCTCAGCAAGCTTCCGGGGACTGGTCAGCTTGCTATCCACCAGGTGTTGACGCAGTTCAGGGAAACATTTCTCAAGCAGGTGTTCCTTCAGTACTAGGTCAAACAACCCCTCGTAGTTCCTCACTTCACTGCCCTGAATCCAACCCTCTAGTGCCTTCTTTGCATAGTCCAGGAAGTCCACCCAATTCTGTGTGCCCAGTTTGTGACTACCCCTGAACTTCTGTCTGTACTTTTCGGGTGTTAGTCCAAACTTTCTTATGAGCGCCAGTTTCATGGTGGGGTAGTGGGTCTGCTCATCCTCCTCGAGGGCCAATAATGCATCCCTACCAGCTGGAGGCATGTACTTGTACAATCCCCCTCCCCAGTACTTCTCTGGAACCCCATGGGCCCTTAACGAGACCTCATAGGCCGCTAGCCACTTGGCAATATCGTCGCCCACCCCGTAGCTAGCTACTATGTCCTTTGGCAGGTAGGGTTTGGGTTCCCTGGTGTACTCGCGTTCTTCGTTGCCACCGTTAGGTACAGGGTGTGCCCCGATTCTCAGGATCTGAAGATCTATCTCTTTCAGCCTTATCTCATGAGCCATCCTCTGTTCCTCCTTCTCCAGCCTTGCTAAATCCCATGTGATTTGTCTTTTCTCCCTCCGGTCTGTTAACTCCACTTCAGACAAG
Source organism: Triturus cristatus (assembly GCF_964204655.1). Classification (NCBI taxonomy): domain Eukaryota; kingdom Metazoa; phylum Chordata; class Amphibia; order Caudata; family Salamandridae; genus Triturus; species Triturus cristatus. The sequence continues at coordinate 636,283,480 of NC_140595.1, read as the reverse complement.
CCACCGCTAGAGGCACTGCTGCCCTTCCTGGAAAGTGTCCTGGGCCCCGCTGACAGGTTCCCCACCTCAGGTTGGTACAAACCAGCTCCCTCACTGTCGGGCTCTCTATCCCTGTCCTCCTCCTCAGCCTTGCTTTCTCGGCGTGCCTCCCCCCAAGCCCTTAAGCTGGTTTGGAGTGCACCCTTCTTTGCTCCTGGGGGACAATACACCCCCTCCCGCTGGCAAAACTCCCTGAGTTGGGCCACAGTGTACGTTTCTAAATTCTCCAGTACAAACTCCATCTTGCCCACTCAGGTCAGAGGTTAGTTATTTGCAGTAACAATGCAGGGGGGTACCTTTAATAATACCTCCTCCCACCACCAGAGTAAATTTGGAAAAAACAAAAACCCACAATTAGGAAGGCCGCTTTGAGAAAACTCCCGGTGTAGGCCTATGGACTACCCACAGTTATTGTTGAGTATACGTAGGCACAGCTCTGTCCCACCACTGAACACCAATTAATGTTGGAAATACTCCACTCCCACACCGGTAAGGGTTGGTGGTAACGGAGTATTTCCGGGGGACACACAGTGGTAGCTTGGCTCGAGTGGTCAGGAATCAGGCACCGTGCTAAGCATACGACATACCCATACAATAACCATGCGTGCATCCGTTCCAAAAACGACTCTACACCGTAAAAATTATGAAAATATCTTTCTTTATCTTCTTTTTCTCTTAGTTGCTGATTAGTTAAATAATACACAATCACAATATACAAACTTTTTAAATAGTGCAGGTCAAATAAATACTGGCTTAATGATTCAATAAATAGGGGTGATCATAAATAATAAAGGCAGAAATATAAGTGCAATACATACAGGCAATTAAATATTCTGAGGCAATAAATACTGTAAACCAATAAATATTGTGCATCAATAAATACTGTGGACCAATAAATACAGTGAAGCAATAAATAGGTTAAATACAATAAATACAGTGCCCCCAATAAATAATTAAAAGCTGACAGTGACACTCATAGAATCAGATCACATTTGAGATTACTATGGGCTAATTTGGCCCAGGCACAGCTTGTGGGGATGTGGAAGGCTTGAGGGTGTCTACTCCCTGGCCTGGACAAGGCTGAGGCCTAAACTGAGGTAGATCAAGGGGGGAATACCAGAGACCTGGCTCTCTCACTCTACCCAACCCCTCTAAATTAGTCTCAGCTCACCCCTGGCACAGTCCAGCTGGTTCCAGCACCTCTCTAACCCCTAGAGTAGTCTCTGAGGATTCCACAGGGCCTTTGGCGCCCTCTATTCCACTTACTGCCCTTTTTCTGAAGTTCCGACGCCGCTGGAGTCGTGTCGACGCCGTGAGGCGGATCCGGTTCGATGTCGGCGGCCTCGGCACAATGTCAGTTCCTGACGACGCCGGTAGGCGGCTCCGGTTCGATGTCGGCGGCCTCGGCTCGATCTCGACCTCTGATTCGATGGCGTCGGGCAGTCTTTACTCGATGTCGACTTCGGGCGGCTCCGGTCCGATGGCGACCTCAGCTTCGATGACGTCGGCCGGCCTTGGCTCGATGTCGACTCCGGAGTGCGATCCTCACTCCCGACCTCCGGTGCTCCTCTCCTCAGGTTTCCGGCGACTCCGGAGTGCGACCTCCACTCCCGACCTCCGGCACGATTCTCTCAGGTTCCGGCGACTCCGGAGTGCGATCTCCACTCCCGACCTCCGGTACACTTCACCTCGGTCTCCGGCGACTCCGGAGGGCGGACTTCACTCCCCCGTTGACACCGCTCACTCGACCTTGGGTGACTTCCTCCTCGACCTCTGGTACTCCTCACGTCCTCCGTCGGCGCCCTCTCACGATCTCTGGCGGCTCTGGGCACGACGTCTGCTTTTCCAGTCAGAGCCGCTTCTCCACCTCAGGCTCCAGGTCTCCAGGCTACTCGACGTCCGGCTCCAGGGAAACCAGTATCCAGGTCAGGATCTTGCTGTTCTTGGATTCTAAGGCCTGTTCCTGCTGTCCAGGTCCTTAAGATGGTTCTTCTTGCTTCTTCCCACACAGGGCTCCAGGCTGGGCTCAGTCAGTAGGGACTAGTATCAAGGGTGGGTTTATGGACCCCACTCCAGGCACAAGTTTCCACCCCTGCTGCCTCACTCCTTCAGGTTTCTGCTGCTCTCTCTTCACCAGTCGGGTGCCAACTGCCAGCTCCAACTGCCAACTCTCTGTCTTAGCATCCCAACATTCTAAACCGCCTCCAACTGTCACAGGGTTCTGGAATGTTCTGGAAGGTGCTAGTAGGTTCCAGTGGGTGCTGGTGATGTCACAGGTGGCCACCATTTTGTGCTCCAGGCCCTCAGACAGAAGTTTCAGGGGTAGATAAAATGGCTCCCTGAATCTGCAGCAACACGAAAAAGTCTGGTGGTTCCCAAAAAGGAAAAATTCAAACAGGGTTTGAGGCAAAAGTGGGACAAAATAAATAATGATGAGGAGGGACCACCCAAAGGGCTGACAGGTCTAACAGGCATTGATTGGGTCCAAGATGGATTATTGCAATTCACACTACTTGGGCAATAACAAGGCATCCCTCGATAATTTACAGCTTGTCTAGAATGCTGCTGCAGCAAGACTTGTTTTGGATCTTCCAAAGTACCATTCAAACTCTGCTGATATTCGGAAATTGCAATGGCTCTCAGCTGAGAAATGAATCGCGTTTACGGCCCTATGCATTGTTCACATGGCACTTCACAACTCTGGCCCCCCGTCTCAATCAGTGTGCTGAGGGATATTACGTGCAACCTTCCCCGCGTCCGAATCAGATCTAAAAGATAGTCTCAAAGCTGGGATAGTACCAGCATCATGCATGGCTCTTGGATAAGAGCCAGGTTGTACAACTGAAGAACCCTGTCTCTCTGGTGGGCCAAAAGGAATGTCGGAGAGAGACCGAATCGCACTTTCAATCTCCGGCATTGCGAGGTCGAAGATTACTTAGGAAATTCAGATTGATTAAGAGCAAACTGTGGGCTGGGACAGAATTCAGTGACACGATTGCTCTCTCCATCTTTGATAGAATTGCATCTTCTTGCTAGGCCACAAAGTGGTGTGACGGGGCAGAGCCCCACTTGTCCTTGTTGAACTTATGTCTACATTTGGATTTACCGGAAGACACATCAGGAAGTGGACTTTGTGTGTCACAGTCTCAAGAGTAGGACGACGACATGAAGTGGGAGCAGGATCTGTCCTTGGAATACGACCTCTTCTTTGTTCTGTGAAGTACAGCTTCACGATCTGCTGCAGAATCATCGTTGGGTGCCTAAGAGCACTCTCGTCGCCAAAGCATGAAAAACAGAATCCTTGCAGATCCAGGATTCACATCCGCTTCCTGTAACCTTACCACTGCATGAATCCTGCTGTTTTCGGTAGATACAGTTTCCAAGTACAAGGTCATTAAAGTCTGAACGTCATTGGAAGACCGACAAAGTTGGGAGCAGAGGCTCAGGTTCGTGTAAAAGGGCATGGAAAGAATGGAACACACATCTACACAAGCTCAGATCTGTCACATCGGGGGTGGTAAGGAGTCACCACAGAGCCACATGACACCATCCATCGGTGAGCGGGATATTTGCTGTCGAGTTCTCCAGATCCAGTTTGGCAACTGAGGATATTATAAAGGTGAGAAATATGCACTTCGAACAATTCATCAGATATTAAACCATAATGTGTGTGTACTGAATTACAACTCAAACTGGCCAATTTCAGGGAAACTGTGCTGCACGAAGTCTAGATACAACAAATTGTGGAGTTAGCTACAAAAAACAAGCATTTACAATGCAAACTCTCGCAACTGTGAGTTTTCGAGCTATTGGCATTGTAAATGGCAATGCGTTTAAAAAAACAAAAAAAACATTGTTATTTACACTACTAAAAGCAACACAGATTGCATTGCATAGGACATTATAAACCCTACATGCAGCAAGCTGGCTTTATAAGAGTGGACTGAATGGGGAACATCGCTACAGAGGTGACCAGCTCTCTCTGCCAAAGCAAGACAAAAACGAGGCTAATGAAATAAGCACGGCGAACACCCCAGTTTCTTAGAACACGAGGAGTCAGAAAAGAGAGCACCGGTGCACATAATTGAAATGGGGACCCCAATGGCTGTTATGTGAACTGCATCCTTAAAAAACATCAACAGCTAGCAAGCAGGGGTCCTGGACACATCACAGCATGTGACTGTGCCTTGGGTAGAGGATTGATAAAACATAAAATAAATGCCGATGGGAAATCCTTTGTTTTTAAACGAACACTGGATCAAAAGTTGAAATTAAAATATGTTTGGAAAAGTAAAGGCGAGGGCAGCATGTGTTATGCATGCGCCCCGCTGCTGACGGAGAACTGCATTATTGTCAGCCACTGATGGACTTCCAATGAAAAGCAAAACGCGGCCAGGCAGAACTTTTGTTCCCATTCAATCAGTGGGAATCAGAAAGCTCACTAGAGCCTTTGATCTCTGATCCCCTTTTAGACACAGAATGGGGGATGGACTGAGCCCTGCCACCAGGATGAATGGAGAAGCACGTACGAGACAATTCACTGCCACACTGAAGTCTCACGCATTCCACTGCAAAAAACAGACATGCCTTCCCAGAGGAAATGAAACAGGTTAGTCAGCTCAGCAAAAAAGCGCTTCTATATATTTGCTTACCGTACGCGCACGCTGCCGTGCGCGAGCTTAATTCTGATTGGTGGTTACATGACTGTAAACATTCGAATCGGTCGAAATCAGGAAGTGTCGGCCGCCATTTTGTGTGTCTCACACTGATAAACAAAAGGTGGAGAACGTGAAAAGGGGGCAACGAAGAGAGTTGCAGAGCCCCTAGCGTTTGTCAGGGGGTCCAAGAAGGACCCAAAAGTATGAAAAATACATTTTATATATTTTTTTTTAAATCGCCGGATGCGTGTACGTTAAGCCTAACGTACGCGCACGGTAAAAAAATTAAAAAAAAAAAAACAGATAAAGGTTTGTTGAAGATATTAACTATGTTATACAACTATGTCTAACCATTTATTTAAAAAAGGTGAATCTTTCTATATTGAAGAATGCATTAAATCCATGAATATATACATAGGTAGCATAATGTTTAAAGGAAAAAAGAAAAAGAAAAAAAAAAAGGATGTAAAAAACCAAGCAATTTCAATAAAAAAAAACATAGGTTTCACACACATTATAGTTAGGAATTAGAATTTAAAAAACCATGCAAATTCACAGAAAAAACCATAGGTTTCACACACGTTATATTTAGGAATTAGCATTCAAAAAACCTTTCAAATTCACTGAAAAAAACCATAGGTTTCACACACATTATAGTTAGGAATTAGCATTTAAAAAACCTTGCAAATTCACTGAAAAAAACATAGGTTTCACACACGTTATAGTTAGCTGGACATTTCTCTCGTAAAAAACCATTGAAATTCCCCCGAACTCGCGCACCCGCAATCCAGCAGTGGATTGCGGTCGCGCGAGTTATAGTTATCTGAACTAACTATAACGGGGGAATTTCATTGGTTTTTTACGAGTGAAATGTCCACCTAACAATAACATGTGTGAAACCTATGGTTTTTTAAGTGAATATATATATATATATATATATAGATAGATATATAGAGAGAGATATATATATATATTTGTATTCATATTCACACCACTTCTCCCCACAGAGATTGCGAAAGCACTCACGATTAAGTGAACGGCGTACTCACGGACGGGTGCTTTACAAACGCGGTGGTGTGCCAGTGATATTTATCCAAGCTCCGTTGCGTTGCTATGTGGTAAATATTTCATTACCGGTACTATTCTTTATGCGGTAAAGTCTAGTAAGAATAACTCAGTAAATATAAGAGGCAGAATCCGTGGTATTAGAGGTTCTAAAAGGCTTTATTCCTCTACAAAGGAATTACAGTTCGAACTGTAGGCTTCAAATTCCTTCACCACGAAGGTTCAGGAAGGGAAGGCAATACATTATTGACAAGTAATGATATTTATATGAAAAGTATTACATTAAGACAGATGCAAGAGGCGTAACAGCTGATAATACAGATAATGATACACATACGTAATGAAAAAAAGGCGTAAACATAGGCGTAACTAAAAACGTCATTAAACATGATGTCACAAGTGGGTGGATCCATAAGAGAATCCTGCAATGTCAGCAGAAATATTTGGCAGAGATGCGCGCGCAGCCGCATGACGTGTGATTGACGTGCAACTAGAGGGTGAAGGGGACTTGACATTTAGCTCTACATGTGGAGACAGAAGTCTGGGGGGTCATGTCAACCTAATCCCAAATCATATCTAATATCTTATGTTTAAAGAACTGTATTATCCAAGAGGAAAGGTCTCTATGATGGAATCTATTCTATACTGACTGTTAGTGCGTGTACAAGCGTCTAAGTGTCTACATGAGATGCGAGGGGGCAGGAATCTTCCATGGTAACAGGGGCTATGAATTACTTGCATGAGGACAGTGAGGCCTGGCCCTTTGCACGGTAGCTGGAAGAATGTTTACCTAAACTACTAGACAGGAATGCATCGGATGAGGAGCGGAGCAGATAATCTTGAAGGTGAAATACAGTTTTTGGCAGGCAACAGGCTGGATCAGGCACCGTTAGCCGCGCAGGGAGTAGGACAAAGTTCATGGATACAGATGCGGGCTCGGACTAGAGCTGTCAGAGGCAGAAGGCAGGAAAAGGCTTGATGGCAGAATTCAGGGCCTACTCGCCTGAATCTGTAAAATGTGGAAAGTGAACCACATAAAGTCGGTGGCCTTTCATACTTAGGAATGGAATATCTGACCCATTCATGGCGAATCTGAAAGAGGACATGTTGACGGTGGACGCACATGTATTTGCGTCTTCATAACTGGAACTGGAGGGAACATACATGTACTTATAGCATGCACATGGAGCCGTTGGGGTCTACGATAGGGGACATAACTGATCACAAAATTCATATTTCCTCATTCCCTCCTTGTCCCCTACGGACCCTCAGGAGATATCGATCTTCATCAATCCATCGATCTGTTCATATAGCATCATTTGTTCTTCTTTCTTCTTCCGGGATCTTGAACGAAAACTTGGATGCGGGATACACGATGTGGCACACAGACCACAAATCGCTGGCCCACATTGTAGACATAAGCAGCAACTGAATAGTATGAGAAAGCCAATACCTAGGAAGGATAGGATCCTCTATCCCCAGGCTGACAACACGCTCCAGAACCAACCGGACCAAGTCCAGGTGCCTGGACTCTGGTGTATCTGGCTTATAATCTTATGAAGGCGAGTTATGGCTTTATATACTGACGGCGAGTTTTCTGGTATGAAAACACAGCAACTTGATCCGATGACCCTACAAGCTCCGCCCCTATCGGCCAGGATGACGTCAAGGACAAGACGATTTTGAAGCACAACAATCCGCATCGCAGACTGCTCCTCTGTTAAATTGCCTAGGGCGGAAGTAGTCTCGTTCACTACTGCTTCAAGGGTTCTAGTTAATCTACGTATCAACTTACTATTAGTGACTGTACCTATATAGGGAAAGAAACCTTTATTGAAATCTGTGTATTGCTCCCATGCCGTTTCAGTGTAATCGACAATTGGGAGATCTCTCTGCTGTCTATTGTGTACTAAATGGGTATTTCTGTGATAGTCAGGAGGGGCTAGGAAGACAGGTGGCAGAAGGAATGCTATGTAACAGGTACCATCCCAATCTAGAGGTAGACGTATATATGCGGTCTGGCCACATATGAAGTAGGAATGACGGGAAGCTCTAAATGTAGACTTGCCTTGATCACTGAATTTTATTACAGTGGTGCATTTACTATGGCCCATGTGTATGGAACCATTCTTTCTTACACATAATTCCCCTTTAACTGGGAATACTGACATAGCGGGCAAGATTGGCGTAGCTTCAGATTCAACATTCAGAATCATGAGGTTAAGTGTAAAATTACCTAATCCATATACTTCATTTTCTAGATCAGTTCCTGTTCTTTTGGGAAGTCCCTCCTTGTTAGGGTAGCAGACTTTAAGCAAAACTAGGTTCAGGTTTCCCCATACCCAGTTGTCTTGATAAACTACGGAATTTGAATCTAGAGAATTAATCAAACTAAACCATGCTCCACAGGAGCCATTGTGTGTGAACGGATATGGAAAGAGGGGCAAAACTCCCTTATAGTTCTGATAGCCACATATCCAACAATTTGTAGCATTGCTGGTCTGATGGGAATGATGTAACATACTAATGAATGTGTTGTTGCGCAGCGCAAATCTATAGGACAACTCATGCGGAGGTAATTCGCTAAAAGAATGTTCAGCAGTAACATTGTAAGCATGCTTAGAAATAGGGTAGTACATATGTAACAATACACTCGAAATGATGATCAGAAGACTTAGAAAAAACAAAATTAATAATGTAACTGTGCAGTGACTACGAAGCGATTTACAGTACGCATGTTTTTTAAGCTTTATCTGTCTATTTCTCTCTCTATTTCGGTCTAGAGGATACAGGTCAGAGACAAATTCAACCGATTCACCTTGGAGAGGACTTAAACAATCAAATTGTCTGACTTGCTAGACCTTAGCTTCAGTTTATAGAGTTCGTGTTTTGTCTGTTCAACCAAGGGAAGCTTTGAGTCTATCTGTGAGGGAATGCAGGGCTGAGTGTTCACATCGGACGGTAGTCCATAAAATTTCTTGATATGACTCGAGTGCAACCACCCTTTACGTCCCTCAATCTTCACGGCTGTCCTTGTTGTCAGCAAGACGAGTTTGGGTGACTTCCACCTGGGCTCCAACTGGGTCTTCCGGTCGAAGTTCCTCACAAGAACCAGATCACCTGGAACCACGTAATGGGGCTTCACCTCAGTGTTATCGGGAAAAGCTGCAGCTACCTGTGAACGACAAGATTGTAGTGCAGACATCAAGGAAGCCAGGTAATCTGTCAGCATATTACAGTCAACATCAGTGATTTTGCGAGGTACAGGCGTCCCCCACATATTTGGTGGTCTACCGAAGATCACCTCGTACGGGGATAGCCCTGTTCGAGAATGTGCTACCATTCTCATGTAAAAGAGCGCAACTGGTAAGGCTACTATCCAATCGACACCTTTTTCTCTACATATTTTGGACAATCTAATTTTCAGAGTTTGATTATGGCGTTCCACAAGACCTGCTGCCTCGGGATGTCGAACACAGTGGAATTTCCATTGGTAACCTAACAGAAGTGAAACGTGTTTCATTAGTTCGGATGAGAATGGCTGGCCGTTATCTGAGTACACGACACGTGGTAAACCGAATCGTGGGAAGAATTCTCGAACTAGCTGTTTGGCAGTAGTCGGGGCAGTGTAATCTGAAACCGGGTAGGCTTCTGTCCAACGGGAAAGAGCACAAACAACTACGAGAACATATTTGAATCCTCAACATCGTTCCATCTGGATATAATCCATCTGGAGGACTTCAAAAGCATGATCGGGAGGTTGAAATCCACCCTGTTCTACGGGGATGCTTTTACCTGGATTAAACTGACAACATATCATACAGGTACGTACTTTCTGTTTGGCTGCTGCTCGCAAGTGTTTGTTGAACCAAATGTGTTGAATACTGTCTAGCATAGCTTTTTCTCCTAGGTGCGCTGGACTATGTATTGTGTTAATGATGACTTGAACCATGGAGTCGGGAAGAAACCATATAGATTTTTCCTTCGTCATCCATCCTTGATCCGTTTGGATCCCTCCTAATTCAGTCCATTTCTTTATTTCTTCTGGTGTAGCATGTGTCTGTATGTCAATTACATCAAGGGCGGGATCCTTAACTGTCATGCAATGTGTTGGTGTCGAAACTATTGTCTTTGTCGTGTCAGTTGTATGAGTCTGGTTCTGAGCAGTCTGTTTAGCTGTTCTGTCAGCTAGGTCATTACCCTGAGAAATGATATCGGTAACTTTTGTATGGGCTTTGCATTTCATAATCGATATTGCAGTAGGTAGATGAATCGCGTCTAATAGAGCTTGAATGAGGGGTCCGTGTTGGATGTGGGCACCGTGAGAAGTTAAATAACCTCTCTCTCGCCACAGTACGCCGAAGTCATGGACGACTCCGAATGCATAACGTGAATCTGTGTATATGTTGACTTTCTTATCTTTGGCTTGAATACAGGCTTGTGTCAGAGCGATGAGCTCTGCTGCTTGAGCTGACAAAGTGTTAATACAATTTGTTTCAATGACTTCAGTGTCTGTTGTGACTGCGTAAGCGGCCACTAACTCTCCTGTACTTGTTCTCATACATGACCCATCTACATACAATGTCAGGTCTGGATCTGATAACGGGATGTCTGTCAAGTCTTGTCTGGGTTTCGTCGTGATAGTAATGACTTCAATACAATCATGTGCTAATGGATCTGTTCCGTTTACTGGCAAAAGTGTGGCAGGATTTAACGTATTACAACGTCTGATTTCTATGTGTGGCTGAAACAATGTTAATTCATAACCAGTGAGTCTCGCTATAGTCAAGTGTTGTGTTTGTGTGCGGTTCAAGAGAACCTCTACTGCGTGTGGTACTTGTACTGTCAATTGGTGTCCTAACACTATGGCATCGCTTTGTCTGATTGCTAAAGCTGTTGCTGCCACCGATTTCAGGCACGCAGGAAGAGCCTGAGCTACTGGATCTAATGTACTAGAGAAATAAGCACATGGTTTGTGTGATCCTGCTTGTTCCTGAGTGAGTACTGACAAGGCAGTACCTTTGCGTTCTGTAACAAAGAGTGTAAAAGGCTTACTATAACATGGTGTTGCTAAAACAGGAGCTTGGCATAAAGCTTTCTTTAAGCTTTCAAAGGCATGTATGTGTTCTTGAGTCCAAGGGAGGACAGTCGATGTGGCTGCCTCCTGTGTTGTCAACTGGATGAGTGGTTTTGCTAGAAATGCATATTGAGGGATCCACTGCCTACAGTATGAAGTGAGACCTATAAAAGCCCGCACCTCCTTTTGTGTCTTGGGTGGTGGCATGTTAGCAATTAACTGGATGCGGTCGGGTGTAAGCTGTCTTCCCTCCTTGGACAGCGAGTGCCCAAGGTAAACAACTTGCTGGACACAAAATTGCAGCTTAGAAGGGGACACCTTGTGCCCCTTGTCGGCCAGAAATTTCAAAACCGTCAGTGACGCTGTTTCACATTCAGGTTCGCTTCGGGCGGTGATCAGCAGATCATCGACATATTGAAGCAAGGCAGTGTTAACTGGCATGTGGATACTGTCAAGTTCTCGTTTCAGTGCTTGGCTATAGATGCTGGGGCTTTCTGTGAATCCTTGAGGAGCGCGTGTGAATTTAAAACTTCGTCCATTTAAACTGAATCCGAACAAATATTGACTTTCCGGATCTATTGGGACGCTAAAGAAAGCATTCTTGAGATCAATTACAGTGAAGAACGTTGCTTCTGAGTCAATAGCTGTTAGTAATGACGAGATATCTGGGACCACAGGGTATTGCGGTACAATACATTTATTTAATTCGCGCAGATCAATAACTAATCGATATACTGGTGATGCTTTTGGATCCGTTCTCTTAAGAATCGGAATTATCGGGGAATTACATACATTGGAGTCGGTTTCGACAACCACTCCTTGTGCAATGAGCTCGTCAATGATTTGCAGCAAAGCCACAACAGCATCTGGGGGTAACTTGTATTGTCGCATTCGTGGTAGTACCACTCCTGTTTTTAGTGTGACTCGGTATGGTGTAATGTTCATGCAACCAACATCAGTGGGGGCTTGCGCCCATAAATATGTAGGTAAATTCTGCAGCCGGTGATCCATGTCTCTGGACACGTAGTGACCCTTGAAGTCACGTAGAAATAGTCGTACTCCTTCCGGAGAACAACATATTATGGCTCCTAGAGCTTTCAATGTTTTTATACCTAACAAGTTTTCTGGACATGATTTAGTAAGTAATAAATCTGTGGTTCGTGTCAATGGACCAACCGTAAGTGGAAGGGGTTGCGTTACTTCATTAATGATAGGCTTTCCTGAGAATCCAAGGGAAATATTCTGTGAGCCTGAGAGGGGTGCCCCTGGAACTTCACTGCGTCGTATAGTTGTTCTGCTTGCCCCTGTATCAAGTAAAAACTTTCTGTCTTCCCCTAATAGTTCACTATGTACATAAGGTCCCTCTTGATCTACAGGAACCTCGATAAGGGGTAAGCCAACTTCCCTCTCTAGGCTATTTCATGTGTATCGCTGATAATCGGGATAGTCATTTTGTGCATACTGGTACATCTGTTGCGTTGTTGCTTGTGTGGCAGCAATAGGCTGCGCTTGTGGTGGTGCTACGGTCTGTTGTGGAGCTGCCTGTTGCGGAGCTAGTTGTTGCGGAGCTGACCTATGTTGTGCATGCTGAGGGATTTGTTGTTGATTCTGATCCTGTCTAGGTGGACGTGGTCTTTCCTGGGTTCTACCCGTGGCGTATTATGTTTCAGAACTGGACAATCGTGTATATAATGACCTTGTTGTTTACAATAGTTGCATGTCCCTTTCGCCGGACCTGTGGTATCACCCTTTTTATGACCATCAGTTGGAACTGACTGGGCAACAAGCATTTTCATTTTCGTATCTTTCATACGTCTTTGTTCATGTTCTTGTTCTTCTCTAATTCTATTGTGGTGATATTGTAACATCTGTAACATCTGTGACGGGGTGTTACCTTGCCAGGTACTCTCAAATTTCAATACTCTATTCTTAACTTGCGGCAGGGAATTTTCAACTAATTTTGTCACAAACAGATGTGGATATGACTCGCTACTTGCTTTTATGCCACTATTAATACCAAAACATTTTTCAAATCGGGAATAGAAATCACTAGTGTCTTCATCTTGCTTTTGTTTACAGGCTGAGATTGCACCCCAGTCTTCTTTTTTCGTAGTTAATAAACGTGGCAGTACCTGCACTAGTAATCCTGGTAGTGCTGTAGTCTTTTCCCCAAGCCCTGATCCTGCAGCTCGGGCCTTTTCTTCGTTTTCTAATGCTGTCCAATCTATCTTTTGGTCTCCCACCTCCCATTCTTTTTCTTTGAGTTTCTCGTAAACACCGGCAGGCATTAACACTTTCAATATTTTCATAATGTCGGGGTAGGTATACTCTCCCATGAGTAACATGTCTTTTATCTCTCGGTGGAAACCTGCTGGATCCTTGTCATGGCTGGGTACTACTTTCTTCATTTCTAATAATTCAATTTTAGTTATAGGCGTGTACACAAACACGCGTGTAAAATTATTATCTTCACCTCTGATTGGGTGTACTTCGCGTAACGGATTCTGTCTATCTATGTGATACATTTTTCTTCCCATAGTGGGAACTGGAACGTGTTCTGGGCATACGAAAACTATATACTGGTTTCGAAATTCTAGAATTTCTTTAATTAAATCAGTACCTGACCCTCTCCATTTATTCGTGAGTAATTCGGTCAATATGTCAGGTAAGGGTCCAGGATCGGAGTGTTGGCTTTTATATAATATAAGGAGGTGTTGAATCATGTATATACTAGCTAAACGCTGTTCGTCTGGGGCAAGATTCAGAAACGTGTGTGCTAGTGCATCATCACTGTATTTGCTGGGACTGTCAGCCCATTGTACTGCTGACCTGGCTAATTCTTGTTCGTCCATGGAATCGAGCATATGGTACCCCCTTCGGTCTCGGAGTAATTTATCAGCAGCTTGGAATAGGTGTTCAGGGGACCTTGTATTTAACATAGGGGTTTGAAAATGTCTGTTACATTCTGGACGTATCGGACGTATCGGGTCATTAAAGCCTCTAGTATTATTATGGGGTCTTCCTCTACCTACGTAAGCTATCGTATCTAATTGTTCTGATTCTTGCTCCTCCTCTCCCTCTGATTCAATTCTGTCTGCTTCTCGTCTTTCTTTATGTATTCGTTCTACTTCCTTGCGGATCTTTCGATACATGGCGATTATACACGCCTGTCTATCATGTTTCTCGTCTGATATGTTCTGACCCCATTTGGCAAGTTTTTGCATGGTATCATGATCTGCCTCAGGCCTGTCTTGGTTCCGGATCACGCAGTTTATGAAAAAACGTAGTAGTTGTCTTTGTACATCCACTTTCTGGTATTCCATAGCTTCGTTAATACTTTCTGGGCCTCGCCCTGTTTGGACAAAGTGATATATATTGTCTAGGTGTTCAACCATTCCTGGTTTCGTCATTAAATACAATGTAGCTCGTCGTATACGTAGTGATGATAGTAGCAATCTGTCCTGTTTACCTGGCACTGGATCGTATCTACAATCCACAAGATGTTCTTTAAACATGTCGGATGTCGCTAGTTGGGGTGTACGTTGGAGTGCTAAATCTCTAAGGGTCTGTTTATTTCGCGGCGGTGTGGCAAACATGTCTGTCGTACCTCCTGTAGCACCATCTGAGGAGCTGGGCAAGAAAGGATTTGTTGGATGTAAAATAGAAATTGTAGATGCGGGAAAAACGGTAGAAACGGACGGACCTGTGGGAATGGGCGTAGGAGTTTGTTGTTGCGGGGATACAGACGGATGATCTTGACGTTGAACACCATCAGCAAGCGGTGTGTGTGGTATGGTATTAGCATACTCGGGAGCTACGTCATCTAAATAGGAGGAAAGGAAAACATCTTTTGCTGTTTTAGGATGCGTTTTGGGATGTGCTTTTGTCGGGAGCAATGGAGGTGGCAAGTCTTTTGGTATTTCCGGGGTAGCCTTAGGTAACCCTTCGGCCAGAAGAGGATACATACCATTCATAAGGGTATTTCTTTGTCTATCTACTTGTTCTGATTTTACTCGGGTACCTTCCTCAATTAATAGATTTTCTCGGGCTTTATTTGAATTCTCCTTACTTTTCTCTTCCTGTCTGAGTGCTTTTTCTGTACGTCTATATGATTCTTTACGCCATAATTCAATGGCATCTTTCTGTGACTGTCTGGCTTTCTTTTTCCATAATTCTTCTTCTACTCTCATGATGCAATCTGCATCCCAGGTCCCAGCTGCGGGCCATCTCTGACTCTCTGACAAATCCTTGGTGTAGTCCACCCATAAATCAAGAAATAGTACGGCATCTAGACCATGTTTATGGTACATAAAGTACCCTGGAGTGTCCCTAGGTGGAATGGGAACAGCTTCTTCGAGTACCCCTTTTCTGGTTTTGATCTGTCTTAATTTTGAAAAGAGCGGCATTTTTAGACCTTATTACTCGAACACACTTAATACAATAAACACAATAATGAACAATCATTCACACCACAATATGTAGAACGTATTAAAACATTTAACATTTAACAGTTTAACGAACGATGATAACTAATAGAAAACTAGTTACTGACATAATACTAACACTAGATAATACTTAATTATATGCAAGACATACTAGATATACTGCTAAACAGTACAGATACACTGTTGAAACAGTGCAGACCGGATTTGTGTACCCAAACCCGTCTTGACCGGCACAACCTATGTGCACGTTTAAATGCCTCCCCGGCAATGGTACTCACCGGGTAGCGCGGAACGGAAGGCCTCGGAACTGAACTGAAACTGGACCGGACTGGACTCGACTGGACTCGGAACTTCGGAACCTGGTGGGCCTCTGTATACCTCGGATCTTGCTCTCTCAGCTAGGCTCTGGTTGGGATACTTCGCACTTCTCACCGCCTCGTCTGGGTGTTGATCGCAGCCTCAGTCGCCCCCGCTCGGCCGGAGGGAGATACAGGAAATCCTGCAGGTACGCGTTTTTGTCCGTTCAGCTGTGGCAGGAGACCGGGCCTGCAACGCACCTCCGGCGCGTGAGATGAGAAAGTGTCCCTGTTCGGGCGCCAATTTATGTGGTAAATATTTCATTACCGGTACTATTTTTTATGCGGTAAAGTCTAGTAAGAATAACTGAGTAAATATAAGAGGCAGAATCCGTGGTATTAGAGGTTCTAAAAGGCTTTATTCCTCTACAAAGGAATTACAGTTCGAACTGTAGGCTTCAAATTCCTTCACCACGAAGGTTCAGGAAGGGAAGGCAATACATTATTGACAAGTAATGATATTTATATGAAAAGTATTACATTAAGACAGATGCAAGAGGCGTAACAGCTGATAATACAGATAATGATACACATACGTAATGAAAAAAAGGCGTAAACATAGGCGTAACTAAAAACGTCATTAAACAGGATGTCACAAGTGGGTGGATCCATAAGAGAATCCTGCAATGTCAGCAGAAATATTTGGCAGAGATGCGCGCGCAGCCGCATGACGTGTGATTGACGTGCAACTAGAGGGTGAAGGGGCTTGACATTTAGCTCTACATGTGGAGACAGAAGTCTGGGGGGTCATGTCAACCTAATCCCAAATCATATCTAATATCTTATGTTTAAAGAACTGTATTATCCAAGAGGAAAGGTCTCTATGATGGAATCTATTCTATACTGACTGTTAGTGCGTGTACAAGCGTCTAAGTGTCTACATGAGATGCGAGGGGGCAGGAATCTTCCATGGTAACAGGGGCTATGAATTACTTGCATGAGGACAGTGAGGCCTGGCCCTTTGCACGGTAGCTGGAAGAATGTTTACCTAAACTACTAGACAGGAATGCATCGGATGAGGAGCGGAGCAGATAATCTTGAAGGTGAAATACAGTTTTTGGCAGGCAACAGGCTGGATCAGGCACCGTTAGCCGCGCAGGGAGTAGGACAAAGTTCATGGATACAGATGCGGGCTCGGACTGGAGCTGTCAGAGGCAGAAGGCAGGAAAAGGCTTGATGGCAGAATTCAGGGCCTACTCGCCTGAATCTGTAAAATGTGGAAAGTGAACCACATAAAGTCGGTGGCCTTTCATACTTAGGAATGGAATATCTGACCCATTCATGGCGAATCTGAAAGAGGACATGTTGACGGTGGACGCACATGTATTTGCGTCTTCATAACTGGAACTGGAGGGAACATACATGTACTTATAGCATGCACATGGAGCCGTTGGGGTCTACGATAGGGGACATAACTGATCACAAAATTCATATTTCCTCAGCCAATAAACTCTAGCAAGTGCGATTTTGCGATTTTTCTTTTTGGGAAACAAGGAAACGGAGCTTGGATATATGTACAATATATATATATATATATATATATATATATATATATATATATATCTCTATATATATATCCATATCTAGATCGGTTTCAGAGTTGAACTATAATGAGTCTCTTTGAAGGTACATGAAAGGTAGTAAAGTGTGGTACTGCTGCAGAGTACAACACATTTTTCCTGCTAGATAGAGATATCTGACTTTTGTCTAGTGTCAGTTTTGATGCCACAAAGGGCATGCTGGAAAGAACAGATCTGTATTATGTGCATAGATCAGTGGATTAGTAAAGCCACACAGTAGAAACGCTTTGAAACAGATGAAATGTATGTGAGAGAGGGGCTATGGAGGGATGAGGGGCTTGTTTGCAAGGATGGTAGTGAGGAAATCAAAGGAGGCCATAGTGTGCAATTGTAAACCACACGTTCACCCGTAGGTATCTTGGAGCCAAAATGAGGGTCGCACTGGCTTCCACCAGCGCTAAAAGGCTGTGATGATGGGTATGTGGCAAGGTAAAGTAATACGGTGTCTTTTTTCTCTTTCTTAGTCTTTTTGGAGAGCGTACGGATTTCGCAAAGGAAAGGTAAGATGACTTTGTCATTATTGACGGTTAAACACTTCACTCACGTACACACCCACCTACACTTTGAAACCAACAACCTATCTGCCTTGTACATAGGATAGTGTTTTAAAAGGATAGTTTTAGGCACTAGCAGAGATGGCATATCGTTGGATGAATGCTGCTCAGGCCCCAAGTCTGGTGCTGGAGTCCAGCTCTGAGGCAGGATCGCAGACTGAGACAGCAGATACTAAGACAGCATCTGAGGGAGAAGACAATGAAGCCAAATCTGGGAGTGATTTTTCAGTCGGCGCAGTTCCATCCGACGGCTCATCTTCCAGCAATTCTGAAGGAGAAGATGTCAGTCGTGCTGTCCCTTTGCCAGCACAGTCTGTGCAGCAGGACACCAGTAACAGGTTAGAGCAACCCAGAGTGCAGGCACGCACGGCGGCAAGCACAAATTTGCGTGCCGAACAATCTGAGGGAGCAAAGAGGCACTCTTGGGCCTCATTCTAGGGTGCGCAAGTGGACTCCCACTTCTTTAGGGGAGTTGAAGATATTTTTGGGCCTCATGCTTAAAATGAGGGTAGTGCATAAACCAACCTTGCTATCCCACTGGTCTACTCGCACGGTTTGGTTATCCCCCATCTTCGCACCATACATGAGCAGAGAGCGTTTTTTGCTATTGCAGCGCATGCTGCATTTCAATGACAATTCTGCTGCATTGCCCCGGGACCAACCAGACCAGGACAGGTTGTTCAAAATTCAGCCTGTCGTGGAACATTTGTCTGCCAGGTTTCCAGAGGTTTATACTCCTGGAAAGAATATAGCCATTGATGAGTCCTTGATCCGGCTGCTGTTTAGGGAGTACATTACGAGCAAACGCGCTCGCTATGGCATCAAGCTGGTCACGCTGTGTGAGAGCTCAGCTGGCTATGTGTACAGCTTGAGAATATATACAGGGAAGGACACAACTCTTAACCCTGTAGGTTGCCCTCCCACGCTAGGGGTCACAGGAAATATCGTATGGGAGCTTGTCCAGCCACTTCTTCACAAAGGATATAACCTTTATGTGGACAATTTCTATACAGGAGTAGAGCTGTTCAGTGAGCTCTACAAAGCTGGCACCGTGGCTTGCGGTACAATTCGTTGTCGCCGCAAAGGATTCCCGCAGGAGCTTGTTTGCAAGAAGCTGCAGAAATTCCAGAGCACTGTGTTGCGTTCCAACAAACTGCTCGCAGTCAAGTTCTCAGATAGGCGTGACGTGTACGTGCTCACAACAATTTATGCTGAGAGCACTTCCCCTGCCACGGTTTGGGGTAAGATGTCCGAAGTCCACAAGCCCACCTGTATACTTGATTAACAACAAGTACATGGGCGGAGTGGATACGAACGACCAGGTTCTTCAGCCTTACAATGCGAGTTCTAAAACACGCACTTGGTATAAGAAACTGTTTACTCACCTGATCCAGATGGCAACATACAAACGCGTATGTCGTTTATCGTCAGACTACCACAGGAAGACTCATGCCTTTCCTTGAATTTCAGTTGTCTGTGATTGAAAGTCTCACTGCTACAGAAGCAGCAGCCTCCACTTCATGTGTTCTGGAGGACGTGGCAAGGCTGCAGGAGTGAAACTTGGCTGATAAAATTCCTGCAACACCCAAAAAGGAGCGACCATGTCATTGTTGTAAAGTGTGCTCGATGCAGGGAAAGAGGCAGGAGCCTCGTGTTTACTGTCCCCAGTGCCCAAGTAAGCCTGCCTTATGTTTTCCTACTTGCTTTATGTTGTATCACACTAAAGCAAAATACTGGGAAATTGACCGAGGTGGAGCTGCCAATAGGTAAACCTTTCGATTGGTGTGAATGGATACCTACTGTCTGTGGGCCACTCCTTCACTACGCAAGCAGATGCAGAATATTTCTTCCTCTACTTCAGGAAATCATGGACTTCTCAACACCTTTATCTGCTTTGAGAACGTGGCAGTTGTGCTGTCCGCCAGTTGACAAGTACATTATAGTCCCCACGCTGCACATACTGGTGGACAGAACATACGCCACGTTGTCGCAGAGTACTCGTGTTTCACATTCAACCGTTCTTCATAGTTTATGGTGTTCGCTTTAGAAAGCTTTTGAAAATTTCGAGCATGTTTGCCTTAGTTTCAAAGGTAGTATGCATGCCCAGCTCGAGGAATGGCTTTGCTGCATACTCGGGCACCCCCCAACTTGCATCCACAAACTGGAAGCAGTTGGATTTAGTACAGTGAGAGCATTGATAGCACGTGACAGTAATGTTTTCTCATGCTTCAAGTAGCATGAGATGGAAGGCATTAGTATAGGGTGTCTTGACAATTAGACAGGATTAGTCAGGACTCTTGAGGACAGACATGCGAACGGGTTAGAACAGCTTATGGTAGGTGCGCTTTCCGAGGAATATTGCAAAGGTTGAAGGCAGATAGTAAAGGTAGTATAGATACACATCATGACATCATCTTCACCTAGGGATTCAAATACATTGGTGCCACACTCGCACTGAATTTACTATAGTACTTATGGGTCAATGCTGCTTGCCATGTTCATCCTCTGATAGAACTTAGTAGATGGTCAATTTGGTGTATGATAAGTGCATTAAAGTCACTGCACATAACGGTGGATTGGACATATGCTACGTTTTCATGGACTACCCATGTTTCACATTCATCCGTTCTTCATAGTTTATGATGTTATCTTTTGAAAATTTCCAGCATGTTTGCCTTAGTTTCAAAGGTAGATATGCTCGCTCAGTTTGAGATATGGCCTACAAGGATACTCAGACACCCCCCAACTTGCATCCACAAACTGGAAGGAGTTGGATTTAGCATAGTGAGTGCGCTAAAGGTGCATGAAAGACATGGCTTCCTGAGCCTCATGTGGCTGTCATGGAAGCCATTAGTAAAGGCTCACTCGGTATTGCGGAAAACGTTTTGGGCCCTTGCCTGTCGCGGGTACTTGGGCCTGTTGCGGGTACTTGAGCCTCCCACACGAGTGAGGCACCATTTGTATCGGGAGACCCGGGGGAACGCTGAGAGGTAGGAAATTTGTGTCAGCTCGGTGACCCACAACTTTCCCACACAAAAATGTGTGGAAAAAGTGATTTTTTTCATCAGCTAAATTTGAGGTTTGTAGGGGATTCTGGGTAAGAAAACGTTGGGGGTTCCATGCAAGCCACACCTCCCTGGAATCCCCCGGATGTCTAGTTTTTAGAAATGTGTGGGTTTGGTAGGTTTCCCTAGCTGGCCGCCGAGCACGGGGCCAAAACTCCAGGTGACCCCCCTTGCAAAACCAGGTTGTTTTGTGATAGGCAATTTTGATGTCTCCTCAATACGTTTTGGGCCCTTGCCTGTTACGGGTACTTAACCCACCCACACAAGTGAGGTACCATTTTTCTTGGAAGACTTTGGGGACTGCGGGGTGGGTGGAATTTTCTGGATCCACGCAGATTCCAGAACTTTCCACCACAGAAATGTGAGGATAATGTGTTTTTTTGACACATTTTTAGGTTTGCAAGGTATTCTGGGTAACAGAAGCTGGTGAGAGCCCGTCAAGTCACTCCATCCTGGATTCCCATGGGTGTCTAGTTTTCAAAAATGTATAGGTTTGGTAGGTTTACCTAGGTGCCGGCAGAGCTAGGGATCAAAATCTACAGCTAGGCACTTTGCACAAAAAGGGTCCGTTTTCACAGTGAAAATGTGGTGTGTCCATGTTTCATTTTTGGGCAGTTTCCGGTCGCGGGCACTAGGCCTAACCCACACAAGGGAGGTACCATTTTTATGGGGAGACTTAGGGTAACACATAATTGTAGCGCAACTGTTATACCTATTGACTTTCGATGCATTTCTGCCTTACAAATGAAAGACAATGTGTAAAAAATAACTCATTTTGAAAAATGACCTATAATTCTCATGCTAGTATGGGTACTCACAATTTCGGAAATGTGAAAATAGCGGTTTCTAAACTCTATATTTTGTTCCAATTTCAGAAATACATAGGTGTCTTTCATACCGATTTTTCCATGTATATATTTTCCCAAATTAATTGCTGTATACCCGTTACATAATAAAAACCATTGCAAGACGCTGCTCAGTTATTGGCTCTGGTTTCATCAGATTCTTGCTGAACCTACAAGTCCTACATATCCCCACAACCAGAAAGGTCCTGCGAATGTAACGGTATATTGCTTTCAAACAGCTGTCATAATTAGAAGTTACAGGTGAAAACGTTGGCACAAATGGCTTTTTTTCAACAAATTTTCAATTTGTCCGATGTTCAACTGTTAGTTTCTATAAGGAAACCTTGAAGGATCTACACAAAATGACCCCTTGCTGAATTCAGAATTTTGTCTACTTTTCTAAAATGTATAGCTTTCAAGGATCCATTATTGCTTTTATACCCATTTCTACCATTAACTGGAAGAAGGTTGGAAGCACAAAAAATTGCTAAACCAGGCTATATCCCAGTAAAATGCCAAAACTGTGTGAAAAATGTTGGTTTTCTGACAAAAGTCTGTGAGTCCCTAAAAGCTGGGAAAATGGTGATTTCAGCCCCACAAACCCTTTGCGGATACCATTTGAAGGAAAAAAACAGACTTTCATTTGCAGCACTTTTTTCCCCATGTAACAAACAAAAATAAATAGCTGTATTTTGGCTAATTTCTGGGTCCCCTCCAGGGGAATCCACAAACCCTGGGTACCTTTAGAATCCCCATGATGTTGGAAGAAAAGGACGCAAATTTGGAATGGATACCTTATGTGGTCAAAAAGTTACAGAGGTCTAAGCGCGAACTACCGCAAATAGCTAAAAAAGGGCACAGCACTGGAGGGGGGGGGGGGGAGGGGGCAGCAGTTGAGGGGTTAATGTCTTACCCATTTACTTACCTTCGATAAAGCTCTTTCTGGTGGAGACTCCTTCTAGCCCATATTTCTCACCTCTTGAGTGTTCCCCAGGCATCAGACTAGATCTGGAAACTTTTTTGATGCACCTCTGTGCACCCGGAAGCTGGTGCGGTGCAGCTGTGCACTGACAGCGTTCCACTCTGGAAAGCACATGCGGGACCTATTAAGTGCCACTCCCACCCACATGCGATAGTCAATTGCTTTCAACACCGTCTGTGCTTCCAGATGTGGAGCCCCAAAAGCAAATCGGGATATCAGTGTACAGATTCCTAGGCATGGGATCTTAGTAAAGTACAGAGTCAAACCACAGAACGGGGAAGATGGGAGGATTGGTGAGGAATCTACGGCTAGATAGATTTTCTACCAAAAAGAGCGTTACTGAAGGTAAGTAAGGTTTTCTTCTGACAAAGACTTAAAGCCACAGATTCCTCACCTTTTGATTAGATACAAAAGCAGTACCTAAGGGAGGTGGGCTGTGCGTGGACTCAACCCAGAAAGTCCGCAAGGACAGAGCGGGCAGAATGCCCTTCGCGGAGGACTTGTTCACAAAGCACAATTGACTGGACAACATATGGGACGCCCATGTAGCCACCTGGCAGATGTCTAAGAAAAGAACACAGCGTGCTAATGTACTCGTAGAAGTTTTGGTCCTGGTGGTGTTGGCCCAGCGTCTCTCTGAAAGCTGCTTCTTTGCCAGTGAACAACAGATTTTAATGCAGAGCACGATCCAGTGCGAGATGGTAAGCTTCTGCACAGCCTTGCCATTTTGTGCTCCAGGTAACCCCACAATGTAGAAGCTAAGTGTACTCTTAGGGTTCAAGCGATGAAGCCTCTCCTCCTACTTGGAGGGGTGATGTGGAGGATAGAAATCCGTCAGTGATGGATTGTCTGACAAGGAACGGTGCCACAACTTTCATTAGAAAGGATGCCCTAGTATGCAGAACCAGCTTGTCTGGGAAGAAGTTGTTGTGTGGAGGATGAATACAAAAAGCCTGGAGATCACTTGATGCCATGCAGAGATGATGGCAACCAGGAACACAGTTGGTGAGAAGCGGTAACAGACATCTGTGGAGCAACTCAAATGGAGTATACATCAGATACGCAAGGACAAGATTGAGGGCCCATTGGAGCATCACAAACGGAGACAGTGGAAACATATGTTGCAGCCCTTTAAAAAAAACAGATGATTTAACCCCTTCGGTGCTCATGACGGAATGGTTCCGTCATGACCCACGGTTGAGCTGTGCTCATGACGGAACCATTCCGTCATGACCACGCCCGCGCAAGATTCCGTCAGCACAGCGGCGGAATCTGCGCAGCATCGAAGGGGTTAAATAAAGAGGGCTATCCGGCAACCATAAGACGGTCAAGAGGGCAAAAAGGTAAACCCCAAAATAGAAGGTCTGCTGCCACCAATACTTTCGTGAGCACTCGAGGGGCACTGGTGAGACCAAAAGGAAGCACAGCAAACCGAAAAAGCTCCTGTCCCACCATAAAACCACTGGTAGCGCTGATGGGCCTGAAGGACGGGTATATGGAAACAGGGGTCCTATAGGTCCAAAGCCACCATCCAGTCTCTAAGGTCGAGGATAAACAAGAATTTGGCCTGTGTGAGCATTTTTTATTTCTCCTTAGTGGGGAAAAGCATTGGGAGGGTGTATTTTTAAAATAGGACGAAGGCATCCACCGTTCTTGGGCACCAGAAAGTAGTACAAATAACAACTATGTCCTATTTCTGGCGTGGGCACCTTCTCAATAGCTCCTTTGACCTAAAGGGCTTGCACTTCCTAGGAGAATGGTGGAAGGTGTGGTGGCAAGAGAACGTAAGAAAGAGCATACCCACACCAAACAATTTGCAGGGCCCATCTATCTAATGCTATTGCCTGCCAACTCGGCAAAACTAGTTGGATCCTGCTTCTCACCAGGTGGCAGTGCTTCACTAAGGGCATACTAGATGGGTTTGGCAGGTGGGGCTGCAGTTGACTGATGACCTTGCTCAGGTTGAGGTAAGAGGGGGTTGATGGGGACCACAGCCTCGACCGTGAAACTGCTGGGTGACTTTTGGAGTATGGATTGGCTGGTGGTATGGGGTACCTCTGCCGAAGTTACGAAAGGAGCGCTCAGAATGATGTTGATGACGTGTTGCAGCAGACAAGGCCAGGGAGCGTGCAGTGGCCCTACTCTACTTGAATCGCTCAAGTGCTCAGTCTGCCTTGTACCCAAACAGGCATGTCCTGGGGCGCTAGGTGGCGCCGAACCAAGATGGCCACACTTGTGTGAAGCTCTGGCCGCCCGACCCGGAGATCCGTCAGTTATTTGCTGCTAACCTTCTCACCTGAGACCAAATGCGCTGGCAATGTGTGCCCCGAGCGGGGGGGGGGGGGGGGGGGGGGGGGGGGGGGAAGCCTCGCTCCAAGTTTGACGCTGTTTCGCTGCCTGGCCCCGAAGATAGCTGGCCCGACAGCCTGCCTGGGAGATCGCGTCCATAGCTGCTGGAGGCGGAGGCCGGCCGCTACGCAAGACCCGGTGCGGCCATGCGGCGGTAGGCCTCTCGCCGGGAGGAGAGCGGAGCGGCTCCCGTGATTTGGCGGCTTTTGAGCTGGGAACGGCGCGGAGGATCGAGAGCCCACACGGGGCTGCTGTGGCCGCCCCGTGAGCTGTGAACGGAGTAGCAGAGCGGAGTGCTGATTCTGCGAGGACGGCCCGGCGAAAGGCCACGGGGAATGCGGAGCTGCTCTGCTGGTGTCCGTCCCTGGTGAGACTGAGCTGAGCCTTTTGGGCAATGATAGGACGCCCGGCCCCACTGCTTCAGGGGACGACTGGGTGACCGTGGCTGGTATATGTCCCGCACCGTGATGATCCTGCCAGTAGGAGGCTGCGAGACACCGCTGGCTGGGTAGATGCCTGGCGCCGCCGGTGAGTGATTTGTGCCGATAATTCAGGCCTGGGAGACTCAACGACATGTATTATTGAGCTGTCTGCCAGGAGCAAGAGGTTGCTGACCTGCACGGTGGACGGGGCCGAGCTCACTGGGTGCTGTTTGCGCTGAGGCCTGAGGAGGGACGACGCTACCTCGTGGCGCACCCCTGGACTGCGCGCACAATGGGGAAGACAGACGCACGGCAATCTAAATTGCCCTTTGAGGGGAAAAAAACGACCACGCGATCCACCACTGAAGAGCTGACCGCGCCTGTCCCGATGCCGCAAACCTCTCAAGATGCCTCCCCAAACGAGGAACTGAAGGCCATGCTTACGGTAATGCAGCATAGCTTGAACGCCCTCTCAGGGAAAATGAATACCATGAATACCCGGCTGGACTTCCTGGTGCTGAAGGTGGACAAGCACGAAGAGCAGCTCAAGGAAGCCGAACAGAGAATCTCGAACACCGAAGACGCCACCTCTAACATTACCAAACAAATGACAAATATGGACAAGCTACTCAAGGTAATAGCGGCCAAAAATGAAGGAACAACATTCGCCTGATTGGCATTCCAGAGACCACAGCCACGGGACGGATGGAGGACTACGTGGAGCGGCTCCGGACTAGCACGTTTGTTGCGGACTCCTTTTCCGCTCACTTGACAGTTAAACGAGCGCACAGGTCACTCGGCCCGAGGCCCCCGGTTGGCGCGCCGCCTAGACCTATAGTGGCTAGATTGCTGAATTACCGCAATAGAGATGTCGCCCTGCGAAAAGCACGAGACACGCCGAACTTGCTGTACGAAGGAAATTCATTCTCTATTTACCCAGACTTTACTTTGGCTGTCCAGGAGGCACGGAGGAAGTACGTCCAGATCAAGCAGAAACTGCGCACCGCCAACATAGAGTTTGCCCTCCTTTACCCTGCCAAGCTGAGGATTTGTCACCGTGACCGCACAATCATCTGCACTAACCCGCAGCAGGTGGAGGAATTCCTCAGGTCGACGAGGCAGTCCTCCCCGAAACAGGTCGGCGATTATGGGCGTTCCGGATCCCAGTGGCCGGCGGACAGAGACTGAGAGGTGGTTACCGAGGAGGCAGATGCCCCCGTTGTGTCATTGTGGAACCGTAGGCGCTTCCTTGAAGCACTGATGGGGGAGCCGACTTGACTTGCCCTGCGACTGGGATGGAGTATTACGAACTGGGACATAGCTTCAATATGCTACTGGGCGCGCAGCTAGCGCTGGACGTGACGGTGACGTACTGAGGCACTGTCCAGGACAGAGGAGTACTGGGGCATGAGATGTATTGATTTATTATCAAATTGCGGATGTGGGGAGGAAATGCACTGGGAGGCTAACTATGACTCACCTCCCAAGGGGGCTACAGGCATGCTTTAATGGTCCGGAGGGGTAGCAGTCTTTTGACTGGGGGTTGGGCGCCCTCCACCCTGCCCCTCCGCCGCCTCAGGTTTACTGGGGAGGGAGCAGGGAGTTCCGCTGGCTGGCGGGACAGGAGGGTTTGAGAGGCACGCCTGCGCCCCATTACGGGCGGTCCCCACTGTTCACTGCTAGACAATTTTGAACAGACTGTTGTTTGTTAAGGCTGTTTCCTTTTTTTTTCTTTGCGGCTCAGGGCTTCTGTTCAGTCACTGGGCTATGTTAAGGTTAGAGGGTAAGGAGGGAGGGACCTGGGATGCCGGCGCGATTGGGGCGCTGTTGTGGGAGGGGAGGGAGGGGGAAATAGTTGCGAGAGGAATTCATGCTCTGCAGGGAAAGAGCCATAACATGCACTACTCGCTGAGCGCTTTGATGGTATCACAGCACCGGCAGGTGCCCTTGGACAACGCATTACACACCGCGCCATGGGGGGCACACAGGGAGAGAGGTGGATATGCGTGCACAAACCTGCTTGTTAGTGGGGTGAGCACATGGAGGGGACAAGGCAGCGCATATTGAAGCTTTTATTGTGGAATGTGAGAGGATTGGGCGATCCTAGAAAGAAACGTCAAATACTATCCTACCTTGAACGGCATTGGTATAGCTGCGCTGCAGGAGACGCACACCGGGCCGGGATCCGCCCCGACCTTTGGCAGCCGTTGGGCTTCCTGCAGGGTTTTTTCGTCGTACTCTACATACGCCTGGGGCACGGCCATTCTGGTCAAGAGGGGCACCCCCTTCAGGTGTGGGGGGACGCGCAGTGACGAGGGAGGCAGATTCTGCATGATGTGGGGTTCTCTTGGCGTACACTCGGTGGCCATCGTTAGTTATTATGGCCCCAACACCGATAAAGAACAGAGATAAGAAGATCAGGGCACTAGAAAACCTGCACCGATCAAAATAATACAATGTTGTAAATGAACAAAAATGTGGTGCAAAGAGCCAGGGACATGACCTTCATACGCCCCTAATATTTGGTGTCACCCAAAAAAATGCACAAGACCGAAGTAGCTCAGCACACAACTTAAATACAAATATTATAGACAAAATTATTTGTCAGAATCAATAAACAAACAGATATGTGTTGTATCCCCAAAGATTCACGATAAACTTCGTAGTCTTGATGATGAATTTTTCTTTATTTGGTAGTTCAGATTTTTCGATTTAAAAATACAGCATACAGTTGATAGCCAACTATGAATTGGCTATGAACTGTATGCTGTATTTTTAAATCGAAAAATCTGAACTACCAAATAAAGAAAAATTCATCATCAAGACTACGAAGTTTATCGTGAATCTTTGGGGATACAACACATATCTGTTTGTTTATTGATTCTGACAAATAATTTTGTCTATAATATTTGTATTTAAGTTGTGTGCTGAGCTACTTCTGTCTTCCCCAACACCGATAACCCTGATGTCTTAACTGCTCTGTGGAGACAGATCTAAGATATCGGAGCCACCCATGTACTCTGGGCGGGGGACTTTAACACGGTCTGTGACCCAACCATGGACCGCTCTGCGCACTTGCCTCACCACTACACGCGTAGCCAGGGGACACTGAGGAGCTTGGTGGAGGGAGGCGGGCTAATTGACATATGGCGATACTGCTACTCAGAGAAACGGGAGGGCAACTTCCACTCCTCGGTCCACGCGTCCTGGTAGAGACTTGACTACTGGCTTGGGTCCCGAGGGATTTGCCCATGGGCGCGGGGCGTCGAGCACTTGGCGCGAACACTGTCTGACCACGCTCCGGTGTGCCTCGCTCTGGCGTTCCCTGGCTCCTGTTCGGACCCCGGGGGCTGGCATTTGGCCCCCGAGGCCCTGCTTGATGAAGTGTTTAAGACGGAGCTTGGCGAGGCTATAACAGATTTTTTTGAGCGGAATAGAGGCTCGGTTGCGCAGGTGGGGACCATCTGGGAGGCGTTCAAGGTGACCATGCGGGGCATATGCATCTCTAAAAGCTTTGGAGTATTGAGGGACATTCGGAGACGGCTGCACGGGTTGGAAGGGGAAATCAGAGATTTACAGGCAAACATCTAGCGGGCGGAGGCTGGGGAGGACAGAGCTAAGCTGCGGGAGGTGATGTCTGACTACGTCGAGACAGCGGATCGGGAGGCGAGATTTAGAGGGAAGTATGCCCAGGCGAGACGATATGGCGAGGGGGGGGGAGGGGGGGGGGGGGGGGAGACCTGGGAAGGCATTGGCCCAGGACATTAGACGGCCCCGCTTCGCTAATTACATCCTTGAAGTGGAGGACGGGGAGGGTAACTGTCACAGGGACAGAGCCAGGATATTACAGGCCTTAACCGAATTCTATAGGGAGCTATACAGATCCAAGGGGGCCAACACGGCTGACTTTTTGTCTTTCTTTGGGGACATGACGCTTGGGTATCTGAGTGACAACCAGAGGGAGTTTCTATGCGAGCCATTCTCTGGCGACGAACTCCGGGAGGCGGTGTTTCAGCTGCAGTCCGGGAAGGCGCCGGGCCCGGATGGTCTCCCGAGTGACTTCTATAAGTTGTATCTAGATCAGCTCGCCCCTATGTTACAGGCGGTATACACTGAAGCTCGGGAGACACAGTCTCTGCCGCCCACGATGAGGGCAGCCCTCATCATTTCCATTTTGAAGCCAGGGAAACCGGCCAATAAGTGCAACTCGTATCGGCCCCTGTCCCTCATCAATGTGGACAGCAAAATCCTCACTAAGCTGCTGGCTAACCGGCTGAACCTCCTTATGGACAAGTTGGTATTGCCAGATCAGGTGGGCTTCATTCCCGGCAGGTCCACGTCACATAACCTTTGCACCCTTTTTTCGATTATCCAACAGGTAGACCCACAGATTCCGCTGGCGGCTGTGTTCTTGGATGCCACCAAGGCTTTTGATTCGGAGGAGTGGGAGTACCTGCACGCCGTGCTCCACTGCATGGGGTTCCCGGTCGGCTTTTCGGCTTGGATCAAATTGATATACACTGACCCGAGGGCCCGAATGCACATTAATGGCAGAACGTCCGGGACTATACCGCTGTCCCGGGGCACCAGACAGGGCTGTCCGCTGTCGCCGCTGCTATTCGCCCTGGCGATGGAGCCGCTGGCGGCCAAGGTGCGCCAGTACCATCAGGAGAAGTCCCTGAGATGCCTGCTGCGCCCCATCCTGATATCGTTATATGCGGACGACGTCACCTTGTATGTTAAGGACCCGCGGTGTAACCTCAATCCGTTATTGCGCGAGTTTGTGCGGTTTGGGGGGTTCTCCGCGGTGCAGATTAATTGGACGAAATCTCAGATACTCTCTTACTCCGGCTGCCACCCCTTGTGTGGTGGACTACCCACTGGAGTGGTGCGACACTTCTGTTCGATATTTGGGGGTGACTGTCGCCATTGACAGAGAGGAACTGATTCGTGACAACTACGGGTGCGCCATCGATACGCTGCGCGATACGATCACGAGGTGGATAGCAATGCCACTGTCCATGGCGGATAGGATCTCCCTGGTTAAGATGGTGGTGCTGCCCAAGTGCCTTTACTTTTTTCTCAATATTCCCTATCATCCGGGACGCTACTTCTTTGCTACCCTGCGGACAGAACTTCTGAAATTGGTTTGGGGCGGCAAACAGCCTCGCATTAAATGGGAGACTCTGGCCAGGCCATACGCGATGGGCGGACTTGAGCTCCCTAACTTCGAATTATATTACACGTGCGCGCAGGCGCACTATGCGCATTACTGGTTTCGCGGTCCAAAATACACTGCGCATGTTGCTATTGAACATTGGCTGGCGGACCCCATCCCGATAGAAGGGGCGGTATTTCAGACGATGACGCAGCGCGACAGAGACCCTACGACTATAGACTGCACGGTGCGAGCGTGGCGGTGGATCGCGTGCAGAATGCAGGCCCCCATGATTTATTACCCCCGGCTGCCACTTGTGTACCACCCCCGGCTGACCCTCTTTGGTACGCTGCAACAGCTGTGCGATGACCCTCCGCCGACAGCCATGGAGACGTTCCTCTATACCCGGCTGAGAGAGGGAGTGCGGGCCTGCACCCCGGACTACCCGCGGGAACCACCGATGCTTCCCCATATGCACGCACTATTAGGCGCAAAGACTGCGTCCCATCTACGTGGAACTGAGCCCATCGCACAGCGACGCTCGAGCTAAATGGGCGGGCGAGTTAGGGCAGGAAATCTCTGATCGCGAGTTGCTCTTCTGCTGCACGCAGACAGAAAGGGTGTCTGCTAGTAGCAGACTGCGAATCACGCACTTTAAATATTTACAGCGATACTATTATACGCCTGCCCGCTTGCATCGGTATGGGCTGAGGAGGGATGCCAGGTGCGATAGGTGCCGCGCTGATGACGCTGATGTGCTGAATCTGGAATGGAGCTGCCCTGCCCTTCAGGACTACTGGGGGCAGATATTTGATGCGGTGGGGAAAATGCTGGATACGACATTGCTGCCAACACCGTTGATGGGTATACTGGGCTATACAGAGCTGCTCCCGGCGGCGCACAGGAGATTCGCCTCATTTAGTTTCCTCCTTGCTAAGTGGAGGGTGGCTTGCAGGTGGGGCAGAGGGAGGGCACCTAAGTTTAAGGACTGGCTAGAAACAATGATACTTTGGCAGGATCAGCTGGCCCTGTACTCTGACCTACTCCCAGCGGCCTCCCGCCCTCGAGATATATGGGGGCCCCTGAAAAGTTACCTATTGCACAACCCGCTGACCCCGGATGCAGCTCCCCCATCCGCCCTTCCTAGCTAGATGGTGGATGGCTTACCGGCAATGACCTTCTACGCCCTGTCGAGTACTGGCGCTACTAGAACTGGCTTGTGGCGGGGATGCCTGTAGTGGATGGCGCGGTCCTCTGGGTGCTGCACTGTGCTTACAGCTGGGGAGGCGGGAGGGGTTTGTGGGGGAGGGTTGTCCCTTGCTGCGCTGGCGTGCCTGTGGAAGTGCCCTGTCCCTGGATCGCTGCTTGGCCTGACTCCTTTGGGCTGCCCTCGTTTGGCTGCCTCTATCTGTGTCCCTACGGTGTGGCTCTTATTGTTGTTCTGTTCCGAGGTGTGGAAGACTGTGTCCCCCTGGCTCATACACCAGAGATATCTGTTTCTGCCACTTGACGCGGCCGGCCCTTATGGGTTGTTGGCACCCCGCTGTGTATACTTGCTTTACCTTTTTTTTCCACATCATTAACTGCTGCCGGCCACGAATGGTTGTAGGCGAGATGCTGTGTATGTGCTTCATATGTTCAATAAAGGTTTTGGGGGGAAAAAAAACAAAGAAAAAAAAAATCAGGCAAGTCCCATGGAATGTCATGTCAATGAGGGACTGAACATCTTCTAAAAAAATTTCAAAAAACAGGTGAATCACAGCCAAGCATGGGGGCAGTTGGCAACACTGGTGCAAACTTCCCACCCGAGGGAATCAGTGGTGTCCAAGCCACAACGAATTGTGAATTTGGCAGCATCACAACCATCATGTATGGCCTGGTCAAGGACATGTCGTGAATCTTCAGGCACCACAAGGAGGACACGAGCCACCAAATATAAAAGGGCATGCGACTCGCTCCTGAGAAAGTAGTTGGCATTCACGAATGAAGCAACAGGCTGGTGGACGATTCATTTTGCGAACTTATCAACCCACAAAGGTTGAAAACTATGTCTAAGATGAATAGAGTTAGAGTAGATGTATGCTCCTTGGAGTGGAGGGACTATAAAATGTAATAAAATCTGGGGTCAATTTATGGCAGAATCCCTGGTTAGGAAGAAAAAGTGTTGATTATTTTATTGATTTTTAACAAGCAATGAACTGTGTAAGGCATTTGGGCCGCTCTGTTCTGCAATGGATCTTGATTGGAATGAAATTTGTTCTGGACCGGTATTTATACATATAAAAAAAATAACTGATGTGACCCAACTGCATGCATGTCAGTCTTAACAATGTTAGCCATGTTTGTGAATCATTTTCCTCTGTGGAATGTATTGCTTCTGGGCCAGATCATAATGAATTTAACAGCACCCTGAATTTTCTACTGCAGGAATGCCTCTATCACCTTACTGTACTGCTTCTGCTTTTTCCCAAGAGTGGGAGTGTGAGGTCTCTCCCTCCAACCCGTGTTCCTCGTTTCCTAGTTACCTTCTTTTCTTTGTGCCGCTAGAGTTGCCTGAGGTACAGCATGGCATCAATAACTTAAAGATCTTTGAGGCACCAGAGTTCTTTAGTGGGTGTGTGGGGGCAAAGTGGGAGGGGCAGAAGGAAGTATACTGAATAACAGAACAGTACATAAAATAAAAAGACGAGATACAAATAGGTGAGAAATTGGAGACTGCAGATACACAATAAAATGTTCCTTTTAAAAAGATTTATATTCGGAATTTATTACAGAATTATGAACTAAGAACATACTTTACACACAGTCAGACTTTCTACTTAAATTTTTAATAAAATTAAAAAGAATAGAAATCACAATTAAGAAATCATATTTAATCTTTGGAGTTTATGTACTTTTGATTTCATATGTATTCCAAGAATGGCACTATTTGACTATACCTTTGGAATTCTTGCTCAAATGCCTTTTGTGTGAAGATTCTTCAATGGAATGTGCTGGTGTATGTAAGGCTTTTTCCAAACTGTTGCCGATACCGTTTATGGTTGTCTCAGCTCTTGGAGTTATCTGAAAAGCAAAATATATGTAAGTATAATTACCCAGATTGGCCGCACGTTACATTTTCAAGGCCTTCAAAGCATATCATTTAAAGAGGTAAAACAGATTTTAATATACAAGGAAGTCTGTAACTACGGCTGCAGCAAATCTAATTTTCTTAGTACAATTTATGATATTACTAAACAACTGTAATAAAACATGGCACAACTACTGTACAGTAATAATGATGCAGTAGAGTAGTATTATAATGTCTGTTGCTAGGGAAAACAGACAAGAGCAAAAGATAGGCCAGTGATCAAAATTATAACTAATCAAGCAATGAAATATATCAAAGTTTTCAGCTTTTTCTTCGGAACTATCTTCTGTGAAAAGCTGTCATGAGCTAACAAGGACGCATTTAAATGTCTATTGTTTATTATTGCACTGCAGAAGTTCATTTTAACAGATTAAGAATGTACCCACGCGTTAGTACCCATTTTAATATGCAAGTAGGAACGAAACTGCTTAACATGCAATTGCAAGTAGGGTATTGATGTGTCTATTTCATTGTACTGATCTACCGACAATTATAGGATATCTTTGATAACAGAAAGGAAGAGAACAAGGATATAAAAAAGATACTATTTTGGGGGGCTTGGCCGACAAAACTGCCGAATAAGACGTGCTTTTCGGAGCTCCTACTGGAAAATAGGAAGATCCGTTAATATTCTGCAAAGCTGCTCTAGCATCAACCCCACAATCATCATTGCGACCAGGCGCTACTCCCTGGGATGATATAAAATCGTGACGCAACCCTGCTGGTACCACGGAACAGATGGCAGCGCAGAGATACCGGGGAGACAAAGGCGCCATCTTGGGCATACATAGACTGCTCCGTACTCAGGAATGGAGTGGACCAGGTAGCTCGGGAACTATGTACCTCGTTCCAAGAAGAACCCCGTCACAAATGTATTTCAAGTAATGCTATACATGACCCAGGGAAGTCTACTTATCTCGCACTTCTACTGGGCAATCCGGGAAGAAAAGAGGACCCAGATACTCCCTGTACTCCCTGTACAGACAAGATGGTCAGCAGTAGTGGAAGCTCCCTTAACAGCAAAGGATTGGATTAAAATACACGAGGGGGTTAAACAAGTGAGCTTAAATACCCGATTTAAATTGATACAATACAATTTTGTCCACCAAATCTACTTTACCCCCAAAACACTAAATAGAATTTACCTTAATCACTCGGGACAATGTCCCCGCTGTGGAGAAGCGGGACGGATTTCATACATGTGTCTTGGTCTTGCTCAAGCTTGAGACCTTACTGTGCCGACATTTTAGCCACACTAAAGGAGACTATGGGTTGGGTGGTTTCTAGGGAGATTTGCACGGTCCTGCTGGGTTAACTCCCTAATCCAAAAAATAAAAACCTCCGTAGGAAATTCGTGGTGCTATGGCTTGTACTTGCAAAGCGCTGAGTAGCCATATCATGGATGAGCCACTCCCCGCCAAGAGTAGCAGTGTGGGTGAAAGAGGTTTATGAATGGGTAACGGCAGAGGCGGTCCGGATTAAGCAAATCAAACATATTGAAAAAGTAGATGATTTATGTGCCTGGGAGGCAATGTTAAGAGACATAAAGGGAGCGGAATTGCCAGGGGCTTCCCCAACCTCGAATTTAGATGGTGGGAACACCTCAAAGATAGTAGAAAGCCCACTGACAACAGTAAGATGGACTAAGACACGAGATGAGCCACAAACAGGAGTCTAAAAAAAGAGTAGAGCAGACATACAGACACGGAAGAGGGTGGGTATATAAGGGAGTTAATAGATTTTGCTTCCAAGGAGGCATTATTCAAGAATGTATGTTATTTAGGCTGAGGGAATAGGCTACAATGATAATTTGTTGTTTGATGATCCTCCAATAGAATAGGTCTAAAAGATATACCCTCTGCATCTGTTTAAAATGCCAATAAAGATATACATTAAAAAAAAGAGAGATACTATTTCAGTAGGTATGCATGTCTGCACTGCAAATGAATAAAACAATTCACTTAAAAAAAATATTAATGGACAGATTTATTGGCGCACATTCACCCAAGCCCTCATCACCAGCAGACGTAACTATGGCAACACACTATGTCGTTATCTCCAGCCATCTCATTCAAAGACTCTAAACCGTCCAAAACATAACCGCCAGACTCATCCTAGACATCCCCTTAAGGGCACTCATCATGCCCTACTTTAGAGAACTGCACTGGCTACCCATCCAAAAATGCTGCAAATTAAAACTCCTGACCCACACCTACAAAGCTCTCCACAACACAAGACCAGCCTACCTCAATGACCGACTCCAACTCTACCAAGCTTTAAAACACCTACACTCCACTTTGGGAATTCGCACAAATCCCCTACATCCACAGAAGCAAGACAGCAAGTCACACAATCTCCTTCATCACGATCAAAAGCTGGAGTGAACTCCCTCTACATATACGGACGGCCACTATACTCCTCAACTTCCACAGGAAGCTAAAAACCTGGATGTTCAACTCTGAGCACCTCCAGACCTACACTATAGCTCTGACCTCAGGATTCCCTCACGAGCGATAAGGCGTGCCCTACAAATCTCGATAACATAACAGAAAATCAAGCAGAGTCTCTTTTAATTAAAGTTCCACTTTTGTGCTAAGTGGAGCTATGGTTTTAAATTACAAGTGAACAATCACTGAAATTCGCAAGTTATGGTTAGGATCGCAATGCATAAGTCACACAAGAGACACGCAAACCATAACCAACTCGTACAACAGACAAGCAAGCCATAACCAGCAAACTAAATACAGTGCTCATGACTTGTCCCTTTATGTGTCAGATGCCATCAAAAATGTTGTGAATAACCTTAAAAAGAGATTACATCTCATATTACCTGTAACACTATGAATAAGACTATTAATGTATAGATTTACTGGTTTGGGTATGTGTTATTTAATTGCATTGTGCTTTTAGGGTTTATTAGTAAAACTACTGTGCGATCATAAGTATTGTATTTTGTGTGAGAGTTAGTTTTTGTTTGCAAGCCTGCTGAGAAAGTTCTGCATTGCATTTACCTATAACTTGCAAATGTCACTTTTTGTTTTAATCAGCACTGCAACTTCACTTCAACGATAATTTTTGACTGAATATCTAAGACTACTTATTTTTAAACAGGATAAGGTGTCATAGCCAAAACAAACCATAGCTTCACTTTAACAGTCTATGATCAGGCCCTGTGCCATCGCTAGAAACCAACTATGTGTTGGGACGTTGGATGCATTTTCTCCTCATAATTTGCAAATCTTGATACACCACAGGGGCAAATCCAGTACATTCAGCACAGGGTTTATAATGGACTGAGCGTCAAGGTAGGCTTACCACGACACCATATGCCAATTTGTTTACCAGTGCTTGGTGCATTGTGTTGAGTAATGGTTGTTGTTAACAGAAATCTTTCTGCTCAGGTGAACCAACGAGTCACAAATCCACAGCGAAATTCGGGAATCTACAATGCATGACTGGAGAAAAATCTCCTTTACACAATAGCTTGCATTTATTTATTGTTTTTAAGATGGATTTTCTAATCCTCCGTGGAAATGCAAATTAGCGCTCAAGATATATTTAACTTTTAACACTTTCACGACCCCACTACAAAACAAATTGTGAACATTTCTTTCTTGAAAACTACTTAACTGATATACACAACACCAAGCAAAGCAAGTTCCTTAAGTAAAACTCTACTTTCACATGCTAACATGGGGAGTGGCACTTTTGACCCCACTCCAGCATGTCTGATCAGTACGAAACTTGCCATGCCAGTTGTGTGTACATCAAACAGCGCCAAAGTTAAGAAAACATAAAATGGCATTTAAGTGGAAAGTCAGACCTAATTAGGACTTCAACACAGGCGCAAATGTAGAACAAAGTGAAAAAGCTGATATCTGATAATGTGTCTCGAACTGTACATCACCATGTCACAGAACAGGAAATGATCTAAGACTGGTTAGGATCGCAATGCAGAACTCACACAAGAGACAAGCAAACCATAACCAACGCCTACAAATCCCTCAACCATGAAGAAGACTCACTTGGGAGCCCCCACCGACCCTTGCCCCCCCCCCCCCTCACATTTTCCACAGGGCCGCTTCAGCCATCGTACCCGAACTAGGACGAACATTCAACTCCTTCCTCTTATCCGGCATCTGCCAGACGATTGGAAGCGTGCAGAGGTGAAACCCCTCCTCAAGAAACCAACAGCCGACCCAACCGACCTGAAGAACTACCGGCTCATCTCTCTCCTCCCCTTCGCAGCCAAAGTCACAGAAAGACTCATGAACGCCCAGCTGACCACCTTCATCGAAGAAAACTGCATCCTAGACCCTTCCCAGTCTGGCTTCCGCAGCAACCACAGCACCAAGACTGCCATCCTCGCAGCCACCGGCGACATCCGCAAGCTGCTAGACCAGGGACACACCGCAGTCCTCATCCTCCTAGACCTCTCCGCAGCTTTTGACACCGTCTCACATTGCACGCTAGCCGCTAGACTCCACAACGCAGGAATACAGAGATTCTGCCCTCAACTGGATCCACACCTTCCTCTCCGGCAGATCCCAGAGGATCAGACTCCCCCCCCCCCCCCCCACCCCCCACCCCACTTCCTCTCCAACCCCACTGACATCATCTGCGGAGTACCCCAAGGATCTTCACTAAGCCCGATGCTCTTCAACATCTACATGGCCCCCATAGCCGCCATCGTCAGACAGCACGGGCTTAGCATCGTATCCTACGCCAACGACACTCAACTCATCCTCTCCCTCACCAAGAAACCAGAAATCACCAGACTCAGCTTCCAGGAAGGGATGAGAAACGTAGCAGCCTGGATTCAGGACAGCTGTCTGAAGCTCAACTCAGAGAAGACCGAGGTCCTCATCCTCTGGCCCTGCACCTCCGCCTGGTGGCCCTCGGGA
The DNA here is from genome assembly GCF_964204655.1 of Triturus cristatus. Lineage (NCBI taxonomy): Eukaryota > Metazoa > Chordata > Amphibia > Caudata > Salamandridae > Triturus > Triturus cristatus. The sequence continues at coordinate 636,244,851 of NC_140595.1, read as the reverse complement.
GCCCTCCCACCCCGACTGACCATGCCTGGAACGTCAGCATCATCCTAGACTCCTCCCTCTCCATGAACCGCCAGATCAACGCCGTCGCCTCCACCAGTTTCAACTACCTCCGCATCCTCCGTAAGACCTTCAAATGGATCCCCCCCACGACTGCAGAAAGACCGTCACCCACGCACTCATTACCAGCAGACTGGACTACGGCAATGCCCTCTACGCCGGAATCAACAAAACTCTTCTATGCAAGCTCCAAACCATCCAGAACGCCGCAGCCTGGCTCGTCCTCGTGACACCGCACCACGAACATATGATCCAACAGTCCAGGGCTCGAAAAATCTGAAAAATGATACTAGTCCTGCAGGTCTAGTACCTTGACAAATCTCCTCGACCAAACAGTAACCTACTTGACCTCCGTCTCTGAAAGCGGAGCAAAAGTGACAAGATAACATGATTTAAAGGCATCTTTATTGCTCATTTGCTTTGTGAGCAATAAAAGGCCTTTAAATCTTGTTATCTTGTCACATTTGCTCAGTTTTCAAACACGGAGGACAAAAGTTAGTATGTTTTCCTACTCGCCAGAAAGGGCGAGTAGGACCTAAAAATAGCTCGACCTCATAAAATTTACCTCGCAAATGCGAGCGGTCGAGTGGATTTGTCGAGCCCTGCCCATCACCTTCGAAGCCTCCACTGGCTCCCTGTTGAGAAGAGGGTCACTTTCAAGCGCCTCACCCACACCTACAAATCCCTCAACAATATCGGATCCAAATACCTCAATGCCCGAGTAAGTCTCCACGTTCCCAAGAGAAACCTCCACTCTGCTGACCTCTCCCTGGCAGAGGTCCCCCGCAGAAGCAGAGCCGGCGGGAGAGCTTTCTCCTACATCGCAACGAAAGCCTGGAACGAGCTCCCGATCAGCATCAGACGCTCCCCAACCCTCCACGCGTTCAGGAAGGACCTCAAGACCTGGCTCTCTGACTGACCCCGAGGCACTGTTAAAGACTGAGGCCCATATTATAGAATTGGAGCGGGCCGGTAGGGATGAGGGGGGGCGTCCTAGCACGCCGTCAGTTAATGTTGGCAAGACAAACACATGCAGATCTATTGATGGACAAGGCCGGCTGGCATGGCTGGCGTCCCGTAGTAGGATTTACCGGAGGGGGGGGGGGGGTTATGTCTAGCAAGCTACTCCATCGCCTGTGATAGGGTGCCATGCGCCCCCTGGTCCTTCCTGTGATCCTGGGGCCTGATGGGAGGACGCTCGGTGATCCCTCTGCCATTGCGGAGAGCTTCGCACAATACTATGCTGCACTTTATGCCCCGAAGGAAACCCAGCCTGCAGATCTAATACATCGGTTCCTGGGGGACCTTTCACCCCAGACACTTTCTGATGCAGCCCGGGTAGAATTGGATCTTCTGTTCACGGCGAAGGAGCTGGGCTCAGCGCTGAGAGACCTTAACTCTGGGAAGTCCCCGGGCTCCAATGGGTACCCATGTGAATTTTATAAGCGATATTTTACGAAATTAGGACCCCATCTCCTTCAGGTGGTGGAGTAGGCACGAGAACACGGTTGTCCCCCACAGGATTGGTAGTGTTTCACAAATTGGGTCGACCGCCAGACCAGCATGCTTCCTATCGCCCCATCTAGTTGCTGAATATCTTGACTAAGATCTTGGCTCAGGACCTGGCTAACCGCCTTCAGCCACATATCGCCTCGTTGGCCCACCCATATCAGGCTGGCTTAATGCCCCAGAGGGCAACGCTGCGTAATGTTCGGCGTGCGCACATTGCCATAGACACTATTCGGGGAATTGATGTGCCAGTTGCTCTCCTGCTGGCGGATATGGACAGGGCGTTCATATTTATTTGCTCTCCTAGATCATCTGAATATGGGTCCAGGGGGTTGTCGGACCGTATTGACTTGTACGCCGCTGTGGTCCTGTTTTTTTTTATGGATATCAATAGGACGGAACCAAGGCTGCTTCGGATTATGGAGATTTTTGGGGAATCGTTGGGTCTGTTCATGAACCCTTGTAAATCCACCTTCTGGACTCTAGGGAAACAAATAGAACTCGGTTCTTGGGCCTCAGCGGTGCAGATAACCACAGTAGGGGTTAGGTACCTGGGCTTTTTCTTATCGAATTCTGTGGAAGCATTGTGGGAACGTAATATTCTACCAGTGTGGGCGCGGGTGCATGACGAGCTGAGGGCCTGGTCGCATATGCCCCTATCTCTCCCTGGTCGTTCGGCCATCTTCAAGATGGTGTCACTACCACGACTGCTTTATCAGCTACAGAATTATCCGTTCCCTGTCCCCCCCGTCGTGGTTTCGCCAAGTCAATTAGGCCTTGGGGCAGTTTTTGTGGGACACGCTGCCAGTCAACCTATTGCGGAGGACTGGCCACCTCGGATATCCAGTCATATTACATGGCGTCGCATTTACTGATATTGACTGATTGGTGGGACGGGGATACGTCCGACTCCGCCTATATGGTGGAGCGGAGATGCATGGGTCCAACACTATACATACTATCTTATACTTGGCGCGTAAGGCCCTGCCATCTGCCACTAGAGTGGTATTTCAGGTGTGGAAGCAGGCGCTGGTGGGGGAGGTTGACGAAGGAGACTCCACTCTGGTCTAATGGAAGATTGCCTCAGTTGGCTGGTCTGACGGGCTTCCATGATTGGGATAATATAAGGATCTTTACCCTTGGGGATGTGATGCGAGGTACGGTCCTCAAGTCCTTTCAACAGCTCCAGCAAGATTTCCAGATGCCTAAGACTCAATTCTATAAATTTCTTCAGTTTAGGCATGCCATCCTCCCCAGTGTTACCGTCCTGGAGTCCCTTCCAGACTTTAGCCCCATCGAAGCCAAATTGTTCATGGGGACCTACAAGATCATAAAATTTGCCAGATTTACCAATCTCTAGTAACGAATAACCCCACTACGCTGGATAGACTCAGGGAAGCATGGGAGGAGGACCATGGCCCACTGGAGGGAGACGACTGGACGGAAGTACTGGACTCCCCCCGGGAGGCCGCAATCGCAATGCGCTTCGGGCTAATCCAATTCAACTGTTTACACTGGGTATATTATATTCGAGTCGGATTGTGGAGGGCTGGCCTGGTGGCATCTCCACTTTGCCTGCGATGTGGTCAGGAAGATGGTACCCTCTTTCACACAGTGTGGAAGTGCAGTGTGATTGCGAAGTTCTGGCGGGGGTAGTAGCTTGTCCGGCGGAGGTCTTGGGTTGGGAGCTTCCCTACTCACTTAAATTAGGGCTGTTGCATATAATGGAGGGTGTGGGGGTAAACATCTATAAGCGCCACCTGATGTTATTGGGATTTACATTAGCCGAACAAGACATCGCACGGAAGTGGAAGGCGGAAGTGCCGCCTTCATTAGCAGCATGGAAGAATGGGCTGGACTTTCACATGGGACTTGAGCTCCCTATCTTTAAGGCAAGGGGGGTGCCCGCAAAAGCATGTAAAGATCTGGAAGAGGTGGGCATATTATAGAGGCCTTCCCCTGGAGCCTGTCTCTAATGGCGACGCAGCGATTCGGGGATTAAGGAGCCGGTCTGCGATGCAGGAAATCAATGGTGCAGATGGATTTGTCACTGATGTGGTGCGAGTGGAGGGGAGGCATAAGATATGGTGTAATGACAGTGCATGGGGGGGGAGTGCTTGTTGCATATTATGTTCTTTTGCAAATTATATACATTAAAAGTCAATCAAAATAATCTTTATTTCGGTCGTAGACCATAAAAGATAAGCAATCCATAAAAACATACAATTATACAAAAAAAAGAAATGGGAATTGCAATTCATAAACAGTAAGTACAATAAAGATTAGATTAATTGACAGTAATTCATTAAAACAGTAAAAAAGAGATTAAAAGATTAAAATGTCATAAAAACAGTAAGAAAATAGCATCAATGAGTGTTAATTTGTTCCAGGGGATTAGACAATAAAAGGGAACTTCTCCTGCGCCACACAGCATGCCAGAAACGTGATACCGAAAAAACTATAGGTAATGCAGTGTCTGTAGGCAACTTTACAATGTGTAGTCCCCAAATTCCTACAGAGTTGAAGAAGCCAACGTTTTCTGATAAGTTTATATGTGGGGCAAAAAAAGAGGACATGTAGGTCACTTTCACTAGAAGCTCCACAGGTTGGGCAGTCAGAAGGATTATTTATCAACCATTTTCCTGTGAATGCTCTCAGGGGCAATGTTCCATACCTGAATTGCATATATAATTTCCTAGAGGAGTTAGGCTCCATCAGATCTAAACCTGACTCTATTTTGAAGTCTTCTTTAATATTAAAGAAGTCCATGGTCAGTGAGCCTAGCTTGTTATTGGTTAGCATCATGTTTTTGTTATTTAACCAAAAGGCGTTTGCCAATTCAGCTCTAGAGAGTATAGGGGCGTTTATTTCAGGATGGTGCCATAGAGCAGGAAAGCCTAATCTGAAAAGCTCTCTCTTTATATAAAGTAACCACGGTATATTGTCTATACCACGGGGGGTCAATAGCGATTTTAAGTCATTTTGATAGTCCTCTAACTCTGGAGTTGCCCACAGCCTGCGCCAATACAATAGTGGCCTTAAAGCAATTTCGTCTTCAATATACCTCACTCCCAAGTCCATTCTGAGTGGTATAAGGGGAGTGCTGGATGGTAAGGACAATAGCGACCTTAAGAACTGGTTCTCAGATCTGCCAATGTCTCTGGTTAGACAGTGCCCCCATAGTTCAACCCCATACAGAGATGCAGCCCGTGCTTGTACTTTATATATCTCAATGATGGGGGCTATCGGTTTTGAGATGGAAGCTCTGTATAGTTTAAGGATCCCACCGCAAGTCTGCGTGAGTCGTAATTTAGCTTTTGATAGCTGGGGACCCCATTCCATCCTATCCGAAAGGGTGACACCGAGATATTCAAAGACTGAAACCCTATCCAGAGTAACACCATTTAGAGTAGGGTTAGGACCATTTTTTTTGGGCGGGTTGCATATCATGAATTTTGTTTTTGAGGAGTTAACCTCAAGGCCTCTCTGGGAACAAAATTCAGAGAAACTATCGAGGGCACGTTGAATCCCCATAGGGGATTTAGACACCAGAAGGGTATCATCAGCAAACATTAGTGCGACCACCTGCTCGTTGTTAAGTTTGGGGGCATCGATGTCCTTGACTCCCCTCAGGTGCGACACTAATGCATTGGTGTAGAGAGAAAATAGGGTTGGGGCCAGGACACATCCCTGTCTAACTCCACGGTTAACAGGGAACTTTGGGGTCAGATTGCCCCACTTACCGCACCTAACTTGGGCAAAATTATCATTATGGAGCCGTTTTATAATCCCCAAAAGGCAGGCAGGCATCCCCATCTCAGCCAGAACCGCCCACAAAGTTTGCCGAGGGACTAAGTCAAAAGCTGCTTTGAGATCGACGAAGATAAGGTAGAGGCTGCCACCCTCTACCCTCACGGTTTTCCAATAAAGAAGTTGTAGTCGGAAAAGTTGGTCCACCGTGGATGTCTTCTCTCTAAAGCCAGCCTGGTAAGGAGTTAGTATTCGTTTTTCATCCATCCAGGCTTGCACTCGATCTAGGATAATACGTGCAAAGAGCTTCTGACTAACGTCGATTAGGCTAATTGGGCGGTAGTTACTGGGCAAGAGAGGGGAGCCCTTTTTAAATACCGGGACTATCTCGGCACCAGCCCAGGTATTCGGAATGGGGGCACCATGGAGGATGGCATTGAAGAGTAAACAGAGATATGGTATCCAGACCTCTAGTTTATGCCTGTATAGGTCCCCTGGAATCTTGTCAAGGCCTGGTGCCTTGCCTACTGGAAGTCTATTTACAGCCTTTTCTACCTCCCTGGAGGATATACTATCGATAACTTCATTAATCGCATCAGGGGGGGAAGGGGCCTCAGCGGTGGGGGCGGGGGGAGCATACAAACTCTGAAAATGGTCAACCCATTGACTCGATGCAATATTGGGGTCATCGGCTATGCAGCCTTCCTTTGATTCTGATCTAACAATTGCCCAGAATTCTCTCATGTCCTTTTTGATAAGAGCTCTTTTGATGTCCTCCCATTTTTCATATTCCCAGTTCTGCTTGGCCACTTTTACAGTCTGCTTGTATTTGATTCTACTCAATTTTTGTATTGTACAATGTAGCTGTTGGCTTCCGGGTGGCTTCTGGGTTACAGAGCTCTGCATGATATTTGTCGATTGACGCAATAAAATTATTTTTAAAAAAATATATATATATGAGGTGTCTTCTTCTGGCCCATAGAGCAGATCCACACAAGACTCCAGGTGAGTTAGCCAAGACACAATGTCACACAGTTGATTTATGAGCTCGCTTTCATCATCTGACTGCGGAAAGTGAAACAGGTACATGGAGGGCAGAACAACCAACCGTACGAAAACAAGAAGTGAAATGAGATCTTCCATCAGAGATGATGGTAGAGGAGTGGTGCTGTACCTAGCTAGGTTTAGTAAAAACAGAGGACGATGAGGAGCAGTTTTTGGCACCATTTTACATGGACGAAATTAGCCAATGTAAAAGACTATCAAAAACAACCAAGATGACTGTCACCACTAAATCAAGATATGAGTAAGTAACAAAGTCTTTTGAGATTAACGCCCAGGGCAGATTGGAAGTGGATAGCATTGCAAGAAACCTCTAGGTTTTGAGTGATCCTCATTTGTTCATGCAGAGGTGTCACGTTAATGTACATATGAAGCAAAAGAAGCTTTTAAGATTTAGTAGAACTGTTTTTTAGGTGGCCTATAATTTGCATTTTGCCTCACTGGGTAACCAGCTAAAACAGAATCATGGTACTGCCCCTTGCAATTTCAGTGAAGTACACACACACACACACACACACACACACACACACACACACACACACACACACACACACACTGGGTGGTCTTGAAAAGGACGTCCTTGCAAATGGTTATATTAGGTTGGCCACTGCCCACAACCATAGGTCATCAGGGGACAAGGCTGGATCAATGGCATTCATAGGCACCTGCGTTAGGACGAACCTCATCACTTTATGAGCTAGGAATAGGGCTTCCCATATTAGAGAATAAATGCCTTGCTTTATTTATACTGGGAAAAGGCTTCTGCCTTTCAGTTTGCTATACAACATCTACAAAGTAATATCCTGCAAAAGAAAACATCCAATATAACTATCTTACCTTGCAAAAGACAATATCCTGTGTAACTGTCTTGGGGTAGACACCTGAGCTGAGCGATCGTAGTGTAAGTTACGAGGATAGAAACAAGCATTGGCATAGCCAATAGGTCTCGCCTTTGGAACCTTATAAGTGTTTAGTCATGCAGCAGATTATCACCTATTGGAATGCCCACACACTCAACATTTTAGAATAATCGTAAAAAAAAATTAAAGTCGCCAGCCTTACCCCCCCCCCTCCCCTTAGTATTGCTGTTTCGTGGCAGATAATGTCTAAAACACAAAAATGACTATTTCCAGTCTAATTGCACCATAAACCAAAGGCTGTGACTGAAAGCCAGCTGCCTGGTCTACAAATCTATATTTAATACCAACTTTATGAGGGTGGGGAGGGGGTGGGGGTGGGGAGGGGGGGTTCAGTAAGACAGGCGATGCACAAAAAAAGAGCCGAGCAGCAGAGTGAGAGCGAGAGACAGAGACAGACAAGGGAAAGATATAGAACGAGAAAGACGGTCACAAAGGCAGAGACACAACTCAAATCGCAGACAACAATAATAACAAACACGTGCAGTACTCCAGTCCTAATGTTTCTAACCCCTAACTGTGGTCTAAAACGAAAATATGCTGCCCGAGATGTTCCTTTACAGCTTGCCTGCAGGCCCTGAACCTGTGATATTCCTAGGTGGCTAAGAAAACACTACCAGCAAAGCGCACCCCTTTATCACAGCATCGCCACCCTCCCCATTACTTGCTCCAACCTCTAATAAAGTTAACTTTTCAATCCACACAGAATGCAGAGATCCTGTGTGCACCATTGGCCTACCCTGGCTTTATTTACACCAAGTTATACATTGGAGCAAGCGATGCGCGAAGCAGAGAGACTTTTGTTCTGTGTATTTCTTCTCTTCGGGTAGAGGGAGGCATAGTTTTTCCCTGGCTATGCACCAGATGCCTTTGTTATGCCATTCCCAGCTTTATAGATATATTAAAAGTGTGTGGCGCTGCTACCGCACCCCCTGCGCCATAGGCCGCGGACGGCGCCCTTCCCCGGGCCCGCATTGGCCGGGCCTGCCGGGATCCCTCAGCTCACTGCCCGATAATGTGGGTCAGGCCGGCTACGTGGAATCGACTGGCTGTTCCCATCCTTGAATCTAGCTTTGTTTAATCTGGTGCACGGCCAGCCCTTGATAAATACTACTCTACGCTGGCAGCACATGCAACGTGACAGGAATAGGCCAGGCCGCATTAACCGAATTCTGGCAAATTTTAATTAAAATCACACTCGCGCCAGAGGCTTGCGCCGGGGTTGTGTATCTTCAGGTTATTTAAAAACTTATTTTCAATGCTCAAGGCTGGAAGGAGGATTTAGGGAGTTGATCACTTTGTTGATTTAGATTTCGCAAGAGACGATTTCAGCAGAATGATGTCTTAGTGGGGTGGGAGGGGGAGGTGTGAGCATCCGTGCCCCCTGGTTGAAAATCTGAGGTAGAAAAATGTGGGTGTGACAGTTAAAGACTTCTCAGTGGCTCGGTGCGTCTGTCGCAAAGTTTGCGTGGCGTGGATTGACTTTTATTGGCGGAAGCTTCTTTACCGACGAGCACCGTTAACAGCCACGGTGCGCCTCAGCGAGGAGAGAGTAAATAAGGCTCAGGGAAGCGCGAGAGCTCAGCCGGGAGCTAGTCAAAGCAGGAAGTGATTAACTACTTCAAAAAAACAAGACCGCGTGTGGTGCGAGCGCACTGCAAGGGATGTTAAGTATGCAGCTGGCACCCGGCCGCGCTGCTGCTCGCTCCTGACAACCCTAGGCCATGGAAGTCAACATTTAGAGAGAAGGTGGGACATGATCCCACCTTTGGCCAATTGCGGGTTTTCAATTTTTGAAAGCCACACGCAAAGGCCAATGGAATGTGTGGGAGGAGGCCGACCCACACGGAGAAGTCTCTTGGAAGCTGGAGTGATTCCAAGAGGCCCTCTGCTTAGAGCAGCGCGGCGAGACCTAAAAACACTGTGACAAGGTATCTAGCAACAAGCAGGAATTGTTTCCATTCTTGAATGTAGTCTAAATGATCAAACACACCTTTTCAGCATCGGTGTAAATCAGCCACATTCCATTTATTTATTTTTTTAAAGTACACCACTCGATTCAGCTACCTACTTTTGTTCACGCTTTTTGTTTATTTTTAATTTGCATTTTATTTAAAGTTTTTATAAGAAAGCATTACAAAGACGTAATGAAGAAACCTGTACGAGTAGTACTCCGCAAGTTACTTGAGTAGCCCAGAGGCATTGATGGCTCTCCTGTTAATTTCCTTGTAGGCAGCTGTGCTGCCATTTTTTTTTTTTTATGCTTGACCAGCTGCTGTTGCAACAAGCCACACCCCCTGCCATGCCCCCCACTGGAGCGGTGGGCTATTTCGAGACTATCAAAGCATGTGCGCCAAAGGCAAGCCCGTCTGCGTGTTTCCGGACCACGCTTAGTACCTGTCCCCCTGGCCATTTTGGTCCAGACTGCTGCCTACATCATTATTCTCACAAGGAACTTCTTGCCCTCGAACACCATAAGCACGCTAAAAGTCTTATATTGGATTGCAACTCTTAAGCCCACCACGCAGCATATTTGTCAGTCCTGTGGCTCATGTGTTCAAGTGGCTACGCTCCCCGCTCAAACCTCGCATAACAGAGCCCACAAAACAGGCTCAAACACCTAGGAAGCTTCTGAGGGCGCCCGTTTCTTCCCATGCATTAACTTGCAGACTCATTAATGCCAGATCTCTGGTTAAACACAGCGCCACATTTTTTCTGTTTATTCACACCTATAAATTTGACATGGCGTTCATAACAGAAACCTGGGCATGACAGTCTTGCAACCCGGACCTTTTAGCAGCACTACCTAATGGCTTTTGTATTGCTAGACAAGACCTGGGACTTAAAAAGGGGGGCGCATTGCAATAGTTCACAGAGTTGATCTAGTGGAGTCCTGCATCTTCACCTCTCATTGAAGCAGCCTCTTTTATTCTAGAAGTTTGAAGCACTCAAACTTTTAGGGCTTACTCATCTACCACCCACCCGGACCAAGACAAGGCTTTACACAAGAGATGGGTTGTCTCCATGAGGAACACATCTTGTCCTCTGACTTCACAGTTTTTAAAGGACATCAATTTCCACTTGGAGGTGCACCAATACAGTGACACCTCAGCTCTTCTTCAGATCTTAGATGGGCTCGGACTTTCCCGAATTGTTACGTGCTCCCCCAACCAGGCCCGTCACACGCTTAATGGGATCTTTACAAACCATAACGCTTTAAGCATCAGAAAAACACTTCCCGTAGCCTGGTCAGAGCACCACGCAGTCTTCATCGACCTGGCTATTAAACAGTGCAGCTCCATAATCAAAACTAGATCCATTGCTTGTGCCTGGAATAACATCCAAACAACGGTGATGGATATGGCTCTAATCAGTAAGGCTGAGCCCTGTAACAGAGAAAACAACCACAATTCCCAATACTGATAAAGAATTCACATTGTACTTTAACCAGGTGAAAAAACACGAAGTCAATCAACACCATTACTAATCAATAGTGTTTATTCTTTGAATCTTATTTTAGTTCATTTTTGACTTTTTATGTCTAAAGACCACAATATTTATTGTACAAAACACCGCACACATCTATATAGAATTTAAAAAAAAATTATACCACAATCGAACAATAACCTGCCAAAAGGTTTTTTGGCTTATCTACAATTCATACTAGTGACTCATCTGTCATACCACATCCCCCATTCATCAACACCTTACAACAACCAGACAGATTCATTCAGCACCCTTGTTAGAGCAAACAAATAATAATAATAATAATGAGATTGATGATGATACATAATCCAAACAAAGAAAGAGATTAAGAATCCAATCTAATTGTGCATATCAAATAACTGAATCCAATAAATAAAGATGCACAACAGTACACAATTTTACTAGCACTTATTATCAAAAACCATGTATATAAACAATTATTTGGCAAATGATAGCTGGTCTACGCGTTTCGAACCCTCGTGACTCTGGGGTTCTCATCAGGACCAAAACAACTGCGAAAGCAAGAAGAAAACAGGAAATGTTGTAGTTCACGGGACCTAAACACTGTAATTTGCAAGCGCTTCTACAACCGTTGTTTTCACTACAGGCATCTTACCGATTTATAGCGTCGTATACAAATGGCTTACAAAGCATCAATCCACAGACGACTCTAAAGCGGAAAGAAACCACAAGACAAGGAAAAGAACTGTCAACATAAAATTAAACTAAACCGTCAAATCTTCAGTCCTTTGTTGGTAGAATAAATCATTTTCTAATGCAACTTACTTAGTTCATGCGGACATGCGCTGGGGATTTGCGGTGTGCAAAGGAACGTATCATGCGTCCTTGATAATCACCTGACAGTGAGGAGCCGATTCTGAAAGGCAGTAATCGACTATCAATAACGGTCATGCTTGTACGAACTGCAAAATCCGTTTCATATAACATGGGGGTGTACCTTTAAGAGTTCGCGTCTGCCTCCATGTTTGACCGATGCTCCATGTTTGCTCTAACAAGGGTGCTGAATGAATCTGTGTGGTTGTTGTAAGGTGTTGATGATGGGGATGTGGTATGACAGATGAGTCACTAGTATGAATGGTAGATAATCCAAAAAACCTTTTGGCAGGTTATTGCTCGATTGTGGTATACATATTTTTTTATTCTATATAGATGTGTGCGGTGTTTTGTACAATAAATAGTGGTCTTTAGACATAAAAAGTCAAAAATGAACTAAAATAGTATTCAAAGAATAAATACTATTGATTAGTAATGGTGTTGATTGACTTCGTGTTTTTTCACCTGGTTAAAGTACAATGTGAATTCTTAATCAGTATTGGCAATTCTGGTTGTTTTCTCTGGAACAACATCCAAGCAGATCTCTTTTCCAAAGCCTATAAGGACTAGAGGCTATAGTCAAACTTTCTTTTGATCCTGAAGTGGCAGTTTCTCAATATACTGAATGGCTAAACACCGCTGCTAATCTCTTAGTCCCAGTAAAAAAAACTAAAAAAAAGGAGGTTCAAGTTAACTGTATCAGCACCATGGCTTACGTCTGGGCTTGGAGAGCTCAAACAAAGCTGTCGCAGACCAGAAAAGAGGTGAAGGACCAACTACAATAGCGAGGAAAAATCCAAATACAGGCTACGCCTGGCTAGCTATAAAATGCTAACCGCCAAGGAAAAAGCCAAATTCTTCACCAGGATGATAGAAGCAGCCAAAAACTCAAAGAGTTATTCCAGACTGTCACCATGCTGACTAAGGATTGGCTGAAAAATTCACACCCTAGCACTCAATCTTTTTGCAACTCTCTGGCCACCTTTTTTGTGCAAAAGGTGGAGCTAATATTTAACAAATTTACATGGTCTATCCTTCCTACCTGCAGCGATAGGCTCCCTTCCTGCCAGGCCAAATGGAGTGCTCTAATAATTTTATCATACCGTTTTCAGAATTGGCCACCAATCTACATCTTCTAGCTCCTCTGCCGACCCTTGCCCTCTCCCCATCCTAATCCCCCCCCCCCGCTCGGGTAGCCAAGCTAGTGGAAGACCCTGCATTTCAACTCACATCTATTTTCAGTCACATGTTCCCAGACTGGCATTTTCCCAGCTGCATGAAAAAGCGCCTGTGCTTCCCTTGCTTAAAAGGTCTACTCTGGATCCTAAGAACCCAAACAATTGCCATCTATCTCAGGTCTTCCTCTGCCCACACAAATCGCAGAGAAAATCCTGAACATACAACTCTTGGAATTCATCCACTCTAACAACCTTCTGGATGCTCCTCAATTCGGTTACCGTAGCGGGCACAGCATGGAAACTACCCTTGTCTGGGCTACCGAGATAATCAAGCAGGCGCTTGATCAGGAAGGAGGAGTGGCCCTCATCCTGCTTGATCTCTCGGTGGGCTTTGACATTGTCAGTCACCGGCTGCTACTGGACCGACTAGCTAACATAGCACCTGCGACTCAGCCTGGGATCTGCTGAAATCTTTTCTTTCAGGAAACGAGCAGTCGGTACAGATTGGTGAGCCAGTTTCTCATTCTTACTCACTTCCTCAGGCTCCTGGCTTAGTCCGACACTTTTCAATCTTTGCATGACCCCTTTAGCTGAGCTTACAAAATCCTATGGCCTCTCCTTGGCTCCCTATGCAGACGACACTCAAACTGTAGTCTCCTTAGCAAACGATAAGCCTGGTGCAGAATCGAAATTCTGAGACTGCATGCAGGCGGTTAACAGCTCGATGGACAGGAACGGCTTAAAATGTAACTCTGACAAAACTGAAGTGATTCTCTATGGTGCCCAAGTCTCTTTCTGGACCCTGTCCTGCTGGCCTGAGGATATTGGTTCTTTACCCACACCTGGTAAATAGGGTCCTTACTGATGATAAACTGTGCGTCAGCGACCAAGTCAATGCTGTTACTTCTTCAGCCTTTCGAATGCTCAGAAAGATACTTCCCTACATTTCTGCTCATCTACAGAAAACTCTGATCTTGTCATTAGTGATGGTGAAACTTGATTACTGCAATAGTCTTTATATCAATGCCCACCAATATATCCTAAACAAACTGCAAATATGCAGAATGCCGCAGCTAGGCTCCCTTTGAAGATCCCAAAATACCATTCAGTAGCAAAGTCTATCAGGAAATTACACTGGCTTCCGGTGAGGCAGAGGATCATTTTCAAATAACTTTGTATTGTTTACAAATCTCTTCATGGCTCTGGCCTTGAATTCCTAAAACACGGAATCAGATGGTAGACCCCAGGCAGGACTTAACGTACCACACATGCTAAACTCCTAGCTATTCCCAGATTCAAGCGGGCAGCTTGGGGCGGAAGAAACTGCTTGTGTGCCTCGAAATACTAGAATGCACTTGCGCTACATATTAAAAATGCCCTCTACTTACTGACCGTTCGAGAAAACTGCTGAAGACATGGCTTTTTAACTTTTTAGACCTTTGGTTTCCCTTCCACTGTGTCATTAAATGGCTTATAAGCTAGTGCCAAGACGCCTCCAGGTACTTGCCGAGCTTTAGGAATGTTAATAACATAACGTAACAATGGATCACATTTGTAAATCAGTTTGAAGTTAATGAAAAGACTTTGAGGATCCACTCAGCAAAATTCATTGGATAATATGGCTGCCATGGTGATTTCTCATGATTAGTGGAGATATTCTTGTAGTGTGACAGGAGAGAAGAGTGGAGAGGAAGGTATAGGGTACTAAGAAGAGTAGTAAAAGCGGGTAGGAGTGAGTCGCTGGGGGGGGGGGGGGGAGGGGGGGGGGCTCCATATGTCAAGAGCCTAATTATGGGCGGAAAGTGGTTTAGACGGGGTTTAGCTCCAGACCCGTATTAGGGGGTGTGATGGTGTGTAATAAACGTCCAGGGGTAGCCAGAGCAGTCTGGATCTACTATGGTTTAAGTTTGGTTGAGGATAAAGTGGTCTGTGCTTCTGAGAAAGCAAGCTCAGACGCACCAAGTCTGGTATGAAACAGATTTGAGGTCTTTCCAATCACCAAGGATCGTTTTGACTCCTAGTGCGAGTAGTAGGTCTAAAAGTAGGAGCTCTACTTTGTCAAGGTGGGACTGGGGTTTAGATAGAATCCAGGGGCCTAAACATGTGAGGACTGGGTCTGGAGTTACCTTGCAGGGGAATATGTTTATGGTTTTGTTGATTTCGTCCCAGTAGGAGAGCGAAGCATATGGCAAGAAAAAAAAATCATGTGTTCAAAGTCTCCTACCTCGGTTAAGCAGTTCCAGCATTTCGGAGTTTACTACACCCAATCTAGAGAGTTTGTACGGGGTCCAGGGGGATCTGTGTAGAAGCCAGTATTTACACTGTGTGATGATGGGGGACATTTTGAGCTTAGTCTCATGTTTCCATATATGTGACCAGCTTTCTTCATCAAGGTTGGTATAGCCTTCTTTAAGGCAGAAGGCGGACTACCTGTTTATAGACTTTTGTATGCAATTGGGAGTATGTTCCTGGAGGAGTTTACATAGTTTGGAGGCTTGGTGATCTTGAGATGCAACGAAGTTTAGTTTGTTTAGAATACTTGGATTTTGTGGGTTCAGGAAGGCTTGATCGCGGTTAATTGCAGCTCTGAGCTGCAGAAAAATGTAGAATTCCTTCTCAGGATGTTAAAGGCCATTTGTAAGAAGAAGGGGATTGGGTCGGCTCGATTATTCACAGCCTTAATGTATATAATATTATGCGAAGGCCAGGTATGCCAGTGGAGAGTTTTACTGCTAATTTGAATTAATGGGTTGTGCAAAAGCAAGAAGTAGGAAGAGTGGGTGAGTTTGAAAATGTTTTTGTTGTCTAGATGTTTAACTACTAATATCGTGTCTGATTATATTTGAGGATTTTAGGGTCTTAAAGTGTTACATTGAGATAGCAGCTGGGGGGGGCGGTAAATGGGGAGAAGGGTGCTCTTTCGTTGTCCGCTCATATGGGTGGGGTAGGGCGGAGGGGAGGCAACGGGTTTGGGCGAATCTAATGTATAGATTTTTTTTAGAATAAATGGCATTTGGAGTTTGTTGAAGTCGGGGATACCAACCCCACGTTTTTTTGTCGAACTTTAGTTGAGATTCTGGGATTTATACTGCGCCAAACACATTGGCTGTTAGTCTTGTCGAGTAATGTTAAAAAGACTGCGGAACGCTGTAGAGGAAACATGCTCATTATGAAGTTCATCTGCGGTGCTATTCACATTTTGGTGCAGTCCAGCCTTCCCCACCAGGACGTGTGTTTTGGTAACCATGTCTAAATGAGGTCTTGTATGTTTTCTAAGAAGGGTGATTTCAATATGGGTGCGAGAGTCAGCCACCAATTTACAAAGTTTTAGACCCAGGTATTTAAGGTGATGGTTTTGCCTTTGAGGTTACTATTGCAGAGAATTGCAGATGTGCAGAGTGGGTTTGAAAGTGTAGCCCAGGCTTTAGCAGAGTAAACACAAGATAATTGACGGAGAGCTGAATCTTTTCAACCACTCAGCCCCAGTCAAAAGATCTGGGTTGAATTATTCATTCTTTTGCCCACTTGGCTACCCCAGTACAAACCCAGCCACATGCAATTTAGTCTCGACCCAGTTCCTCATGGGAACAGTCCAACCCGAACTGCCAGGCCCTCCCGGGACCGTTAACAAGAATCCTAGGATCGGCTTTGGAGTTTCACCCCTCATCAGCCACTGGTGCTGCTGCTCGTGCCTTTTTTCAGTGCTTAGAGTTCCGGCTCAATTTCTTCCAACCAACAAAAAGGTATATGTTTGTACAATAGCAGAGTAATCTGAGCCACTGCCCGTTAGATGCGGTCTAAGAAATTTCAGTTAAAATTGGTGAACCGCAGGAAATGCTCCATCATGTACATTTTTGCAGACTGGCCAATCCATCACTGCATTTACCTGCCATTCTATCTAGTGGTGCTGCAACAATTTTCAGAGTGGGGGTGAGGCCATCAATGTCACATCACTGAAGTAATGGGGCTTGTGAAAACTCCAAGCATCACACAAAGAAGTATAGCAAATGAGCTATGCCCATTCAGTAGGAGAGTGGTACAAGTGTAGTATGTAGCTCGTAGTACATTTTGGAGCACAGTGTCAAACATATTACTAACACCTAGTGTGGTAGTGCACTGTCATTTACAGACCGCGCATTTTCCATTTAAATGGAAACTAAATTTGCACGGACATGCTGTTTTACTATTAAACTATTTAGAGCACATACTATAATATATGAAAATTGGGTTTCAGCAAATATTGATCATTTGTGAATCACCAACAAAAGTTTCTTGATTTGTTTGATCTTAGTAAAATCTTTGTTTCCGTCAGATTATAGAAGTACAAAAAATATGCCTCATGTGTGCTTACTAAGGGCTGATATTTGTTGAAATATTAATAGTTCTTTTACTGGTATTCAAACGTTGTGTTAGAATTAATCTGCCATCCTACAGCCTTTCCTTCATACTCCCTGTACCCCAGCAAGATTGCCATGTAGCTCATTTATAAAATCCCCACACCTGGAAGTCTGAGAAAGGAAAGTAAACGCCAATCTCCATGTTAAAAGAATAAGCAGCAATTTGTCAGAAGACATAGCCTGACATTTGACCAACATCTTTGAATGCACAACAAATATAATATGATAACAAAATGTCAAAGCCTTTTTTTTAGCTCATTCACCTTCTGAACTCCAGCGTGGTTATTTTAGATGTGCAGCAGCGTGTGATTCTACCATTTAAAGGCTATCTAATAAACCACATTATTTTGCTACTTTTCAATCAGGAAATGTTTTAAACAGCAGAAAGAATAATCAAAACATGTTTTAAGTGGATTTTTTCAGGATTCTGATAATATAGCCTATATAAATACTTGGTCTAGAAACTCATGCATCACATCACTGTAAAAAAAAGGATGAAGCTGGAGTTTTAGGGGGCAACTGAAGTTTTTCTTCAAGTATTTCCTCAGATAGGCAAGCTAGCACAAACAGTTGCCTACAGTCAATGTTTGTACTGAGTGTTAGGTCAATTTTGACATCGGAGAGTTTATGCCAAACCACAGGATATGCATTTTCCTTGTATCGGGAATATGATTAATTGTTTTCTACAGCTGTGGGCAAGCAATGGGGTAGAATGGAAAGCAGAGCAACCTGGGAATCATGAAGACATATCAGATGACAATATGACAAATATGTGTATGATTCCCAATCGGTGTTGGAGGTGTGCATTGTACATTATAACATCCCTAAGATGACCCTAAACTTTTGGTGCATCAAGAATACTTAAGAACAAGTTACTTACTTTCGGTAACGCACTATCTGGTAGAGACAAATCTACCTGCAGGTTCCTTACCTTTGAATTTCCCAGGCGTTAGACTAGATCCGTAAACTTTTGCGTGAGCAATACCCCTGCACGCCGTCAGGTGGCTCTGTTCCAATTCCGCACTGCTTCATTGGCGCAGGATGTGACATCCCAGTCACCTATATAGGTGCCACCCAGGTGTGACAACGTCAGTTATTTTTCATGACTTTCCACGCCAGAAGCGCAGAGCGATGAGGTGAACTGACTAGTGTCTCTCCAAACTAGGGCCTTAAAAAGGGAGCAACCCACGCCCTATAACTGTGTCCAAGAAGCGGGCTGGCATGGGAAGGTTTGTAAGGAATCTGCAGCTAGATATTGGCTCTACCAGATAATGCGTTACCAAAGTTAAATATCTTGTTCATTGGAGAGACTTCTAGCTGCAGATTCCTTACCTTTGAATAGACATCCAAGCCATCGCCTCCAGGCGGTGGGCTGCGGACAAATTGACAAAACTAAGAAGTCCTGCAGGACCGAACAGGCGAAATGCCCATCCTTGTGGAACGGACGGTCTAGGCAGTATTGGTTGGCAAACGCGTGCAGGGACGCCCACATTTCTGTCAGGCAGATGTCCAGGACTGGAACACTACAAGCCAACGCCGTGGTCTCAGCCTTTCCTCTGGGAGAATAGGCCCGTAAGCCCTCAGGTGGCTACTTTTTAGCCAGGGCGTACCAGAGCTTGATACAGAGAACGATCCAGCATGAAAGCATTTGATTATGAACTGACCTACCTTTTATAGCTCCTACATAGCCCACAAACAGTTGGTCGCCCACCGACAACTATTTTGTGTGGTCAAAGCAGAAGGACAACGCTCTTTTAGGGTCCAGACGGTGGAGTCGTTCCTCCTCTTTAGAGGGATGTGGAGGAGCATAAAAAGTGGGCAGAGTGACAGATTGTCCTAAGTGGAATGGAGACATCACTTTAGGCAGGGAGGCTTGGATGATAAAGCCTGCAGCTCACTCACCCTCCGGCAGATGTTATTGCCACTAGAAAGGCTGTCTTGATGGTAAGCAGCCAGAAGGGACAACTGTGAAGCGGCTCAAAGGTAGCACACATGAGATAAGTGAGAACCAGGCTCAGGTTCCACGGAGGGATTATGCAGGACAAAGGGGGAAACATATGTACAAAACCCTTTCAGGAACCTATTTACAATAAGGGACTTAAAGAGGGTTGGTCAGGCAGCCGTAGGAAAAAATGCAGAGCAGAGAGATAACCTTTGAGAGTGCCCAGACCAGAGTCCTGCTGTGCAAGGGTAAGAATGTAGAGAAGAATATCAGAAAGAGAGGCAAAAAAAGAGTCAATAGACTTTTCAGTACAATATTTCATAAATGTTTACCACTTTTATGGAGGGCTGCCAAGACAATTTAGCTTTTGACCTTCCTCCCGAAGTTTGCAATCAACATTCGCCGCTAAATCTCCATGCAAGGAGGCAGAGAGTTGACAGGTTCAGGTGAGGGACCCTCCCCTGCTGCTGCGACAGAAAATCCTCCCAAAGGGGCAGCCTGATTGGAGGATCAATGCTCATTTTCAGAAGCTCGGGATACAAAGCTTCCCGTGCCCAGTCCAGAGCCACAAGAATGATTCGGGCCCAGTCGTTCCTGATCTTCTTGAGAACCCTGGGCAGAAGTGGTATAGGTGGAAAGGTGCTCAGGAGGCCCGAGTTCCACTTGCGATGAAAGCGTTCTCTTCAGAGTCTGACAGCTCTAACAAAGGCCCTCCCCACTGCTGAAAGAGACCTTGTACCACATCTAAGCAGAGACACCATTTGTGATCTGCTAGGCGTCGACAGCTCTGTTTGTCTGCCCTGGCGTAAAGAGAACTTGCCAGGTGTTGAACCACCAGGGTTATGCCCAGCTGTTCCAGCCACATCCAGAGACACAGGGCCTCTTTACTACCACATGGTGGTGGTGTATTCTGTGAACACTTGCACCACCTTCCCCCTTGACCAAGGAACGGAATGCTTTAAAGCGCTGGTCAGATCGCTCTAATCTTCACTTCTCCCAGATGGCCGCCCATTCCAGGAGTGTCGCATCTGTCAATACTGTGAGATCTGGTTGGGGAAGGGAGAGGGTTTGCCTCTGACCCAATCGCAGTTCATTAGCCACCATTGCAGGTTTCTCTGAGATCAATCTGGACCGGGTCAGAGAGATTCCCCTGATGCGGTGCCCACTGGAACTTCAGGACCCACTCCAGAGCCTGCATATGCCATCTGGCATCATTTACCAGGACATAAGGACCAGCAGTCTCAGAGTCATTCTCACCGAAATCCAGGATACAGGCTGAAACATCAGTATCATAACCTGAATATCCTGGACTCGCCACTCTGGTGGATAAGCCTGAAACTGCACTGTGTCCAGAACAGCTCCAATGAAAGGGAGTGTCTGAGAGGGAATTAGGTATGACTTAAGCACACTGAAAGTAAACCGTAGCAAATGCAGGATGTCCACCGTAGTCTGTAGATGAAAGAAGATAGTCTGGTGCAAGGCCGCCTTTAACAGCTAGTCGTCGAGGTAGTGGAAGACTGAAACCCCCAACCTGCGCAGATAAGCTGCTACCAACACCTTGGTAAACACCCGAGGGGCTCTGGTAATGTCAAAGGGAAGCCCGCTTAACTAAAAGTGCTTGTGGCCTACCTTGAACCGCAGGCAACGCCTATGGGCAGGATGCTAATGTGAAAATGCAGGTCCAATGCTACCAGCCAGACTCCTTGGTCTAGGGTAGACAAGACCTGAGCATCTTGAATTTCTCCTTTTTGAGGAAGAGATGGTTCGGAGATCTAAACTAGAACGAAGACCCTTGTTCTTCTTGTGTATCAGAAAGTAGCGGGAATAACACCCATTGCCTACTTCTTATATTGGAACCCTTTCTATAGCCCCCTTGGCCAGTAAAGCTATAGCTTCCTCTCGCAGTAAGACAAGATGATCCTCCGCCAGCCATTCTTGAGAAGGCGGTAAAGGGGGAGGGAAAGATTAGAAATGAAGGTCCGAATGATCTGCACGACTCATTAGTCCGAGGTTATGAACTGCCTGTGGAGGAGATGATGTATTCGCCCTTTAACTTGGCACCCATAGTCTTGTATAACCAAATTTGGAAGGCTTGGAGGCTACAACTGCCAAGGAGTTGGTGGCGGATGACTTCTGGCTGCCATTTCTATGTGATTGGAATGCACTGCGTCCTCGCATAAATTGGGAAACTTGCACAGGATGGTGGCTGGGGTATGGCTGGCGAGGTTGAAAGCCCCTTCGATAGCCACGAAAGACAGACTGGAGCCAATGTGTCATTAAGAGACTGAAGGACTTGGCTGTAGCCTGTTAGTCCTTGAAGTGCCCCAGCACTGTGTCTGCCTTCGCTCAGAAGAGACGAGTCCCCATCTAAGGGCATGTCCAAAAGGTTGGCCTGGCATCCGCTGTAAAGACAGATGTTCCCAGGCAGGGGTGGCACCGTAGGCCACAGTCAACAAAACTGCTCTGCCCAGCGAGTCAGGTGTATCCAGATCACACCTAATGGTGAACTTTGCTGTACATCTCCCATCTTTCACTGCTTGGGAGAGGTTGGCCTGTACCTTCACCAGAACCTGTGGCAGCACTTGCGCAACTGTTTCCCAGAGAGTATGGAAGTAACGGCCCAAAAGGCATGCAGTGTACACCGACTGCAATGCTTGGCTGGCGGACGAAAACATCTTCCCAAGTGTGTTGAGCCTCTTGAATTCCCTGTCCAGGGGAGCTGCAGGAAACACGTCATGGGAAGTCGAGGCTTGAAATACCAAGCTCTCAGAGGTGGGGTGTTGGCTGAGGAAACTAGGATCACCCAGGACAGAGCGATGGTGACGGATAATTGTCCTAGTCACATGAGCACCTGTGCTAGGCTTGGACAAAGTTCCTAGAAAGACAGTCAGTGCTTCATTAAAGGGCCCATAGGGGTCCGGATGAAGAAGCCGCAGGCTGAAGCACTTCGATCAAGAGGTTAGTCTTGACCGCTACAGAGGGAATTTCCAGCTCAAGGACCTCTGCTGCTCTGTTCACCACCACTGCATAAGATGTTCCCTCCTCCAGAGCCACAGTAGGTGGAGAGAGAAAACCAGTATCTGGAGAGGTGCCCTGTCCACTGGACTCGGTTAGTTCCTCATACCAGTCTAGATTCTCCCCAGGGGTGTATAACTGGTGTTCTAAAGGGTCCAGTGACCGATCCCACTCTTCCCCCATGCCTGGCTGCCCTTCAAAAGGCTCAGGAAACAAACTAGGACCATTGGGCCCTGTTGGTGCCAGAATCTACGACCAACCCCGTTCCGAATCCAAATCACTAGGGATGAGAATGAGGCTGGTGCCGTCGGGGGATTTTGGCAGCACCGGGACCGGCAACTGAGAAGGTCGCGTTGGCACGACTGAAGCCGATCCAGATCCATGAGACTCCGCCGAGGGGCCTGAGGGTGATCCAGGGGTGTTAGCCCGCTCAAATACTCGGTGCATGGATTTGTAAAACTCCTTTTAATTGAGCAGAGGGGGTCGATGGGCTCCTGGAAATGGGGGAGGGGAGGCGGGAAGTCTGCCCTGGCAATGGCTCTGCAGAACCGTGCCTGGAGCATTGATATGCCCCATTTGTCTCACCAGCCAACAGATGAGGAGAAGTCCGTCAAGACTAACATTTTTGTGCTTCTTCAGAGTGTCCCAAGGACCTCAAGTGCAATGAAGAAGACTTACGTCTCCTGGAGCAGTCACGCAACCTTCTTTTCCTTGATACGGACTGAGACCTCCTAGGATTCGCATTAAATGGTGTCGACTGCCGAGCATCCAGCAGCTGTAGGGACCGCTCCCTCAAAGCCTCCAGCATCATGACCAGGCAGTACGAGCACGACTTAAAGTCATGGTCACCTCAAAGAAACCATAAGCACACATGGTGCGGTCAGTAACCAACATGGTGCAGTGATGGGCGCCACGCCCCTTGAACCCTACCTTTCTATAGGGCATTCCCTCGAACACAAGAAAAAAAACATCTTTGACAAAACATTGAAAAAAGTCTGTCAAAAAGAGAGAGAGGAGTAGCTCTTCTCCAGAGCTGTGCAAACTGCCGCAGAAAGAAAAGTATTGACGTCTGCGAGCCTGGGTGGAGCCTAAATAGGTGACCGCAACGTCACATCTGGCGTTGACGCTGCGCAGAACCGAACGGTGCCACCTGACGGCACACAGAGGTACTGCTCATACAAAAGTTTCCAGATCCAGTCCAATGCCTGGGAAATACAAAGGTAAGGAATCTGCAGCTAGAAGTCGCTATCAAATTTGCATGCATTTATGATGGAGTTCCAGAACACACCGTAGAGCTACTGCAAAGTTTCTATAGTGATGGGTCCTGATGTGGACATGGTCCAGTAAACGGTCTGTATTGGTTCTAGTGGCTTTTTTGACATGATACAAGGAGTAACTGGACATATAATTAATCAAATATGTTCCCTGTTGCCAACGAGTCTACTTGAAACATCATGTTCCCTGTTACCACGGAGTCCACCTTAAACACTAAATAAATTGATGCTATCTGGATCCAGTAACAAGTGACATCTTTAATGTCAAATGAGGGCCTGCAACCTGAAGCATCTAAGAAACTAAAACAAGGGGTTTCGGGTAGTGGGGGGGGGGGGGGGGGGGGGGGGAATGGGTCAAAGACAAACGCCTGTATTACTTCAACATTTGTAATTTATCATCTCATGTATGGTCATAATTGTCAATTTGTCTCATTTTGTAGGGCATACCTCCTCAAAGGTAGCATGCAATGAGATCCAAAATGCCGTCTGCCATAATACATAACTTGATTAAACTTCCATACATGCAGAACTTGCGCCTTGGCAACTATTAATTAATGCATTAAACACTTTCTCAGGTCGACCTCATTTTCTATAATCTGGATTAAAGCCAAAAGAGATTTATCAGATGCGGAGCACTCACGGGACATGTTCAGTTGAATTTAATAAAGCAAATGCATTTCGGCATCCAGCCTTCCTCAGTGCTTGTCAACTAGGCATTTGGCATTGCACATGTTTAAATACATTTTGAAGTGATCTCATTGGAGAGGCACACAATCATAGTCAGTGACGAAGGACTCACACAGTTCAAGGTCATAATACCTCTCTTTCTGGCGGCCATAACAGCATGTGTTTTATTACTTGCAACCTGATAGAAAACATTTCGTTTTTGCATTTAACTGTGTGAGTCCTTCGTCACTGACTATGATTGTGTGCCTCTCCAATGAGATCTTTTTAGGATCTCCTCTTGATAAGACACGATCACAAAGAGTGCAGGTGACTTTTGGAGCATTCACCTTCTTCTGTCCATCTGGAAATGTAAAAAATTGCCATATAAAAGAGTTTTTCTGTTTCCTCTGTCTCTGTCTCACAACGGTCTCCTGCTCGCTCCCAGAAGATGACTGCTGCTCTGCCATTCTCAAGTACTGGAGTACTGGAAAAGATGCTCAGCTCCTTCTCCCAGGGAATCAGAAGTAATAATGAGGGGAGTGGGTGTGGTGTTGGAAGTTACTGAAACTGAAACTACTATAAACCAATGAAAAGTGTTGTTTCTTAATCACATGACCTGAAACTACTATAAACCAATGAAAAGTTT
Source organism: Triturus cristatus (assembly GCF_964204655.1). Taxonomy (NCBI): domain Eukaryota; kingdom Metazoa; phylum Chordata; class Amphibia; order Caudata; family Salamandridae; genus Triturus; species Triturus cristatus. The sequence goes on along the minus strand of NC_140595.1, from coordinate 636,220,118 downwards.
TGTTTCTAAATCACATGACTTGCCGTGCGCACAGAGCACGTGTACGGAGCACGCGCGCATGCGCGTACGGAGCACGCGCGCATGCGCGTACGGAGCACGCGCGCACGCGCGCACGGAGCACGCACGACGTACGCATGCGCACGTGGAGCACGTACGCATGCACACACGGAGCACGTACGCATACGTGCACGGTGCGCGCAGGGACAAAAACCCTTAAAAAAATAATATTTTTTTTTTAAAGTGTTTATAAGTTTATAGAAGATATTAACTATGCTGTTCAACTCTAACCAAATTAAAAAAAAAAAAAAAAAACTGAGCCATTCCATATTACAGGATAAAGTTAATCTATAACTATATATATATATATATATATATATATATATATATATATATATTCCTATCCGTCAAAATTGCGATAAAACACACTCTCAGGCTCCAGAGTAAGTACCAAGTGGGATGTTTATTTCCACGCTACGCGTTTCGGCTAAACAGCCTTGTTCACACGATGGAAATGCATACAAATGTCACCATGATGTGGTGAACATGCAACTAATAAAATTCAGACAAAAGAAATTGTTTAAAACTCCGCAAAAACAAAATCTTACACCAGCACAAAGAGATGCCATGACTTCCTTAGCTCAGGACAGTAGTATCATCATTCGCCCCGCCGACAAAGGGGGGAATGTGGTAATATTGGACAGAGACAAATACATTGCGGAGGCATTACGCCAATTACAAGACAAACAATTCTACACAGTAATCAACAGAGAAATTTTTTCCAACAGTGTAGAACGGATTTGGGAAAAACTTAGCAATTGGAAAGATCTGAAGATTCTTGAATGGCAGGAGTATTGTTATCTTAAACAGGACTACCCCATCTTACCGGTACTATATTTATTACCCAAAGTACATAAAGATCCCACAAATCCTCCGGGCAGACCCATAGTCTCTTCTAAAGGTAGTATTTTGGAGAATATCTCCAAATACGTTGATTTCTTCCTCAGAGACTATGTCAGTGGACTGCCTTCACATGTCAGGGATACCAAAGATTTCCTTGATAAAATCGAGGGAATGGTATGGGATGAAGAATGTTTGTTGGTCACAATGGATGTTAGCTCTCTCTATACCATAATCAAACACGAACATGGTATAGAGGCTTGTAGACACTATTTAAAAACACGACACATCAGATTCAAAGACCATACTGATATGGTTTTGGAGATGATGGAGTTTTGCCTCACACATAACATCTTTTTGTTTGATGGCACACTGTACCAACAAATAACCGGTACAGCGATGGGAACTTGTTTTGCTCCATCTTTTGCCAATCTGTTCCTAGGCAAATGGGAAGAGGATACACTAGTGGACACATCCATTGTCCCAGACAGACAGAAAATCAGGCTCTGGCTCCGCTACATCGATGACATTTTCTTGGTGTGGAGAGGCACAGAACTTGAGGTCACTGAATTCATTGCAAGACTCAACATCAATAAATTTAACATCAGTCTCACTAGCACTATAAGCAAAAACTCAGTGGAGTTCCTAGACACCAAAGTAGAAGTAGAGAATAATACCATGCAAACCAAGCTTTTTCGCAAAGATACAGCTGGTAATACATTACTTCACGCCCTTAGTGGCCACCCGGATCCTTTGAAATGGAGTATACCATTTGGGGAATTTCTTAGGGCTAAACGAAACTGTAGCACCCTGTCGGGGTTCAAGGAAGAAACTGCAATTATGCTTGAAAGATTCAAAACCAGGGGTTATCCCACATGGGTCCTGAACAAAGCATTACGCAAGGTAGAGTTGATAGAGAGAAATGACACTCTTAGATCCAAGAGAGAGCAGGAACATGAACCCACTCAACAAGATGAGACAACTAGAATTATACTCACGTATAACAGAAATGCCAAGGACATAAAAAAACATACTGGCAAAGAATTGGGACATTCTTAAAAGTGATCCCAACATTGGCACCATCATTAGTGAGAAACCATACATTACCTACAGAAAAGGGTACAATTTCAGAGACAAATTAGTACACAGTGATGTTACTATATACAATACCATGAAGAATCAGGGACTTCAAGGTTTCTTTCCCTGCGGACACTGTAGAGCCTGTAGAAACAGCAGTATGAAAAAAGAGTACACGGATGGGGGTGGTAGAAACAAAATCATCACACAGTTCCTTACCTGTGGAACCCCGTTTGTTATATACTGTCTTGAATGCCCGTGTAAATTAAGATATATAGGAAGCACAGTTCATCCAGCAAAGAAACGTGTATTGGAGCATATGAGGGCTATCAATAATTGTGACCAACAATATCCGGTAGCCCGTCATTTCCAAGAACATCATTTCTCAAACAACTCAGGTCTTAGCTATTTTGCCATGGAACATATCCCAAGATCCCCGAGAGGTGGTAATAGGGTATTAAAACTCAGACAGAGAGAATCAAAAATGATCATTGATCTTCAGACCAAATCCCCGGGGGGGCTCAACATTGACGAAGAGTTACGAATACATCTGTATGAAAATTAATTTCGATCTGTTTGTCATTTTGCTCCTCATTTAATATTCGTAAGAAAATGTTTTTTTCTTTGTGCAAAGTAGAATATGATTTTACCAAGTACAGATACAGTAACAATTGCATAAGAAAATGAAAAAAGAAAAACACCTGTCATTGTGCACATGAATGTTCTTTGGAACTAAATTTTAATCTATTCATTTTTAATGCACTTTTTCATATATTCACATATACTTTTTTTCTCTTTTTTCTTTCTTTTCTTTTCTTCTCACTACAGGAGGAAAGGCAGGGACCCATACTACAGGGGTGGTATCACATTCACGGGTCCCCACCCTTTTTTCCGAAGGCACAACAGAAGGCGGTATCTATGCAATTTGTCAATTGTCACCTCAGTTTTTTTTCTTGGTTTACATCCAGCCTTTATGGGGTATTTATAGGCATTGTCTTGTGACAGCAATTTTGGAATGGCATGTATTGATATTGATTGTCCAAAATATGATGATTGACATTCCCTCCCATGCACTCCATAGATTAGGCTTTCCTGGAAGTTTTTTGAATTTCATCACACACCACACAGTGGAGTTCGTTATTTGAATCTAAACCTCTGCACTCATTTATGACACATGCATTATGGGCACTTGTCCGTTATTACAATCCCCTATTCCAGGGTTGAGCAGTAAAATGAAGTATATCTCGGGGCAGGTCCTTTTGTTCATGATTAATATAAGCAAATTCATTGAATGTGTACCAGCATGCCCCTCAACATTATCAGCAACCTGGGACACGCTAGTAATTAGCAGGGGATCTGTTTAAACACTCGCAACCAGTGCAGTATTATCAGCACAATATGGCTACGATTCTTTCACTGTTACATTTGTGGCAGATATGTGTCCGTTGGGATTTAATCCAGTATTTAAATGCAGAGATATGTGATATATATTGTACATATTTTTCATTTTTCACGTAACTCCACGGAAATAAGATCATTATCGGCAATATTTTTTCTCGTGTTTCGAGGTTTGTAACACATGTGAAGTCTTTATTGCAAAATAACTTTATTGAAAACTTGATCGAAAATGCAAAGTGAATGTATTTTGGTTGTTTCGTATATTTAACTTTATCAATATGTATATAACACATTGCAAGATATATGTACATTTTCAATACATATGTTATTTAACCATGCCAATATGGCCGCGATATTTGCACTACACTCAGTGAGTGTTTTCTTATCGAGAAACCATCCTTTGTGTTTACTACCTCAGGAAGTACGAACTGTTTATAAAATGGTGACATTTGTATGCATTTCCATCGTGTGAACAAGGCTGTTTAGCCGAAACGCGTAGCGTGGAAAAAAACATCCCACTTGGTACTTACTCTGGAGCCTGAGAGTGTGTTTTATCGCAATTTTGACGGATAGGAATTTTGAATACCGGGTGTTCTTGCGGAGCACACACCACCCTCCACGGGTCCGTGGTCTCACAAGGAGCGATTCTGATTGGATATATATATATATAGCTTATTGCAAAATAAATATTTTAAAAAATATAATACATTCATAAATTAGCAAAAACCCTTGCAAATTCACTGAAAAAACCGTAGGTTTCACACACGTTATAGTTAGGAATTAGCATTTAAAAAACATTTGAAATTCACTAAAAAAACTATAGGTTTCACACACGTTATAGTTGGGAATTAGCATTTAAAAAACCTTGCAAATTCACTGAAAAAACCATAGGTTTCACACATGTTATAGTTAGCTGGACATTTCACTCGTAAAAAAACAATGAAATTCCCCTGTTATAGTTAGTTCAGCTAACTATAACTCGCGCGCCCGCAATCCACTGCTGATGACGTCACATATTACATCACTCATGACATGGTCAGTGACATCACTCATGACATCACTGATGACATCACTGATGACATCTCAAATGACATCACTGATGACATCACTGATGACGTCATCCATGTGATAAATTACCACATCTTCTCACACCCTAATATAACCTTTGATACACCGAATCAAAATTTGAGAGTTCCATTCTCAAAACCATACATACTGCAATACCAATAACTACAAACCCACTTATTAAATCTTAGGTCTACATACACCTCCACTCATTCACCTGTACAGTCACTCATACTTACAGTCACAACATATACAACTATCATATGCATTTATACACCTATATAGACACTCACACACTACCAATCATCCATAGAGGTACTCTCACACCTACTCAGTCATGCAAATAATCACACTCCCATTTACTCACATATGCATACACACTCAAGTTCACTTACTCATAAAAATAGTATCACATTCTTCCGCTCTTATAGAATCATTGATACAAGCACACACTCATCCATACAGTCACTCTCACAATCACACACTCTCACATCTACCCACTTATATACTCTTACACGCATATATACTGCCTTTCACATATGTAGTTAGTCACAAATGTACCACTGAGATATACATTCAATCCCTAACACACCCATACATACACTCACTCAACCATACAGTCCATCACAGATGCACTCTTAAAACCATGCACCCATAGAATCACTCACTCACACATCTATGCATAGAGTCACACACACCCTACCCACACAAACACTCAGGAACCCATACTGATACAAGCAATCAATAACTCATATAGACACTCATAGGTATTCACAAAACCATGCAGCCACTTATACACCAAAATACAGAAACATACAGACATTTACACAGTTTAGTCACTACTCTGCAGTAAGATACATTTAATGACTCACTTATAGAGTTAATTACACACCACAGAAAATCATCCATTTACACACTTGAACACACACTCATTCTTCGACAGGTCTTTCCCTATATATATTAAACATATTAAAATTGTTAAGAAACACATACTCAATGGATGATGTCATCAGAGATGTCATCAGTGATGCCATCAGTGATGTCATGAGTGACGTCATGAGTGACGTCATGAGTGACGTCATGAGTGACGTCATGAGCAGTGGATTGCGGGCGCGAGTAATAGTTAACTGAACTAACTATAACGGGGGAATTTCATTGGTTTTTTACGAGTGAAATGTCTAGCTAACTATAACGTGTGTGTGAAACCTATGTTTTTTTCAGTGAATATATATATACACACACACACACACATATATACACACATATATACACACACACACATATATATATATATACACACACACATATATATATATATATACACACACACACACACACATATATATATATACACACACACACATATATATATATATATATACACACACACACACACATATATATACACACACACACACATATATATATATATATATACACACACACATATATACACACACACATATATACACACACACACACACACACACACACACACACATATATATATACACACATATATATATATACACACACATATATATATATACACACACATATATATATATACACACACACACACACATATGTATATATACACACACACACACACACATATATATATATACACACACACACACACACATATATATACACACACACACACACACACATATATATACACACACACACACACACACACATATATATGTATATACACACACACACACACATATATATATATACACACACACACATATATATACACACACACACATATATATATATATATACATATATATACATTTACAAATCTCCACTTTGCCGGGGCCCCCAACTCTGCAGGGTGGGTTCAGGACAGGAATGGAGAATCCTGTTTAATTCAACACACGAAACAAGAAGAACCCACAACTTCGGCATCCTTTCAGGGTGACAGCTTTATTGTGTCTGAAATACATGGCAGCTTAACAACTCTTTTACGTCCTTACGCGTTTCAGCGCCTGGCGCCTTGATCACAGGTGAGTTGATTTTGAATCTAAGTGGTCACGTGGTCTTTCCTTTAGACCACCATTCCCAGAATGCATGAATATGCAAATTTCAACCTTGGCTCGACATAGTATCATTTTTGGCATTAGTATCCTTATATTTTGTCAAAGTCCAATCATTCTCTTGATTTCTTGTGCTGCATTCCGGTAAAACATTTAAAAAGCACAGTGCACTTATCTGCCATGTAGCGAGTAGTTTCCTGACAGAAAGACACGAAGACTGCTGGATAGAGGTAAGAACCTCCTTCCTCCCTTTCTCTTCAACCACGCAAATAGTCACGGAAGTCCATTTTTCGACTGCTGTGGAAAAAGAGCGAGTCATGCCCCTCCGTTTGATACATTTACAAATCTCCACTTTACCGGGGCCCCCAACTCTGCAGGGTGGGTTCAGGACAGGAATGGAGAATCCTGTTTAATTCAACACACGAAACAAGAAGAACCCACAGCTTCGGCATCCTTTCAGGGTGACAGCTTTATTGTGTCTGAAATACATGGCAGCTTAACAACTCTTTTACGTCCTTGCGTGTTTCAGCGCCTCGCGCCTTGATCACAGGTGAGTTGATTTTGAATCCAAGTGGTCACGTGGTCTTTCCTTTAGACCACCATTCCCAGAATGCATTAATATGCAAATTTCAACCTTGGCTCGACATAGTATCATTTTTGGCATTAGTATCCTTATATTTTGTCAAAGTCCAATCATTCTCTTGATTTATTGTGCCAAAATCAACTCACCTGTGATCAAGGCGCGAGGCGCTGAAACGCGTAAGGACGCAAGGACGTAAAAGAGTTGTTAAGCTGCCATGTATTTCAGACACAATAAAGCTGTCACCCTGAAAGGATGCCGAAGCTGTGGGTTCTTCTTGTTTCGTGTGTTGAATTAAACAGGATTCTCCATTCCTGTCCTGAACCCACCCTGCAGAGTTGGGGACCCGGCAAAGTGGAGATTTGTAAATGTATCAAACGGAGGGGCATGACTCGCTCTTTTTCCACAGCAGTCGAAAAATGGACTTCCGTGACTATTTGCGTGGTTGAAGAGAAAGGGAGGAAGGAGGTTCTTACCTCTATCCAGCAGTCTTCGTGTCTTTCTGTCAGGAAACTACTCGCTACATGGCAGATAAGTGCACTGTGCTTTTTAAATGTTTTACCGGAATGCAGCACAAGAAATCAAGAGAATGATTGGACTTTGACAAAATATAAGGATACTAATGCCAAAAATGATACTATGTCGAGCCAAGGTTGAAATTTGCATATTAATGCATTCTGGGAATGGTGGTCTAAAGGAAAGACCACGTGACCACTTGGATTCAAAATCAACTCACCTGTGATCAAGGCGCGAGGCGCTGAAACGCGTAAGGACGTAAAAGAGTTGTTAAGCTGCCATGTATTTCAGACACAATAAAGCTGTCACCCTGAAAGGATGCCAAAGCTGTGGGTTCTTCTTGTTTCATACATATATATATATATATATATATATTCACTGAAAAAACCATAGGTTTCACACATGTTATAGTTAGCGGAAATTTTACTGATAAAAAAACCAATGAAATTCCCCCGTTATAGTTAGTGCAGGCAACTATAACTCACGTGACCGCAATCCTCTGCTGATGCTAATACTGTATTTAGACACTTATTTGCCCATGTCTTCTTCCATACATTTTTAGCTATACATATATTACAAATATTTTTTTTTCATAAAGACACATATGTCATCAGCAGAAGATTGCGGTCGCGTGAGTTATAGTTGCCTGCACTAACTATAACGGGGGAATTTCATTGGTTTTTTATCAGTAAAATTTCCGCTAACTATAACATGTGTGAAACCTATGGTTTTTTCAGTGAATTTGCAAGGTTTTTTAAATGCTAATTCCTAACTATAAAGTGTGTGAAACCTATGGTTTTTTCAGTGAATTTGTAC